>NC_137217.1:23544928-23977428 GCF_949987685.1 Ammodytes marinus | reverse complement strand
ATCTGGCAATTATATTTGACAGCAGCATTTGAGAGTTGGACAACACCGTTTTTATCATCCAACACATTTTTCATCTCAATTACATGCACGGGCAAAATGCATTGCAAAACAGTCTGCTGCTTCTCTGTTGTGACAGGGAAAAGAGAAAAATAAAGATAAAAGAATGGTTGGTACACTGCTGATGAAATACAAGGAAATGAACTAGTATAGCTTGGCAGGTGTAGGAGTCAGGCAGGAGTGCGGTTGGGGGTGGAGGTGGTTGTGGGCGGGGGATGACCAACTAAAATCAAAGGAACCTCTGGAGACAGTTTAATGTATCCAGAGTATATGTGTAGCGATTTTGGGATTTTTTTTTCTCCAAAAACAGATTGTGTGTTATAAATTCTGCTGCCATGACTGGTTTTAAAAAGGGATGTAATGCTGGATTGATGAAGGGTACTAGACTAGACTGTCAGTACACTGAGATTAAGCTCCTATAAATACCTAATGGCTTCTGACTTCTAGGAAGGCTGCTGAGGTCTTGGCTTCCTAATCACCTCCTTATTGAATGGAGGTTACGTAGAATTGTGTACCTGTGTGAACCTGATTGCCCTTTCCACTGTAGTGCTTGTCACAAGTGCAGTGTAGATTAGTGGCAACTTCACTGACCTTTGTTTCCCTGTATTCTGTATAAGCTAGCGAATCCAACACGAACATTATCAGGATGCTGAACTTAAATGAGAGTATATTGATTCTGAAGCCCTGTGTGTATGGTTGTGTTTTATGTCTTCATGGCTAATTATATCTGAGCGCATGTATCCACGGGTGCATGTGGAAGCGTACAGCGTTTGTGCCTGGGAGAAGCACATGTCAATTGCAACAAAGCGTCAGGGTTGGCGGTGTGTGTGCGTGTCTTTGTGGGGGCTAGTGCAGGGGGGAGGGGCTGTCTACTTCTATAGGCGTGTGTGTTTGGGCCCGCTGATTGGTCTGACAGCATGTCACTACAGAGAATGGTGCGTATAGTCTTCCTCTTCTTGACTACATAATGCCTCTAATGGTGGGTTGTTAAGGGAACTTGGTGCATGGATTGCCTTCTAGGCCCCCATAAGTTCATTAACTTCAAGGGGGGGGGGGGAGGATAATGCCATTGTTATGCTGCGGCTAACACTTTTATGGTATATTAAGCATATTTAAACGGTGCCTGCCTCTAAGGAATATCAGCACTTTATAATTTGGGTGTATGCACTCGCAACTACAGTGCATCTGTGTCTCGGATATACAACTGGCCATACAATTTCCTGCGTCTGCATGCTCTAATTTATGACACGTAGTTTTTTCCTGTATTTGTTTACAGTGTAGTGCAGGACTTTCTCCAGCGCTTGGGGCATTTCGATGCCAGGGGATTGCACAGCAGGCCGGCGAGGGTGCCAGGCAGTTACTCAGACACTTTAATCCACTGTTATTTATAAAATGTCTTTAGCGAACAGTCTGGGCACAGGGAAAATGGTCATGGGACTTCCTTTTGTTTTGTTTTGACAGAAATCCCACAGACAACAAAGATGGAGGCCAGAAAAACAAAATAAGACAGAAATTTGACTTGGGTTGCAGAGTGGTTAAATAAAAAAGAAGAAAAACTGCATGCCATGAAATGAAATGAAATGAAATGAAGAGCAGAGAAAGAAAATATGTCTCTCTAAGTATATGTATAATCTTGATTATTTGGAAAGGCACATAACCCCTCTCCCCACAGGCAGAAGTGTTGAGTAATCCTGGGATCATATCACTTCACCTAATTGATTTATAGGTAACCAGACTTACAGACTCTCGTAATCCTGTCACTACGCGCGGGCTCCAGCAGCTGCAGTAGAGAGAGAGAAAGAGAGAGACACTTGACAAATGAGGGATATGAATGTCAAACGTGCTGCAGACAGAGTGTGTTTGACAGAAGCTTATAGCATGAAGTGGAGAGACTTGAAAACACTTTCTGTGTGCCTAGTCGGTTGCGTGTGTCTGTTTTGTGTGTGTAGGAATGTATTGCTCGTGCTGCTCAATGATGGTCTGGGGGGGAGGGGAGGAGGGGTCTGGAGCGACTGGAAACTATCCTAGACTTTCAGCTGATTCATATTTTATCCTCTGTCTTGGCTCAGGGGAGCAGAGTAATTTGAGAGTGCGACAGACACACATGCACGCACACACACACACACACACACACACACACACACACACACACACACACGCTTGCGCACTCCGAAAATGAGAGCATATGATGCATGCCGGACAGATTTATGGCGTAGGATTATGAGCACCTTACATCTCCCCTCAGCTCCCTGCAGCCTGAGCCAGGTTGGGTTCAGGCAGTATATTCAGGTTGAGTCGGTGTATTCGATGCCAAGAAGCCCCGTTCTCACTGCCTTTTTTTTCTTCTCTCCCTGCAGCCTCCAGGCAGCCGTGGCAGTTCATTTCTCACTGAAAATGATTAATGTACATGCAAATTACCAAAGCATGGGCACGCATTCAAATATGGGAGACAGCAATCAGGAGACAGTAATATGAAAAAACAATATAATTCTGCCTTTTGATATTACACTCGCTGTCTTTTATCACTCCCATCTAGCATACACCCATGTTATCTGCTCTTTAATCTCGCCGCCCTTTCACGTCCACTCCCTCCCATCTATTAGACAGTCTGTACATTTAGCCTTAGTGGTTTTTTATTTGTCACAAGGGCCAATTGAGGTGAGGAGTCTTTCTCAAGGGAGCCATGGCGTCAGGATTTTGAGCTTTAACAGTCTCCTGCCAGTGATCCAGACTGCCTTAAGGAGAGCGCCTCCTCTTATCTGAAAGAAATCTCTTATCTCACATTATCTCCAGAGATAATAGGATAACAGCGCAGGATTCTCTCCAGTTTGACTCCTCTCAGGCAACTTGGTCTTTTGGAGCAGAATACGAGGGGGGATGAGAGCCCCGTCAAGCTCCCAACTCCATAGAGTTGAACTAATTTCAATGTTCTTCTCAGATGAACTGAACTTCAGCTGCAGGAGCATTTCAAACCAAGCCTATTACACCATGCCTCTACAGTGTGATTTTTTTATTTTTTTTTTGCAACCATTTCGTGACATTTCTCAAAATGATTTTCAGTATTTTCCTATTGCACTGTTAAGGGTGATGGTTTGCACTATTCTCTCTGGCTCACCCACCTCATTTGCGAGAAAACACACACAACATACTTGTGCCTACTGGAACCACCCATGGAGGAACACTCTGTTCTTGGGTGGGGCGAACCGTTTTTTTTTTTTGGGAGAGGAGGGGGCTGACCGAGAGCGGAAGCGACTTTTTACGCTGTGCTGTTTTGCTGTCTGATTTGTTTTGAAACCTGTCTGAGTCGTGGCGATTGGCTCATAAGGAAGGCGTGGCGCTGTTTGGTAAGCGCCCGTGGAGTTTTTGGCGAAACCGTTCACAGCTGCAGGGACACAGTGTGTGTGTGTGTGTGTGTTTCTGTGTGTTACTCGCTGAGGCTGTGTAAGTTTGATGTCATGGAGATTTGAATTGAGGGAGGACAGCCTCGAGTGTTACACCAGTGCTGGGTGATTAGAACAAATCTCTCCTTATATCCAGGGAACGGTTTATGAAATCGGGGCGGAGGGGAGGGAAACAAAGAGGTCTTCTTCTGTAGAGGGGCCTATATGTCATGCTAGTGCTGCTGGACATACAGTGAGCTCTAGGCGTACGGTCACAATATCCACATTTCAATAAAATGGGAGTTCAAGTCACTGTGTTCCACTCTGCTCAGCTCCCCTCCAGGCACGTTCTATTGACCCCAGTACCCCAGACTGTGATTTGTAGTCCTAATATTAGAAAACTCCATGCATTGCTTGCTAATATAGATGGTTTGCTGAACACCAACACGAGGGAGGGCTTCCAGATCTGTGTCAGCTATGTTAATAGTATTGCTCCACCAAGAATATGCTTCCTAGAATAAAGCATTTTCCACTCACAACCATAAATATCTTCCTGAATGACTAATACGCAATACATGACTCATCATCTAATAACATGGCTACATCTCAGAAATGAAATTCCTCAGTATAGTGGCTCCCGATGTGATGCCCTTTGTTATTATTACACATACTTGATCAGTATAGTCGGCCAAATGAACACATTCACATACATCAAATGGGTTCTTCCATTGTGTGAGATATTTTGATTTTTTTTTAAATACAGTTACGCTTTATATTAAAGTATAGCTTCAATCTAACACAGAGAAACGTGTGTCGGTTTCAATCTGATGGCAGCGGATGAAGTTATTCTGTCCCATAGAAATGTTTGTGTTTTTAATGTTGTGAATTGCTTTGGGTTGGTGGGCTTGCAAAGTGTGTGAATAAAATGCGTTAGCTGCCATGGAAATCTTGCTCTCCGTTTGTGGCAGTGTAGTTGTTGCTCATTTGTGTCAATGTGCATAATGTGTCGTGGATGTGGATGTGGATGTGGATAAGTGTATTTCTGCCTTTTTCCCTGCATCAGTGTGTGTGTGTGTGTGTGTGTGTGTGTGCGTGTGTGTGAGTGTGTGTCTGTCTGTGCATGTGGGTGTGTGTTGGGGGGGGGGGGGTTGATGGGCTCAGTGGGAGCCCGGGTCCCGGGGGAACAGCTCTCGTTAATAATTCAGACGAGGCTCATTATCAAGGCAGCGCAGATTTCTCCCTGATTCCACCTTAATTGCAGGCAGGCTGCTCCACTCAGGCAGGCGGTAGTCACGCTGGGTCGACTCTCTCTGTCTTTTTCCCCCTCTACCACTACAGGGCCTGCATGCTCTGCCTCCACTCTGTTCTGCTCCGTCTCCAGTACTCACCCGTATCACAGCGAGACGGCCTCAGGCTGGCGTATACTCCACATTAGCGTACACCTTTATGGCTGTAACGTGCTATGAACGTGCTCTTTATTTGTGCTTAAAGATGTGCCTCATATACTTCTTATTAGACACAGACCCTGCACCGTTTGGGCATCGCTAAGGAATGTTTTGTTATGTGGGCCAACAAAGACGCAATATGCCAGGATGATGTGGTAGGTTGTTTAGTTGAAACAATATGTCAATTCACCGTATTAGTTGATCAGCAGAACAATTACTCAGTGACTCTTTTGAAATTTGATTATTTATTGGAAGAGATCATTTTGCAACATTTTGCTGCATCATAAATGGAATATTCTTGCATTTTTGGACAGCTGGTCAGAATTTTTTTCCCCAAGATGTCTTCTTGTGGTTTTGTAAATTAAAGTGCTTACTTGATTATTTGTGAAAATAACCATTGTTTGTTGACCTTGCAGGTTAAGGTATGATTTAAGGTGCATTAAGATGTAAGTACCAATGTTATGCTTATAGTTCCATCTAAAACATGAGCCATATAATGCCTTATGGTGATGCACACTACACAAAGCCTAATGTGTTTTGCTTTGGTTATATGCTTTGTGAAATATTATAATGGCCGGTTTATCCTTGAAATAGCCTATAGCATATTATCATACTGATGACACTGGAGAACGTGTGTTGCCATGATTGATATTATGCTTCAGTAATACTCCTCTTCATGCCCATCTATAGGCTTATGTAATGTATCTTGTCTTCATAATTTGCACTGACTGATGGGCTTCCATTCAGCGAGGCCCCGTCGAGAGAGCAACATAATGGGCCTGATCTTGTCATACATGTATATGAATATTTCAAATCAAGTCATTGTAACTAGATGGGGGCTTTGGATAAACAACGCAGATGCTTCTTTCCTCTTTTGCTCTCGCGACAAGATGAAGTGCTCTTCAGGCTGTATTTCTCTGCCGGCCACAAAACGCACTTCCCCTACAAATCATGGTGCCCATATTTCCTAATTCAATTTTTTCTCTTCGTCAGATATCTCTTCCTGTATGCAGGGGGTGAAATTGATGGCCGTGTGCATGTGTGTAAATGTGTGCATTTATGTGCACGTATATTGCCAGTGTCTGTCCCTGAGAAAGAGATGATGTATACCAAGCTAAACGGTTGTATTTCACAACCCCTCCATCTCCTGGACCCTTTCCTGGCACGTGCCGGGGTCTCTCGCTCCTCTCTCTCTCCGCCTGTCCATCAAAATCCCTTGTCGTGAGCCAAAGGATTGTGGGGCAGGGGGAGAAAGGGGTATCGTATAAGGGCCGTCGATCAGTTTACCTTAGCCTGGCGGTCCCAGGCAAGTGATGGAGGGAGCCGCCTCACAAAGGGAAATGTAGTTAACGTTGACTGATTGGAGGCAGGTGGATGTAAAAAAAGGGAGGGCAGCGGAGAGGAGAGGAGAAGCAAGAGTTATGTTCAAGAAAGATGCGTGTTATGGTAATGGCAGGTGGATATGCTGCTGCGGCCTCTGTGTTGATGGATGGAGCCACGGAGGTCACCTCGGGCAAGCGGCTGGTCACGAGCCGGCGCCGCCCCGCTGAGCTGTAATGTCTGCTGCTCACCTGAGCTGAAAAGAGATATACTGACCTTGGATAGAAATCACTTCACATGTGTGGCTCCACTCTGGCCTGGGCTGCGTGCGCATTTGTGTACAAAAATCAAATAAAAGTAAAAACAGCCCATGTGTGAGCAAATCTGTGTGGGAGCCAGCATATGTGTGGGGAGATTACAGGATCGAGGGATGAGGTTGTTGGGTTATGAGGTGACTGAGAGACCAGCTGGGATTGGGGGGGGAGGGTGTGTGTGTGTGTTTTTGTGTTTGAGAGGCGGAATGGGGGGCTGAAATTCTTCCCTACCCGACTGGATTTGTATGTCAGTGGCGTGAATCTGGGTCAGGACACTGGGTCCGCTGTTTAGTATGCTGACCGTGTGAGGTCTGAACTCTCCGAGTCTGCTCATAGCCCTGAATGAACCCAGCCCGTCTGCCTCTCTCCGTCTCCTCTCCCCCCTCTTTTCACTCCTTCTCTTGATCCCCCTCTTTTTTCATCTGGGTCTCTTCTTCCCCCTCTCTTTTTCCTTCGTCTTCTCTCTGCGCCAAGAGCCTCTTTTTTCTATCCCCCCTCCTCTGTCTCGCTGCCTTTTTTCTTTCCGTAACCCAGGCTTCTTTTCTTTTTTCATGCCCTTCTTTTCGCGTGCTCTCTTTTTTACTGTCAGTCACTCACGGCCTTCTCTTCTCTCCTCACTTGTTCTATTTCACACTCACAGTCCCTCCCCACAAAGTAGCCTTTTTATCACCCATTTCCCTCTTCCCTCTTCCCTCGCTAATTTCTCCTGCTCCTTTCATGTGCTTTTGAAATCCCCTTTTCATCTTTAGCTCTCACTCTCTCTCCCGCCTGCTCGCTCCCTAATACACACACACACACACACACACACACACACACACACACACACACACACACACACACACACACACACACACACACACACACACACAGCCTCACACACTGTGGCTCATTCAGTCATTCTTTTATTATCCCAAAACTAAAGTGATAAATGGCTCTCTTTCTTCTCCGTAAATGTCACTCGGGGAATTGTCTCAGCTCATTGATTGACTGGAGTAGAACGATGGCCACACATGCACATGTGCCAGTCGTGCCACACTAGACATTCAGGGACCGAAAAGCGACAGAGACAGAAGGAAAAAGAGACTCACAGGGAAATCATCTATCATTGGAGGTACAGCTTGGCCTGGACTGCAGCCGTCAGGGTTAACATCTGGCCCTCACAGGTCCCGCTTTATGTCGGAGGCTGATGCATCATTTGAAAAGACTTGTGTAGTGGTGGGCTTATAATGAAGCATCAATTCTCAACAGGACTTGGTATTCACAGGGGCGCTATGGATGCTGGAGCTCAACAAGGGATCAATCACAGTAAAACAATCTGAGCTGGCAGGGCTGGGCTGGCCCGGTCTCGCCATTCTTTTCTTTTCTAAAGTGACTTGATGCAGCATGCACAAGTGTTATTCCCGGTTTGATCATTTGGCTTTGGTTCACTTTAAATTATCATTAACTGTCAGAAAAGTTCCAGCCAAGGAAATCGACATCAGAGACCAATTATTCAGACCAGACAGTGTGTGTGCAACGTGTGTGTGTGTGTGCGTGTGTGTGTGTTAGTGTGAAACTAAGTAGGGGTTAATGATGCTCAGTCATTTTCTTAATGTCTCATTCACCCTGCCTCAGGCGCTGGAGCTTGATAAAGGTCAAGACTACTGGTGGTTACATGTCGTCTTCCCTTATTTCATTCTCTTCACTGCACAGCAGGGAGGGAGGGAGGAGGGGATGCAAGTAGAGAGGGAAGTCCAAGGCCAGCCAGCCAGCCAGCCAGCGACTAGGCCAATCCGTGTCTTCATTCTCAGAACCAGAATAAGAGAATTAATAGGGAGACAGTGTGGAGACTGGGGGGCGGCAGGCTCGCTCAATGAAGAGGGGATTGAAAATATTAAATTAGCTACAGAGAACACAAGGAGAGGGACGTGAGGAAAATGGAGAGGGAGAGAATAAGGGAGTTAGAATAGTATACAGTAGATTGTAGGGCTTCCAAGCAGGAATGGAAGCCAGACTTGGCTGCACTTCAGCTACACTCTTTACACTTCAGCTCAAGTGTGCGTCCATTAGTGCACTCCCATTGCACTCAGAGAGCCATGCACTCGGAGATGCAACACACACATGCACGGTAACATTTCCTATATAGGGTTCATGCATGCAAAGCCCCGACAGACGTGCTTTGCAGTTAGCTTATGGTGGCTCTGGCCTCACATACATTTACACTGACCTAGTCTTGCTTCGTCTCTCGGTCCCTCTCACTTTCTTGGTGCACACACAC
Organism: Ammodytes marinus; assembly: GCF_949987685.1. NCBI lineage: Eukaryota > Metazoa > Chordata > Actinopteri > Uranoscopiformes > Ammodytidae > Ammodytes > Ammodytes marinus. The sequence continues at coordinate 23,968,655 of NC_137217.1, read as the reverse complement.
ACACACACACACACACACACACACACACACACACACACACACACACACACACACACACACACACACACACATTCACTGATCTCACTAGCCACCAGATTGCTTCCCGTCAAAATAAATAATTAAATGCGAGCAATAACAGCTTCCGAAAAAAGATCCCTCAATTAGTGCAAACTGGGTAAATGGTGTGGGGGTGAGGGGGTTGGAGTGGTTTATCGGGAACACGCACACACTTGCTTATGGACACATACACACAATCTATTACATAAGGCAAGTCGTGACCCAAGAAGGTCTTTATGGAGCTGTGCAACGGTAATTTTCCCCCTCCCCTTAAGCAATCAGCTTAGCAAAGTCTTTTCTAAAATCCTTACAAGTGATCCATGCCCAAAGAGCGGCAGGGGAGAGATCTCGATGAGTGCCAAGGAGGTGCAAGAGGGGCAGCTGAGGGGGAGGTTGCCGGGGTCAAGGCTGAGTGTGTGTGTGCCCAAATGTGTGTGTTTGCGGAGCAGTCTTTGGAAATTCATAGGACATGTGTGTCTGGATGGTGATTAGAAGAAAAAGAAGTTGTACATTCATGCAAGGTAATTTGTTTGTGAGAGAAAAAGATACAGAGCTAAACGCTGATTAAGTCCCTCTTGAGAAAGGTGTGTGTGTGTGAGTGAAAACTGTAGGGTAGATGGGTGGTTTAATCACAGGGATTGGAGTGGTTGGGCGCTTTACAGCCTGTTTGACCATGAAGATCTGTAATTACATTAACATTGTCAAATCCCCTCATGGATGGAAAAGCAACATTCGATTAGGGCCGCAACTAACAATTATTTTCATTATGGATTAATCTATGGATTATTCTAATGAACAGATTAATTGTTTAGTGTATTAAATGAGAAGAGAACATAAGGACGAAAGCCTAACGCAAGCACCTAAAGGGGGTGATTTAGAAATTGCTTATTTTGTCTGATTTGGTTTAGTCTTATACCTTGGTTAAGAAAATCAAAGGATTACAGTTTACAGTTACATGAGACACATAATCATTGCAAAACTGGAACCTACAGGCGTCGTTGTTATAAACAATGAGTTGCCAATCAGTTGGCTGGGGGAGGGATTTGTAACCTTACAGTATGTTGGATAGCACCCAGTTGAATCCTCACTCAAGCTTTACAAACTAGATATTGTTTTAAACCAAGTTTATAATGCATTTTATCAATATCGCTGCAACAGCTGGTGTTTATCTTGTAATATCGCTGCATGAAAAGATAACTTAAATTAATCTATTTTAAAAGGCAAGCAATTTACAATGATTGTTTGAACCCATGTACATGTGTAATCCAACGATTAATTGATTATCAAAGGTTTTCTTGACAAATTCTCTGTGGATCAAATAATCAACTGATCTCGTAATTGATTATTTTCGCACCAGATTTCAGAGTCAATAGCAGAGTTCGATGGGACTCATTTGCCACTTTTTTCCAAACAGCACTTACAGATGAAGGCTTCGGCGCCTTGGTTACGTTGTAGCTTTTTTCCTCTGTTGCACCTGATTACGTTTTTGTGCAAATGCTTGCATGCCACTTTAATTTCTTACTCCATGCCATTCAAAAACCTTCAGTCTTTCCGCAGGGCTGGTATCCGGCCAGATTGCCCCATTGTCATCAGCAGGGATATAATGCTAAACTACACTCACAGCAGGTGCCAAAAAAAAAACAAGCTCACAAATGTTTCTCTAGGACAAATGTATTACAGAATTGGCCTAATCCGTGTGTGATAAATGTTACAGTAGTACAGCAAACTTGATCTTTGAACTAGATTACTGAATAAGCAAACTATGCGAAAATTAGCACTTGTGGTTAACACAGCTAGCTTTTTAGAAGCTGCTCTGTTTGTTAAATGTCAGGCATGTTGACTCGTGTATTCAGCATAGGGCATCGCAGGAGAGGTCACGGACCTGGAGGGATGAAAGCAGATTGCATGGATCACTCTGACTAAAGAGAGTGAGTGAGTTAGCGAAGGGGAATGACTGTAGACGTGAAGCACGCTGACACAAAGTGCCAGATGAATAGATGGATTGATGGTTTAATGTAGAAATGAATAAGCGGAAGGCGGTTGGAGGAGTGAAGGGCTGGCACGAACAACTGAACGGGATGAAGTGTTGAGAGACGGAGTGAGGAAGGACGACAAAATAAGTGAAAAGAGCTCATGTCTCACATGTGTAGAACAGTTGTTTCACCTTGCTGCCGTTAGGAACAGGTCAACTAGCAATGATGCCTCGGTGCAAAAAGAGGAAGAGTGGCTGTGCGATGCAGAGTGGGTGAAAATGGGAGCAATGGGCTGAAATGGAAAGATGTAAGTGAAGAAGGGGAATAGGATGGATAAATCTGGAGCTGAGGATATGAAAAGGCTGCAATGCACCGTGCGTGCTTAAGTGATTTGAGAGATATGGGGAGGGTCAATCAGAGATGCAGGGTGAAAGGGGGGAAAGATGGATGGAGGGCGAGTGACAGAGGGGAGAAAATGACGGAGGAGGGGGCCAGCGATGGGGTCTTTTTGCAGTGGGCCGATTGCGTGACTGAGAGGGAAAGTGCACCGCTGTGTGTGTAATGCTCTCAAGACGGATATTAAGACGCACTGCCCGACTCACACAGTCACTGCTCCTCTCTCCCCTTTACTCTCCTTCCATTCTGCTCCCTCTCTCGCTCCCTCTGCGTCCACTAATGATCCTCGCGTCCTGCCACACTGCCAGGCTGAGTGATGCCCACTGACAGTCGCACTCAGGCGGAAACGCTGGAGCCCCCTTCCAGGAGTGCTGTGACACGCACGCACACACACGCACGCACAGAAGAACGCTCTCACACACACACAAACACACACACACACACACACACACACACACACACACACACACACACACACACACACACACACACACACACACACACACACACACACACACAGAGGTGTAGGACTTTCTCACATACATGTATCAGCTCATGCAAAGCTGCTGACAGATGTGTATGTGAATGTGTGAGTGGGAGTGGGAGAACGTCAGTCACCCTCTCTGAACACACGCACGCACACACACACGCACACACACACACGCACACGCACGCACGCACGCACACACACACACACACACACACACACACACACACACACACACATACACACAGAAACAGTGGGGTGCTCCCAGTCACGCACTTAATGTAAATATGCCTTCATCCAGCGGCATCTGTCTTCAGGAATTTTTATGTGATGGTTAGACGTGGGCCATCGAGGCAATCACAGGGTGCAGCTATCTCGATAATGATGCTTCTCATCTCTCGTCTGGCCCTTGAGCTTGATGACAAATGAATTTGCCAAGACGGACATTGGGGAAAAAAGAGATGACAATACAAAATGCATTATAGATTTTAAAGTTGAGATTTGCTCACTGTAGATTCAAAATGGTTTGCATAGAATAACGAGAACACAGCATCAACGTTTCAGATTAGTCATCTGACATGCCACATATGTTATCCATTGCAATTTAAATGACATAATTAGACATAGGGGGATACACGCATTGAAGCATTCGGTTGTCAGCAAAGTGAATTTTTGGATCTCTCTTGGAGTGAGCATTGCCCATCGGTTTCCTTCTCAAAGGTTAATTTGCCTCTCAGTACCTCCACTGGTCTCCCTTTGTCATGCCTAGAGTGTGTTGGCAGTCATGGCAGGACTGCATCAGGGAAAACATGAGGGAATCATATTAAAGAGGCATTTGTAGTTTTCGGCAGCAGGACTCTCTTTGTTTACATAATACATGTGGCTGGTCTTGAGAGGAGAAGACAGTTGTTCCAACACCTCATAAACATACAGAAGATGAAGTAAGAATAAATTGTTGGGTCCGGCTTTAAAACATATTTCCAAAACATTAACTTGAGCAGTGGTTGAACATAATGCATTGTCGTTGTATCACACTATAGAAAACCTGTTATTGCTTTCAGATGTAGTGGAACAACCCAGCTATTCAGCTGCAACCAACAACACAGAGTAACCAGCGCAGCTCTTGTTTTAAGATCAGTAAATTAAGTGATTTCACTGCCATAAGAAAATCTTTAAATTGAGAGGCCATCTCTTTGATAGGTCATAGGCAATGAATAGGCCTGGACAATTGCAGGGTGTGCTTTATACGACATGATACACATTAGAGGCTGCAGTTAAATAATGATGGTGTCTCAATGCAATGGAAGGGTATAATGTAAATTGTGAATTTTGTGTGCTTATGTGTGAAAAAAAAATAAAAACTTCCCATCACTGCCCACGCCCCCTCCAATCCAATCCCTTTCTTTTCCCACACTTTCCCGCCGTTATCCTACAAATCCAAGCAGTGGCCCCGATCCTGACTGCCGAGGAGAGGTTAGGAATTAGGTCACAGCATTTCACTCTTCTAATTAGATCCTGTGAGTGTATGCATGTCTGTGCATGTGTACGTGTCTGTAAATGCGTCTGCAAGCTGGGTGCTCTTAATCCGTAGGTGGCCTCTATGGTAATGGAGAGTCTTGGCAAGACGTGTTAACCCGCATTTCTGCTACTCTCCACATGTTAACCAAATGTCTCTGACGTCAGTGCTTGAAATGATGATGAGGACAATAGACGGTGATGAGGATGCGTATCCCAGTGGGGGTGAAAGAACAGGTCAGGCTCAGCTTCAGAAGATGCATGTGAAGCATTCCCATTCCCAAAGAACATGCTCCTGTTGACAGGGGGCCCTTGGCCTCATTGTTGCAAGCCGGTAAGGATTTACTTAAGACCCAACCCGCCATTGGGTTGTAACTCCCAACTTCTCTGTGGGAGTAAATTATATTTAAAGTGAAATCACTTTTCACCTTGCTCTTCAGAGCCCTGTGGATTTCTTCCATCCACTTTCTGAGATGTCTCCATGTAGGGGGTGAGGAAAGACATACCTGCCTCTGCAATTTTAATGTCTGCCCGTTTCTCTTATTTATTTCAGGATGTGTGTACGTGTGTTAACACGACTGAGAAATTGACATGTGCATACAAAGCCTGCAGGAGTATTCCTTAGGTTTTAGACCCAGGAATCATTTGTAAGTCAGCTCAGTGGGGTGCGTTCAAAAGGGCAAGGGGGTTAACAATTGGCGTACACTGGTTAGGGGAGAGGATGAGAAATGAGGGTTAATGGAGATTTTTTGGTGTGTGTGTGTGTGTGTGTGTGTGTGTGTGTGCAGGCGTGTGAGCATTAAGAGTGTAAGGGAGAAGCGCAGGGCTAGCCTTAATTAAGTTTTCAGGAGGCTCTTAAAAGGTTGTGGCATGCCTCTGCACCCCCCCCACCACGCCGCGCCGAAATTTCACTTTCCCCATCCCTCCCTCCACCCCCTCCCTCCCCATTGCGATCTATCCAGTCATCAGCCCCCCATCTGTGCACATTAGCCATTCATGAACACACTCATTAGGGTGGGAGTTTGAAGCGATTGTGTTCACTAGTCTGCGGCTGGAGCGTGGCGATTAATATTTCAGCGTCTCCCGTCGTGAAGCTGAGAGCAAGTTTGGCCTCTTAGGCTAGAGAAAGAGAGAGATAGAGAGAGAGAGAGAGAGAGAGAGAGAGAGAGAGAGAGAGTGTGTATCCCTCCCTCCCATGCCACCCCCAACAAACCTTCCTCCTCCCCCTCAGACGGTCTCTGCAACTTACAGTACGTTGCCCCACTATTTCCATTTATTGCACACACACTCATGATTTGGATGCACGTTTTTATACACACACACACACACACACACACACACACACACACACACACACACACACACACACACACACACACACACACACACACACACACACACACACACACACACACACACGCACGCACACAGAGACCCTAACTCAAACTGACTTAATTGGGCTCTTTTTAGAGAGAAAGGAGGGGGAGGGAGGGGGTAATTCCTATCTTTTATTGTCCCCAGTCTCCCCATTTCTCAGTTGGTCAGGAGTGTCTTTCCCTCACTATCCTTCATATTCTCTACTCATAATCTCGCATTGAATTGGTCAAGCTAGGGTCGGGGTAGGAGCGGTTGAGCTGGGTGGTGTTCTTGACTGTCTGTAACCGCACAGAGTTCATTCAGACCCAATCAATACTCGCTTTGGCTCATACTGTACACTGCTGCTTGGAATCTGAGGCAGCCTGCCAGCATCGTGGGTTATCAGGCAGTCAATATTTTTGAAGGGCTGCTCCTGAATACAGAAATGTTTTCCACCCTACATTTGATTTCTTCTCAATTCCGCAAGCATTCCTGCTTCTGAAGTAGCCTGGTCCAACCAGACCATCGTACTTCATTTCATTTGTACAGAAGGTCTGGAAGTGCTGTAATTGGCAAACGTTCACTCACTTGGAGGCGGGTGTCTGTCGAAGTTTAAAACTATTGGATCTGCCCAGTGCCACTCTGGATTAGCCAACCAATCGCATCACGTTTGGTCGTCACGTTTGTCATGAGCCGGCTTTTGACGGTGTGTCCCAGTTGGACAGGGAACTCGGAAATTTCCGACTTCACTACATATTGTAGTCTATGAATCTACCGGTACCTGGCAACAGTAACTTGTTAGAGCCTAACGTTTAGTTATTTGGACGAGAAAGGAAGAGAAATTATTTTGAAGAGAATTTTTTTTGTCCATTATTTTTGTCATTTTTAGAAATTAAACTAGGATGGCAGGCTATTATCTCAATATGTCACTGTGGAGTGAAACTTTTGACACACAAAGTTTGTGAGGACAGTCAATGAATTTTTTTTTTCTTATTCCATCCTTATTTCTGATGCCTTGTATGATTCAATTACACCGTTTATTCACAAAAAAAAAAAAAATTCTTTGTCAAAGTGAGATTCACTCCCAACAGAGAAAGAGAAACTGAAAGACATGTCATCATCAACATTGTAGAAATGTGTTTAACAAGGGCTACAATGACACAAAATATGGGATCAAATTGAGTCAGAGGTGACTGAGCGTAACAGTGAGTATGTTGCGCTGCTGACAACAGCTGGAGCATCTGACTGTTTTACACTGTATCCATATGTTGGCATTTCAGCATGCTGGCTCAACTTTTTGAAAAGACATCCTGATAATGCAAACTGAGTGAAAAACTGGAAAAGCATTGTTAAACGTCCATGCATTATCATGGACATGGCATCGGGAAAAGAATAAAAAATACAATCACATTTGCAAAAAACAGCCTGCAGTATGTGTGTAAAAGAGGAATGGATGCAGCTGTATGGATACATTGTTGTACAGTTTCAATGTGTCCAGAAAAAGCACAATATTTGTACATAATGTAGTTTGCTGTGTTTGACGACACTGTGCCATTCTATGGTTTGAAGGATAGAGCCTGTAGCTGAAGGTCAAGGTTGGTTAGGAGCAGGCACAGTTATAAAAATGATTGCCTTCATAGTACAGCCTTTAACTACCGAAGCTCCTGTGATTCCCATCCCCGCCACTCTTTCAAGCGGGCCTCCACATTCAAGACCCTCCTAACTCTCCTTTGTTCACCATCCTCTATTTAGTTCTTCATCCACCCATGCCTTCAAAAAACCCTCCCCCCCGCAGATACACTCGACCCCTCCGTTCCAACTCCCTGCTTTTCATTCAGAGCATGCCATTCTCCATCTTCTTCTCCATATAGGTGTGCAAATAAGTGGGAGTCTTTGGGTCGTGCGTGAGTAAGTGGAATTCTGCAGGCTGAAGTGTTGCATGTGGGTAAGCAGCCGCATTCATGGGGAGCAGTGGCTGGTGCGGCGTGCACACCGATGGCTAACGAAGTTCCTCTGCACCTCATAGCCCTATTAAACTGCTGCCCCCTACCTCTACCCACTTCACCCCCCACCTCTTGCCTTGTTTCTCCCCGAGGGAGAGAGTTGGCAGGGAGCGAGCCGGCTGCTATGGCAACAACAAGGATCCCTCCCTCTCCCACAGGTCTCCTTAGCAACTGGTAGCTTGGCATTGCGGTAATGAGTGTGCCCGGTGTGCCAGGCTTTGTGTCATTTTGGCATGTGTGTGCAATGTACGTGTGTGAGAGAGTAAGCGATTGTGTGTGCATTGTGTTGTGTGTGTCTGTGTGTGTGTGTGTGTGTGTGTGTGTGTGTGTGTGTGTGTGTTTTCAAGCATGTATGTTTGGTTGTATAGTCACATTTCCCAATTACGATGAGGGTCAAAATATGTGATGACAAAGCAAATGCGGAGATACTTGGTGCTGTTCCACAATATGTGGCGACACTCATTTTAATAAAATGGGACCAAACCTTGCACTTATCCTCCCTCTGTCTGGGTGTGTATGGTTGTGTGTTATGCTGATGGGCGCTTGTGTTTCTGTTTATTTGTGCAATCTTTTTCTACACGGTGATTGCAGTCATTCTTCTTTCTACTGTAAAATTGAAGCAATTAAAGGGGGGATCCAATGAATTTGGTATGCCATGTGCATGACTGCCTATAAGTTCCCTGCTCTGCTGAAATTAAATTAAATGCTGAGAATGATGTTTATTAAAGTGCGATCAGAGGTGCGCACTGACCTTTAGAATGTGGGAAATGAGATTCTCATTGTTATGAATGAGATTATGTGGAGGCCGAGTGTGAAGAAAAAACCTGGGACTGCATTGATTCTATTGTTGGCTCACAGTTTCTTTGTATATGGCAGAGGGAGGTTTCAATATAATCAAATCCACACTGTGCCTGTTGGCTATTAAATGGACTGATACACAAATAAAGACTCACAGGCGCTCACATGAATGCAGATTGACTCGCGCACGCTTGCACACACACGCATAGCTTGCGGAGTGTGTAAAAAGAGCTGTAAAAGCCTCTCCAGAAACGTGTTGGGTCTTTAAGAAAAGCATGGCAAGCCCAGTGGAAAATGTTAGCTCGCTCCCTAGACGAGGTGTGAAGTGCGAGCAGGCGGCCGGCCCCACAGGTGTCCCAGCCCAAACACCTGTTGTGTGAATTCTCAGTGGGAGGATGCAAGCTCTGCCTACCTTGCAGGTCCCAGTGGAAAAAACCACACCCAATCTAATTCATGTGCCCCACAACTACTCTTGAGGCTCCCCCTGTTTTGTGCGTGGGCGTCAGACGTGATGCCCAGATTGTGTCCCCTTTGTGCCCACCGGAAACACTCAGCTGTCCCTGGCATTGAGTGAACGGATTTTCCGATCCCCTATGCGGGTCTCAGATGCTCTACTAATCTGTCCGCGTCTATTTTTACCCACCAAAGCTGCGGCAGTCCTTCTCTCTCCCACACCCTGCCACCCCGATGCCAACCCTTCCCGTGGCGCCAGGGTGGGCACGGCTGATGACTCGCCAGCCATTGGATGCAATTAGTGCACAGTCAGGCAGGAATCCCCTACCAACTCCATTACACCCCCTCTCCACAGCCACTTCCTGATCTAGACACACACTACCACACACTTGCTTTCCATTTTAAGCCTTTTTATAAATGGCACTCCTGCAGTGTTGTGCAATAATAGGGTCAGCTACAGAGCACCTTTCACAGTGCTTGAATCACTCTACTGTGCAAATTCGGCCTATTCAAGTACAATAGCAGCAAAAGGGAATGCACATTTAAATTGTACCGCTTCAAATTTGGTGTTGAGATTAAGTTAAAGTTATGTTTGTAATGCGACAACTATACAGGAAAAGTAATTTCGTAACTCAGTCTCACTTTAACCTTTTCTGTAACGATCATATAAGAAATCAAACCCTGAGGCCATTTTCCCGTAAAGCATAATTAGTCAACAAGAAATTACGAATGCTACCAATCCCCAGAGACGCCACTGTGATTCACTGAGATAGATGCAATTCCTAATCCAACATTTATTTCTTCCCCAACAACGACTGTAATGTGCCTTGCATGCCAACGCTGTCGTGACCACTGCTGTGGAGGCGATGATGGCATGTGGCAGAGAAGTCACTGTTTCTCACCTCCTAATAAAAGTGACTCCTTTTTAATCTTTCCAATTTGATTGCATTCCAAAAGCAGGCCCGTCTGCCCATCTGTCTCTCTTAAAGAAGCCTCCTAAAGGGATTTTAATCATCTGACTCTTCTCAGGCAAATAGCTACATCTCTCTTTTTCTCTCTCTCTCACACACACACACACACACACACACACACACACACACACACACACACACACACACACACACACACACACACACACACACACACACACACACACACACACACACACACACACACACACACACACTCTCTCTCTCCCTCCCTCCCTCCCTCTCTCTCTTACACACATACACGTACAAACAATTTCCAATTTTCTTTCTTGTACTCACTGTCATAGTCTCACTTGTTTTCTCTCACCCTCTGATACACCTTATCGTCTCAGCTCCATTGTGCCATATCTGTGCAGCCATTAGGCCCTTTGGTCCCTCTTCTAGTTCCCCTCAGACATAAAATTCCCCCTTCCCTATCCCTATTAATCCACATGGCTCTAAATTCTTTATTTCCCTTCAAAGGGACAACGAGAGCCGTGACATCAATCATGGAAAGCGAATATTTAGCCGGCGCTAATTTCCACCAATAGCCTGGAGACAGGCTTAGCTGACAAAACTCATTCCTGTGCTGAACAAAACTGCTTGTGTTGAAACCTCCCCTCCCCCTGATCCCTCCTGCCTTCTGCACAGGCAAAAACAGCATCACAATAAACACAGTTAGTGCTTCTGTTACTCCCCCTTGATTTAGGCTTATCAAATGAATGTGCACCATAGAGGGATACCCTTTGACAATACATAATGGCTCCATTCTGCATGAAATGGTTTGGTAATACCAGTCGAGTGTGGCAAACAGCTTTACCCGGTGCCACTACAAGAACAGCTGCTGTGTTCTTAGCTGGGCAAGCACACCATGCTGCTTCACCCTTGAGGTTGTTTGAATCGGGTGAATGGTTTCTCTTTGCTGGTTCCCAGAGCCCACTCACAGTCCTTAGTTCCTCACTCAGTTCTGTTTGAATGAGTGCACATTCGCCATAAGATGGGTCCTATAAACCGTTTGACCCGATTCCTCGCCCCTCTGTGTGAGCATATGTATGGGTGTGTGAGCGGGAAAAACCCTGAGTGGGTTCTGATGGCCGACTAATGGAAGGGGATGGGGCGAGTAGGGGTGGGGGGCATTTTGGGGGCACCCCTTTGTGTAGCTTGGGGGGGGGGGGCCCTTGTGGTACTTCTATATTCCCACCCCTTACCCAGGGGCCCCTCATTCTCTTGCTGTAACCTCCAGTATAGCTGCCCCAATGCCAGTCAATGAGGTTATTCCAGAAGAACCATTGGGCCCAATATAAGAACCTCTACCCTCATATTACATCTAGTCCTAATGCTAATGCCTGACGGACATCTTGGGAGTGGCAACAGAGGGATGTGTTAGGCATGAAGCCAATTTGGGCAAGTGGGCATAGTCACTTAACTCACAAGCCTGTGGCGGTTAGACATTGCTGCGCGAACAATAGAGATATGGCATATTGAGCACTCATATTGGCCCCAGTGTGCAGTTGGATTGTATAATGTATCAAACTTTATGTGTGCAAAGCCTCAGCACTGATAGCCATTAAACTCAATTGATTCCCAACCCAAAATAGGCCTCTACAGTCGTTGAATCAAAGTTTGCATGAAACAGGGAGATGAACAATCATATACATTGATTCATATTACAATATTTTCAAGAACAAAAATAATTCCTTTTGAAGAGATTATTAACGGAAGAATATACCAGGTACCTGTTTCTGCTCATCAAAAGAAATTGAGCGATAATCTGTTGGACCACATTTCTCTGTCTGTTTGGCTTGAACACTTATATTCCCGAGAGAAAAAAAAACCCTCTTACTGCTTCGTCCACCTGTGTGTTGTGGAAAAAAGAGTGAACCTTTCAGATTTGCTCAGAAAGACTCTAAGTTTTTAATCCCAGGACAAAGAGGGATCTGCTTCAGCCTCGTATCTACTGTCTAAATATCTAAATCAGCTTTCGGGATTCTTAGGCCTTAATGAGAGTTGGACCAGAGCTTATTGTTTTTGGCGGCCAACCTAGTTCACCTTAATTGGCTTTGATTGGTCAATAAATTACCCTAATCCTCTTGTACTTTATAGCTAGATTTAGTTAGGGTGAGGGGTTGATGTCCCTGATAAAATACAAAACAAAAACAAAGGAGTCACTTCACTACTTATAACTCTGTCTATTCTTTTCAGTATTACGGGAGCAGGCAGTCTCTGCATAAACCCAGCCATTGGTTCATTCATTATTTAGAGCCCTCTCCACTAGGCCCATTGTATTAAAGGTTTATGATTTGAATAGGAAGCAGCTTCCTAGACTAGGGTGTGTGATGTGTGTGTTCTTTCTGTCATTGTATGTTTCTGTGGGCTTCATCCGTCTGCCTCAGAAAGCCAGGGGGCTGAAAGAGAATTTCCATTTTATGAATATTTAATACATAATAAAGTTTTCAATTTTATTCTATTCAACCCGTAGGGCCAAAAATGTGGCAAAGCCAAACCTCAAGGACGGAACATAGAGTTAAGGTAGCTGATTCGATGGGGGCATCAAAAATATCTGCTCACTGCCTGAGAAATCTGCCATTGAAATGCCCACACACAGACTTTACGAATAGTTTAACACTACATCCAAGGGTTTTATAGTGTCCCTATTCTCACATGTCAAACTTCCTTTTTGCGGTATTACTATTGGATCATAGCAAATCCGGGCAGCCCGCTGTGTCCGTGGTGACCTGGCATGGCTCTGTGTGAGACACCCAGCTGGGAGTGCCCCTGAATCAATTTGGGATTAGCCCAGGATTGTCTGGGATTACTCGGGATGGAGGGGGATTAACAGTGACTGCTTGTTTCGGGGGCGTTAGGGCCATAGGTTGGCCTGACTCAGATAACAGGAGGCGCACAGAACCACACCCACAGCGGAACCACCTGCAACCTGAGCTATTCTTGGATTCTAAAAACACACACAAACAGGATGACAGAGAAAAAAACATGTGGTGGAAAACTATGCAACAGGAAGCCAGCATCTAGCGATGATGATGATGATGCCATTGCTGCTGGCCACTGTCCGAAATCTCTCAAATCTCTCTAGCAGGTGGACTCATCAGATAAAGAGGGTTTGGGATGATGACAAATCCCTCCAAGTTCAATGGGGCTGCTCTTCCCTTATACAGGGGATAAATTGCGATTTGAATCAGGCAGGTCACACAGGGTTCCAGAGTGAAGTGGTTCAGCCCTCTAAAAGATGTCCCATTTTCAACCAGCCATGGTGGAATGGCATGAAAGCTTACATATGGTTTAATTCAGGCATGCACAGGACTTGATGGGGATGGTTTGGAGTGGTACGATAGGTGGATGATCCAGCCAGGGTGAGACAGGGAGTTGGCGCGGCACGTAAAAAAGCCGTCAAAGGCAGGGAGCGGGCATCCCCTGCGGACCTGCACTGCCGAGATGAAAGGCTGTTTAGTGTTGGAGCAGCAGCATCAAACAACCGCCTCCTCTAGCATCCTTTACCCCATCCCCCACTCTCCCTCTCCATCCTTCTATCTCACTCTCTTGACTCTCACCACAATATGATATAGTTTTGCCGTTGCACGTTTACCGGTTGCCATGGTTACTTAATGCCGGAGGTGTCACAGCAAGATAACCCAAGGAGGCATTCACAGATCACCTGAATTTAGTTCGCCCTCCCATTTATGTGTTCTATGCCGCAATTTGATGTATTTGTTTCCCTGCCATGCAATTCAGTGTGAATACAAATAATCCGCGACATAATGGAGATGCTGGAAGTGTGAGTACCCCACAATCCGAAACAATCTATTGTACCAGTATATTCCTAAACCACAGGAGGTGCTTTTGATTTGATATTTTCCTCCTTGAGCTTCAAAATGCTTCAAACACAACAAAGAGCTGAATTGAAACGACAGACTCTGTTGCACATCAGGAACCTTCAGCATTCAGCAACCCTTGAGATGTAAATGATGATTTAAAAAAAATATATATATCCTATGAATGACTGAATCAGTGGCTGTACATGCTGGTGTAGAGGATAATGGGAAAGTAATTGGTGACACACTGTATAATTGAAGGCATAGAGTATAAAAGCAGAAGTGGGAAATGCCAAAGAACTGCGTGACATAAAAAGGAAAATCAAGACTAGTCAGAAGATGTAGTACTCAGTGTCAAAAGAGAGAGAGAGAGAGAGAGAGAGAGAGAGAGAGAGAGAGAGAGAGAGAGAGAGAGAGAAAGAGAAAGAGAGAGAGAGGGATCGTGATGAAGACAGAACAAGGGAGGGAAAGGGAGATAGGCAGTGAAGGTAGATGTCGGAGGGTGGGATACATCCATTAGCCTTGCTTGCTTCTGCCTCAATCTTGGGATACACACCCCCCCCCCCCCATTCATGCAAAGAGAGCGAAAGAGACAAGGTTGGCACTAAGCCAGACTGGCACCGACTTCAAACATACAGTACGCCCAACCACAGCAGCTTACATCAGCCAGGCTAAAAGGAGAAGTAGAGGAGGACAGATGGATTGATAGAAAGGAAAGTGGGTGGATTGACGTGCATAAGGAGAGTGTCTCAAGACTGAGTCTCAGGTCGTTTCGGGTTGGTTGAGTCTGACAGGGTCTTGCTCCATGCCAGCTGTAGCTGTCCTTTGCACATGTTTGTGTTTTTGAATGTACTCTCTATTTTCTGACTTTGGTTGACATTGATTGCATAGAGGTATGTAATGTGTACATGTATACTATCTGTGGGTTTTGTGTTTAATAATCATGGAAGTGACATGGTAGTTCTGGCATATTTTTTCTATGACTCACCATGTAAAGACAGAATGACATACAAATAGTTGTAACAGCTGTGGTTGTGATTAGGTTTGACTGCATTGTTGATTTTAATGTTTGATGTCATAAATTCTTATATTCCATTTTAGACAAATCTTATTCAAATTTCACGAATTTAAAATGTTTAACCCTGACAAACAGTTTGTGTATAAATGCTAAGTGATGTGATATACAGTATATTGCAATTTAATTTGATCTCTGACTCACTGTGTATATCTCTCATCTCTCCGCAGAACTCCATTCGACACAACCTATCACTTCACACCCGTTTTATTAGGGTGCAGAATGAAGGAACAGGGAAGAGTTCCTGGTGGATGCTGAACCCAGATGGAGGGAAGATGGGGAAGCCCGTCCGCCGGCGAGCAGTCTCCATGGACAACAGCACCAAATACCTAAAAAGCAAAGGACGCGTCAGAGGCAAGAGAGTTGGTCGTCCTGGGATAGGAGCAGGATCTGCTGTGGTGGGGCTCCAGGGCTCCCCTGAACATGGCAGCCCACAACGGAAAGGCCTCCCAGGATCTGGAGGTGCATCTGGGACAGATGGAGAGTTTGACGCTTGGACAGACCTCCATTCCAGGGCTAGTTCATCAGCATCCACCCTGAGTGGCCGTCTGTCACCCATCCTTGCAGAGGGAGAACCAGAGGAACCAGAGGAGGGTGGACTGTCCTGTTCCACCTCCCCACATCTCTATCCCTCACCGCCCAGTGCCCGCTCTCCATCCATGGGGGCTGGTAATCACTGCCCTCCCCTGGAACAGCTGCCTCAGCTCGCTAACCTGACAGGTGCCATCAGTCTAGATGAGCAAATGATGGAAGATAGTTATCATCACCATCACCAACCACCGCAGCAACAGCATCCGACTGTTGGCAGACATAAGCACCAAACACCTGTCTACCAGTATAGCTCTGGAGTGAAGGGGCAAAGCCCCTATGGTGCAGGTGTCTATGGCACAACAGGCATGGGGATGCTGTGCCACCACTCGCCAATGCAGACCATTCAGGAGAACAAGCCAGCCAGTTTCTCTGGAACCATGCGGGCATACTCCAACACCAATGCCCTGCAGAGTCTGCTTACAGAAGGTCCAGCTGGACAGCAATACTGTTCAAAGGACATGATGCTGGGACAGGAAAGGGAAAGCCATCCTATGATGGGTCAAGCTAGTAATGGAGTACGTTCCAACCATCACAGCCACCACCCTGGCCACCATAATGGCCACAGCCAAAATGGACCACATAGTCAAAGCTCAGCTCTTAGCCATAACAGAACTCACAGCCATACTCGTAATCACAACAATGTAACCAGCCACAACCACAACTCACCTCACAGCCTCAACCTCAGCCAGAGCCATAACCATACACCGCCCCGGGCATCCACCCTTACCCCACGTGGCATCAGCAATCAGCTGCAAATCTACAATCACAAAGCTCCCTACCTGTACAGCCCCCCATCACATGCCCACCTCCCTGCTTCAACCACCCTACCCCCAAACCCAGCAGGTATGCTCGGCATGCCCCAGGACTCCTGCCACGTGGCCACAGCCCCACACCCACATCCTCGTCACAACAATTACCCAAACCCACAACACCAAGGAATGACTAATGGACCTTACCACCATAGCCAGGTAATGGGGAATGGTAGTGTTGGTAGTAACTACCATGGCTATCACCAACCTCACCCCCATGAGAGACTACCTGCTGACCTGGACATTGACATGTTCCACGGTAGCTTGGACTGCGATGTAGAGTCCATCCTCCTCCATGACATTATGGACTCTGGGGAGGAGATGGACTTTAACTTTGACTGCTCCCTAGCCCAGGGGGTGGGCATCGGCATGGGTATGGGTATGGGTGTGACCATGGGCATGGGCATGGGGATGGGGATGGGAATGAGCCTTGCCGGTCCACAGCAAGCCCATAGCAACCACAGTTGGGTGCCTGGCTGAAGTCTATTACAACACATCCTACCCCCTGAAAGAACTAACCTACCCATAAAGCACTGTGCTCAACTGTGACATTCCTGACTTGACACAGAGACTGTGGGACCAACACTCCTGTCTCTCTTGTTGTCTTGACAATTTTTCTGTCACCTTATCCTCTTTTGACCCCCCCCCCTCCCTAGAGATGTAGTTCATGTCACATTTGTTTTTTTTCTTCATATCAGCTATACTGTGATGACAATCTCTCAGCTGTGCTTGCCCAACTCACTTCATATCTACCATGATAACTGAACTCTCAATGCACTTTAACGCAAGTGGGTCACATCTCACAGCTCAACGCATTCACAGAGCAGCTCAGGCAGAGTTTGGAATGTTTTGTAAGGTGGCTGCAGGATTTGACGGCAACAAATGAGGAAATCACAAGCTCGGATCTTGGCATTGAATTAAAATCATATGCTGTCATTGCCAGTGGCCAGTCATACTTTGAAAAAATTTAAATAACAAAATCCTCAGTGATTAGCTACTTGGTTTTTCCAAATTCAGTGTTAGTCCAAAAACTTAGACATTGCCTATTCTTTATGACTTACCCTACCAAATTAAAACTATGAATACAATACTGTTAAATTTAATAATTTAGTTTGACAATGGTTTGGAGGCATTTCAACAATATATTTAAAAAATTATTCTTATTTGAAACCAGTTTGCCATTTTAATGATAATGCAATTCACATGCGCATTAGATCCAATTGACCATCTCACATCAACAGTCCTGTTGTCTCCAACTTAATGACTTTAGTCCTTGGGGCTTTGACTTTTTCCTTGGATGTAACATTTTGTTAATGCCCTTTGGCCCACTACATTGTTAAATGGATTCTATCATTACTGGCTAGCATGCAATTTGGCGAATTAAAATGTCGTATCACCTTGTCTCACCTGGTCTTTTTGTGCCAGTTTCTCTCTCTCTCTCTCCTTCTTCAAGTCTTTCTCTCTCTCTCTGCCTTCCAGAGGAGACAAAGTGACCATTTTTCACACCAAGCCATTAACTGGGCTTGATTGAAATTCAGCATCTTGCTTTTAATCTCCAAAGTGATGCGGCAGCGATGCGTCATTATTGAGAATCTAACGCGTTGTCCTCCCATCTCTCACCTCGGCCGCTCGCCTCTCTTGCTTAATGTGCCAAGAAAGCAAGACAAAACTGTGATTAACGCCAAGTCACTCTGCATGCTGTCCTGCTCTGGGAAGGGCCAATGTCACTGCCCGCTTGCCTGCTAACAGAGGGTACGAGAAGTGAAAAGATTGGAGACACAGATAGAACAAAAGTCTCTTGTTGCAGTGGGATCAATCATCAGCCTCAGTTTCCATGCTCTTTGGGTGTGTGTGTGTGTGAAAACAGGTAGTGTAAACGTATTGTAAATCATCTCCATTATCTGTATTTTTTGTTCTTTCTGTTTTTATACCCTGAGCTTCAAATACTAAACTGGGTACAAAGGGACAGATTCAAGGAGAAAACAATCAGCCAGTCTGAGTGGAGTGAGTCTATGTCAAACAGGGTCATAATGCCCCCACAGCCAACCACATCCTCTTTTTGTGTGTTGATTCTGTTGTCTTGTAGTTGTTGTTGTATTGTTGAAGTTCTAAGGACCAATGGGGACAGTGCTGAAATATCCATAGTGTTAGTATGGAATTCAATGGTGAAAGGATATTGGTTGTGCAGTATGACCTTCCTATGCTCCAATACCATGCGCCCCTCCCATATGTGCTCTGCTCAATTGTCTCTGTGTTTGTGTGTGGGGGAGTCTGAAGCTTGTTTCTCACTAGCCTTGGAAGAGAAAAAAAGAGGACATCCCTATTCTCTAATTCCCTCAAGGAGGTTTGTCTGTGCTTGGTCTGTACCACGTACGGCACACAAAGGAAAAGATGGAGGGTAAGGGTGGGGTTGGGGGTTATTATAATAACCAAAGGTCAAGCATAGCACAGACTATCAGACCCATTATTGAGGTAAATACCTTTATTTCAGGGCTTTTAGCCACACTGGTTCCAGTTAATCTGTGTGTGGAAAATGAGTGGAATTTTCTCAGCAAATGGGCCTCACAAAGCAGTTGCGGTAAACTAATGTTAAAGACATTTAGCAATGCCCTGCTATTCGAAAGAGAGCTAAATATGATGTCTAATTTTCCTATATTTATTTATGAAAGAGATTGGTCTTTGTCGCTCCTAAATGTGGTAGTTGTTTCAGTCAACTCCTATCCCCTTCCTCTTTTTTTCTGTTTTTTGAGATGTCCTTGTCCCTTTACCCCTTTTACTGACTTTTATTTTGTACAAAATCTATATATTAAGAATATTGTATGATAGTTTCTAAAATCTCAAAATAATAATTACAGTTTTGTTGTCTATTTCTTTTTTAAGAGAATGTATCTCATCATCTGGTGACTGTTAAATAAATGAAATTAAAAGAAAGGCTGTCTCTGTCCTTACATTTGTATGAATAATATGATTCTTTTTTTCATGAAACACACAAACAAATTGTCCTTTTGCTTTCTGCAATCAAAATCTAACTCCTATCCAAATGCGGACAACCTCTCTTGGCAGTCGTGTGTGACCATGACACCAAGTTGCTACGTGGGAGGCTGGAAGAGTGGGCTGTATGAATGAAAAATGAGGAGGAAAAATATACCATACATATATGTTGTGAGGCATCACTTATGCCAGAGACTGCATGAGAAATACAGAAATAGAGGCAATTTTCTGTGTATGTGTGTGCTAGAGAGAGTCCCTGACAGACAGACAAAACAAGGATAGACAGCCAGACAGAGTTGGCAGGATTGGAGTAATAGGTGTGTGTGTGTGTGTGACAGAGGGAGAGAGAGAGAGAGAGAGAGTGTGTGTGTGTGTGTCACATGGCTTGTTATGGCCCATGAAGCGGTATAGGTTGGCCACAGCTGTCCAAGTCCCATTGGAGGCGTTTTCACAAGAGGAGTTCGCAGTGCTACAGCGCCATACTGCCAGGCCCCAGGGGAGCCCCCGCCTCTACATTCAGTCATTTACACACACACACACACACACACACACACACACACACACACACACACACACACACACACACACACACACACACACACACACACACACACACACACACACACACGTTTGAAAATACCACAATTTACACACATTTACACAAAGAAGTACACAGCGCAGTTATGAAACCCTACGCACCAACACGCACATTCAAACAGACATTTCTCACTTAGATGTACAGTTTTAATTGACTCCATTTGGCAAATCCTCTCTGCAAGGAAAGAAGTGAGAAGTAGAGGGGAAGAGAAAAATATAGATGTGTGTAGGGGGAGGGAAAGCCAGGCAGCACACTGTATATTTAAAGCTAAACCTGCCTGACACAAAAACGTACAATTTAAATGTGTTTTTTTTAAGACATGTTTATGGGTCTGATTTGCTCAAACATGGTCCAGTAACTTGAATATGATATTTCATTATTCCACAATTAGACCAAACTGAGTGTGATTGAGTGTAACTAAGACTGAGAGCCTGACATATGGTTGAACTAAGTCTCACTCCTCTCTCTGGATATCTCCAGAGAGAGATAGAGGCTGAGGTAGACAGGAAGGCAGTACAGTCCAGGTGCTTTGCCTCGGGGAGGGTCTGCTCTTCTGTTCCTCATTATCAGACAGAGAGAGAGAAAGAGGCTACAGTGTCATTATTCATCCACTCAAGCATCTGGGAGCAGGTCCTTGCTCACATGGCCCAGTGATATGGTAGTAGAGACCGCCCTTGGAGCTAAAAGGCTGGCTGGGGACACGGCTAACTGGTGACAGACAGAGACCCACCAAGGCAAAGGCTCCAGGGTATACTGATGTCCTTGAGCGCTTGTGAGGATTCAGCATTTCTCACTTTCTGACCAAGCTGCAAAAGTGAAAAACTGCTATATCTCCCAAATTTAGATTGTTCATACAGAACGATTAATTCACCAATGTGGAAGGGGCGGAGTTTGACGTAATGCAGAGTGAGTGTCAGCACTTTTTCCTTCTGCACCCACTGTCATTTAAAAAAAATAAAACAATCCCTTTACTGCCAATTACGAACGCAATGAAACAATAATGTGCAATAGATCAAAATAAGATAGGTCAAAAAATTGCTTCATAATCACAACATATAATCAAGTCTATAGCCATGACTTTTGCGCCACGGATGCATAAACAAACCGATGATTAAAGTTTTTTAAAATCAATTCTGAAACGAAGATGTGACAGGTTTCAAGGCACAAAGGTTGGTGTAATACAAAGTTAAGATAATCCCAAAAAATATAATAAGTGGATGACCTTTCGCAGAATAGTGGAAGGATAAAAAAGTTTAAATGTGGAAATATTTCTTGGTGGAAAAAATGCCAGGTGAACATCCACGTTGGAATTGCCAAATGGTCATAAGGATTTTCCTCCAAACTGACTCCATATGGGGAAAGTGCTGATCGAGTAGGCTACACCAGAAGACCACCAGGAGAGGGGTGCTGCTGGCTGAGCTGTTCATTTGGGAGTTACATATTTTATTTTGAAAGTCAAAGCCAACAAGTTGTCGCAGCAACACGCTCTGCCCCCAAACTGAAGTGAAGAAAGAAGATGATTGAAAGCCACAGAGATTTAAAAAGAATGAAAGTGGAGCACTGTGTTGAACTAAAGCCGAGGGCAGTCTTTGTGCTTACTCTTTTCCTTAAATTATGTGGAAAGATATCATTTGGCCTGGTCCTTAATTACTATACAAGTACCTCAGAGCCAGGCACGGTTCACAAGATACATTTTTTGAGAACTTACAAGGGGTCGATCAAGTGAAGGCTCGAATACATGCAATTAAAAATGTGACTGTTCGTCAAGAAAAAATAACAACAGCAAAATTCAGTTCATCGAAAGCCCAAAAGATGGCATTCCAGAGATTCAGAGAACCAGAGATTACGTGATACATCTATATATTTTGATAGTAAAAAATCTAATCAAATAGAAAGAATGTGGTCTATCATTTTATTACATTGTACATTGTACTATGTCTTCAATTTGTATTTATGTTTTGCTTTCAAATGCAGTGGCAGCATCATAAATAAAGTCCAATATGAGGTGTTGCAATGGTGAACAAACTCCTTGGGGTTTAGCTGAGGCACAAGGTGTTAGAAGAGGTTGTCAGAAAGGCCTGTGAGATTTATTTCTGCTGAAAGCAGTGTTTAACGCTGTGGCACTAGTGCACAAAGACTAGCACTTTAGAAGGGACAACAGCATGTCATGGACGGGTAGAAATATTTATTCAAAGGCATCAAATGACAACTAGTATATTCCCTTCAATCGTTGAATACAATTAACACCATGGTACAGAATAAACATATTTTCTTTGAATAATGTATTCCGGTCACTCACAAAAATCATTAAATAATGCACTGGTTCTTTTTTAGGCTCTATAAACTATACCACCAAAGAGGCCTTTGCATCACTTCACACGGCTTGAATTTTCCTTCCATTGATGTACACAAACCTTAACAGCATCAGCAAACATTAATAACTATTCAGCTCTTGTCTAGTGTTAGACTTTGTATTAAAACACCTGTCAAGCTTTTTGAGAGGGATAGTCATCCCTTTCTGTCATTGATTGTTGGTAGTTCTTCACCTTGCGAAGTGAATTGGCTGATGTACTGTATTTAGGATTCAGTGTACAACCATGATGCCCACTGAAACAATGTCGAAGGAGGGTAGACACATATTCTCCAAGTCTTCAGGTGAAGGTGTAATGTGTGGCCTAGAGAGCAGGGAATCTGAGTTGAACCAGAAGACAAATGTTGAAAAACCCCCAGCTGGAGGGTCCCCGAACAAGACAATGAACCCCTATGCACCGAGGTCCCTATCAACTCCAACTTACCTGGGGTGCTGTGCGGGATGAATGGGCTGCAGTGATCAATAGAGGATGCAGAAAAATCCTTCAGAAGAGATGCCCAACAGTTACTTTCAGGCTGATATAGTTTATATACTGAAGAAATATAACCTCACAGAATCTACTTAAGACTTCGGTTGCGCCACTGATTCTTAAATCCACAAATTACCTTTTTCTTCTGTGAAGTTCTTCCTTAGTTAGCAATAAAGCAAACATTAAAAATCTCCTATTATACTACTTTTCTGGTCTTAATTTCTTGTTAAAAACTGCTATAGAGCAACCTGACACGAATCACATCACAAAAAACTATGGAGATTTTCGGGAAACGCTTCCTCTCATCTGGGCGATTCAGCATGCCCTGTCAACACTGTGCTTCGGCCGTCTCCGGGGGATGGCCGGAGCGCGCCAGCACTTTCCAGCATTACCATATATGGAAAAATCCGGAATCGTGACGACACGATGGCAGGAAATTTGAACCGATTTGAACATGTGATTTCTCGACCGGCTGCCCTAGTGTTTAGCGCTCTGCACAGCCAACCCAGACGGTCAGCAGGGAATACGTCTAAATGCATGTACGTAATTATTTGATACGCTAGTATGGTTAAACATGACTATAAATCATTATAACAACGTTTATAGGTTATAAAAGTCGAAAAGTGTAATAGGTCCACCTTAAGCAATCAACTATGTAGACAAATCTTACCTGTAACATACAGTCATATGAAAAAGTTTGGGAACCCCTCTCAGCCGGCATTATAATTGACTCTGCTTTCACACAAAAAAGATAAAAGTGGTATGTCTTTCATTTACCAGGAACAGCTAAGTACTGGGATGTTTTCCAAACAAAGATTTTTTGAAAAGCAGTATTTAGTTTTATGAAATTAAATAAAATGTGAAAAACTGTCTGTGCAAAAATATGGGAACCCTTGTGGTCTTGCTGATTTTAATGCATGTAACAGCATGTAAAACTGAGGACTTCAAACACAAAATTGGTTGGATTATGTTGTTAAGCCTTGAACCTCATATAAAGGTCTGTTTAATCATGATAAAAAGTATTTTAGGTGCCTAAATGCAAGTTCCACTTCTCTTTGACTCTCTGCAGAATGAGACAGAATGCGATCATCAAAACAGCTCCCAAAAGATCTTAAAAACAAAGATTATTCATTGTCATGGTTTAGGGGAAGGCTACAAGAAGCTTTCCCAAAGGTTTCAATTGTCAATTTCTACTGTAATGAACGTTGTCAGGGAATGGAAGGACACAGGCACAGTTGCAGTTAAACCCAGGTCTAGCAGACCAAGAAAAGTACAAGAGCGGCATATGCGGCGGATTGTGAGAATGGTTGCACACAACCCAAATATCACCTCCAAAGACCTGCAAGAACATCTGGCTGCAGATTGTGTATCTGTACATGGTTCTACAATTCAGTACAATTTGCACCAAAACATCTGTATGGCCAGGTGATGAGAAGGAAGCCCTTTCTGCGCCCACGCCACAGATACAGTTGCATGGAGTATGCAAAAGCTCATTTAGACAAGCCAGATTCATATTGGAAGAAAATGCTTTGGACTGATGAGACAAAAATTAAGTTATTTGGTCTTTATAAAAAGCAGATGTTTTGGTGCAAATTGCGCTGAATTGTTGAACGATGTACAGATACACAATCTGCAGCCAGATGTTCTTGCAGGTCTTTGGAGGTGATCTGTGGGTTGTGTGCAACCATTCTCACAATCCTCCACCTATGCCGCTCCTGTTTTTTTCTTGGTCTGCCCATAGATAGTAGGCTATAATAAATGGATAGATTATATAGCAGCATGGCCGACCTCAGTTCACCGAGGAGTATCCCTTCTGTCTTGGCGTGTGCGCGCCGCCATCTTGCAAGAGTTTGACTCCGCCTCACTTCTTCGTACCAAAAAAGGGCATGTAGTGACGTTGGGGGGAGGGAGATACTCCCGTCTAGCTGAAGTAACGTGACGTACACCGAGTTAGCAACATTTAGCACGACTACCAGGAGCTAGGCTAACAGCACTCGCTCTACTAGTTAGCCTACCGGTAGACGAGCTCAGCCTCAGCCACGTAATTCCCTGCCTCCAGTTTGGTCCAACAACTCCAACAAAGCTGAACATATTCTCAATATCACCTCCGAGCACATTAAAAAGCTCATAGCTGAAACAAATGTCTTCTAGTGTTGACTAAGGGCTGAACAAGCTGATCTCAATGTATTTGTAATAATATAAATTTTATTTTGGTCTCCAGACTGAAAATGTTAATAACAGTAATACATGACAAGGGAGGACATATTCAATCTATAAACAGATGAAAACACTAATTTAATAGCCTATGATTTTGAATATACATATATTATATAAAATATTTAGAGCAGGTTTTTATGTTAAGGTGCAACAGTTGAATTAAATTATTAAATACACTTTCTATCACTTCTATACAGCCACCGTTGAGAGCATCCTCACCTCATCCATCAGTCTGATTTGGCAGCCTTGACTCACTCTCCCGGAAGAAATTACAGTGCATCAACAGAGCATCCAAAATTATTGGCACCCCCCTACCATCCCTTGAATTACTATCCCGCAAACTGACACTACACAGAGCCCGCAAGATCATCTCTGATCCCACTCACCCTGCACACTATGCCTTCCAGCTACTTCTGTGAGGTGTTACAGGACAATTGCCTCCAACACAACCCGGTTCAAAAACTGTTTTATTCCCACTGCAATTAACATTCTAAAATCTGAACGCTGAGGATTAAGCATGGCCCTTTTGTATTATGTAATGTGCCTGTCTGTATCTATGTCTAATGTTCAATGTAAAGTTGGAACCTGTACCAAGGAGCTGTACTGAAAACAAATTCCACCAGCCTGGCTGTGTGGTCATTAAAAGTATCATCATCATCATATCAGAGAATTGACTCTTTTACAAGTCACCAATTAAAATATCACTTGAGTAAAAGTAGAACATTATGTTATATTAAAAGTACTTGTGAAAATTATTTTGCTTGTATAAGGAAGACTCAAAGATGACCCAGGTAAAGATTAAACAGTGTAGAAGGAAATATTCACATCCTTTACTGAAATAAAAGTACAAATACCAAACTGTTAAATTACTCTGTTACAAGTAAAAGTTTTGCATTGAAATTTTAACATGAGAAGCTATATGAAACATTCTTGGCATATTTTCATTAAAAATTACACTAAAATAGTCAAAAGATAATACATTTGGGTCTGTTAAGTTATCAATTAATAATATTATGTTTTTTTATATAATCAGGGCTATGTAATGTTGTAAAACACTTTACTTAAGTTAGGAACAAATCCCACAAAAAAAAACTTTAAAGATTTTCTACAGAGCAGGAATACTTCTACAAGGACGGACAGTGCAGAACAAGATATATCACAAAATATCACAATCAATGACAATTATCACAAGCAGATAAGATGAGGATAGTCTGAATGTAGGTTGACTTCAGCTTGCTGCTAGATGAAGGGCCACACCGTTGCTTTTTCACCGTGGAGATCAGGGAGAACAGAGGCACACATTCATTCCTCCTTGTTAACCTGGAAGAGGACAGAGAGACAACCACTGAGTCAAACAATACAGAAAGAGTCAGATAAAAGTAATGCACTAGGCAATCAATAATTTTTTTCCAAAAATAACGTTTGGAATAAAGGAAGAAACAGCAAAAATTGTATATTTATTTTTGAGTTAATGCAGATGTAAATATGCATATATATTTACATCTGCATTAACTCACACAGTATGATAACCGTCATAATATCCACGGATAACACAGCTGCAGAAACACAGCCACAATTGTATATTTAATTTGAGTTTATACGACTGTTAAACATCGTTTTATCCGCGGAACGGAGCCGGTTTTACGAATGCACATAGCCCCTTCATCTATAAACATTATTGAGCCATGGACGTTGGAAGTAGGGGTGCGGGGGGTGCGGCCGCACCCCCCCTCACCACCGCCTGCACCCCCTCTCCGCCCCCCTACACTTTGCCCTGTGCTCCCGCGATTGCTCTGTAAACAATCTCATAGCCTATGTCCTCTTTCCCATCTCCTGCTCCCTCACATCAACTTGACAGAGCATAACACTATAATAGGCTATAGTTTATAGGCTATACAGTATACTATATAGGCTAGATTACATATGCCCGTCGCATTTCTTCACCGTGCCCAGAACGAGATTACGGTTGTGCCCCGCCTTCCCATGCGCACTTCAGTAGAGTCAGAGTGCTGAAGGGCGCGCACTAATGAGCATTAGGTTATAGGTTATCATTAAAAATCCAGTCTGCTAAGCGCCCTACCACAGGGGGGAGAGAGAAAGAGAAAGAGAGAGAGACGCGCTGACAGGATGCAACGTTCACCTGCGCACCTGCTCCTCCAAGGTGTGTGCCGGTATCGTGCCCGCTGATAAGAATTGTGTCCCGCCGGCCGGTGAGCGCGCATGCATCAAGTAAAGGCGAACATATTAACACTTCATAAGGTCGTAAAAAAGTCGGGTCGTCTATATTCGGGGTCTAGTATTCGGCGTCCAGTAATGGACTGCCCGTTACCAGAGCGGTCATTCAGCTTCAGGACCTGTGTCCAAGTTGTGTTTATTTTATTTTTTCGGGTGGAACCAACACTGGCTGTGCTCTCAGAAGCGGCCAGTGGAGAGAAAAAAGAGGCACGGGAAATCGCCAAAGCCAATGCAAAGCCTCGAGTCATTATGTTGCGAGTCAACGTATCAGAGGCAGGAATCGGCTGTGCGATGGACTTTTACTGTAGCTTGCACTGCTGAGGAGAGATTGCCAACTGCGCTGTCCTTTTACGCACCGCCAGGGCCGCCGTAATGTTTAGATATCATTTGCTTCAACGCCCTTATGATACTAAGAATGAGAGGCTTCATTAAAACAGACCTGCAAACTCATAGGAGGTGAAAAAGGTGACAAACACCCATCCCTTCTAGGGGGGTCGGGTGTTTTTCGCTGTCCAAACGATTGGCTATTGTTAAATATCATTCACACAACCAGAGTTCTCCACTATTGCCTCCAATGTCCAGCTGGGTGAAAATAATAGCCAGCTGAGATCCTGACCCTCCTAGGGGGGTCCGGGGGTATGCCCCCCCGGGAGATTTTTTTTAAACTTTTTAAAGTGAAATGCATGAATCTGGTGCACTTTGAGAGGGAAATTAAGAGGCTAAATCTGAGGAATTTTGTGTGAACAAATAATTTGGAGACACTGGGTCGGATGAATTAGAAGCTTCTTGGATTTTCCATTAAAATGTTCATTTAAAATAAAATATTATGCAGGGTCCTCTGGGTTGGGCTTGGTGCTCTTTTTCTTTTATGGGACATATTTCTCTGTAATATAATGAATGCATTTAAATGCAGTGAGAGGAATGAAGCAGAAGAACTCTGTTGTCCAGCTATCTTTTTTTCCACAGATGAGGCTGAAATAGGTTATACAGTGCATGGGCATCTGAGCCCCATTTCCAAATGTTTTTAAATAAACTCAATACACACTGGACGTGAACGTGACGTGATCAGTTAAACTTGGATTACCTCCCAGATGAACTGATTAAATTATTGGGCTATTAACTAGGCTATCTAGATCAAAACATTGTATTATTTTTTTTGTATGATATAATAATATGATGTTAATATCAAACACACAAACTAAAAAATAAAAATAAAAATAAATTGGGGGGGGGTGGGGGGCGGGGGGACTGTCGGTCGGCTCTGATTGTGAGCGCACTGCAGACACTTCATTTCTGCAATGTGCGCTCATTAAACTGTCAGCTTCACTTAAGAGTCCTGTGTGGGTCAACAGTGCAGTGCAAACTATGCAGCATAAAGTTATAACATTCGTCTACGACCGTGATGTTAAATCACCTTCACACAAAGTCTCCGCCCCAGCAAAGCAGCGAGTCGATCGCTGTGACGGTGAAAATCACCGGGACCCGGGAGACCCAGTGAGCGAGTGAGACGCCGCTCAGAAAAAACTCTGTGGTTTGATGGATGAAATCAGTCGGGGATATCCTGCCCGTTAACTTTGTCTACGGGAACGGCTTCCGCGATCTTTTTCTATGTCTCGAGTCTAACAGCGAGCCATGTCGGCAAACTGACAGCGCGACTAAATAAAGGGACTGTAGGCTACAGTGAGCTGCGTCCCTCCGTATAGTTTCTGTTTCAGTAGGCTGTTACATTAACCTCTGAAGCATTGACAGTGTTTAATCAAAGCCTCTAATTTTTTATTATCAAAAGGGTTTTGATTGAGACTTTTAGCCAATTCTAAAGTCTGAACACACAGCGGCAGCAGTGATGCTTGTGCCCGATCTTAACGCTGATTGGACAATACTCATGACGTCTACCAAAGATGTTTTATTGCCAAGATAACGATATTCCCTTGTCTCACACTACGGTAACTCGCCCACACAGTCCAGTCTGGGAAGCGCTGGCTGACTTCTCTGGCAGCTGCCGCTACCCCCCCCCCCCCTCCCAAAAACAAAAACTCTTTGGATCTATACGATTCACGTGGGTCATATATTTTGATTCTAAACGGCGATTTTCGCCGAAAAGCGACGAGTTTGCAGGTATGATTAAAACGCTGTCTATGCGCTGTATATGCGGTCGTTGTGATTGTAACTTTGTCGGCTGTAAACTGAAACTAACGGAGATCGCGGAAGCCTTCCCCTCGACAACGTGACGTGCACTGCCCCGATTATCATTCACCGATCTCAAGAATACAAATGTATGCTGAAAAGGAACAAATTGGTGAATAAAAATTCACCAGAATGCAGGAAATTAAGCATTTAATGCTCAAAAAATTTGGGGGGACAACCCCCAGACCCCCACTTATAAATTGTAACAACCCAATGTTTAATCAAAACCTACGTCCTTCAAATTCAGGATTAAAAAAAAAGGCTATAAGGATACTTTGGAAAACTCTTAAATGTTATTTGCTTTTATAGTTTGTTTTAATAGCTTAATTCTAATCAAATTATTTTAGATAAAAATTGGCTATTTTATCATGGTTATAGATTGCTAATTTTACCAGTAGCCTACTGCTTTGTCTGATAGCGCTGCATCTCGGCCAATTTACAGCACCCCCCCTAAGAAAGTAGTTCCAACGTCCCTGTATTGAGCGCAAACTTGTGAGCATATATTTTGTCACAAAAGTGTTCCTACGCCATAGGTTTAACCCATAGCTAGTAAAAGGTTTAACTGGACCGATCAGCCCAACTTTTGTTTCTGAACCGATACCAAATTTACGTGCCAAGGTCTGACCATAGACTGTCGTTAGCAGCATGGAGCCTTAAACAAACCTCGGGCCCGGGCAGAGTCACACCGGCTCCACAAGCATGCAGCCAACATGATTTATGATATGATTTAAACCGATATTCCACACGTATTCAACACAGTACCATGCCCATAAACTGTAAAACAGCGACCCTCACGGTCCAAACACCGCCCGAACCCTCCCCGGTGCTCAAGTCATGGTAGTGGCTGGCTATTTATTTAGCTGGCATAAGAGAGCTAACACTGTCACTGTGACACTCGCGAAACTAACATCTTTTAATTTGTTCTATAGGCTACAGTGTACGGTTGTAACATAACAATAATAATTGTAAATACAGTGTTACTCACCGAAAAAACTGGCAACCACAGTCCTTAATCCATCTTTGGTACAGTTTACCAAAGAACAAGACGGCTTGGCCCCAAGCAGCACACGAATGGAGGAATGCGCACTGCTGTCTACTGAGTTAGCATGCTAACCCTTACAACTAGCCTTCGAGGTTGAGTGAGGGACAGAGGCTAGCTGTCAATCAAGAGGCCGCGCCCCTAAAATTCATATATTTTAACCTCCAATAGAATAAAAACTAGCCTGCTAGAAATAAATTCACCCCCCTCAGAGTTGTCATGGAGATATGAACTAAACATACAGACTAGAATGGTTTTTCAATCCAGGCCTGAAATAGGTTTAATAATGCTGTGAAAACGGCATGTTTAACATTGGAGCCAATGAGAGATGGCTCTCTTCTGCATACAGCCCCCAGTGGCACTTCCGGGTTACTACAGTTGTGGTCACTTCCTTATTGGATGCTGGTAAAAATCGCTGAGGTTGGGGCTTGGGTCTGCCATGCCTGGGTTTAACTGCCACTATGCCTGTGTCCTTCCATTTCCTGACAACATTCCCTACAGTCGAAATTGACAATTGAAACCTTTGGGAAAACTTCTTGTAGCCTTCCCCTAAACCATGACAATGAACAATCTTTGTTTTTCAGATCTTTTGGGAGCTGTTTTGATGATCCCATTCCGTCTCACTTCAGCAGAGAGTCAAAGAGAAGTGCAACTTGCATTTAGGCACCTAAAATACATTCTCTCATGATTAAACAGACATTTTTATGAGGTTCAAGGCTTAACAACATAATCCAACCAACTTTGTGTTTAAAGTCATCAGTTTTACATGCTGTTACAGGCATTAAAATCAACAAAACCACAAGGGTTCCTATATTTTTGCACAGCCAGTTTTTCATATTTTATTTTATTTCATACAACGAAATACTGCTTTTCAAAAAATCTTTGTTTGGAAAACATCCCAGTACTTAGCTGTTCCTGGTAAATTAAAGACATACCACTTTTATATTTTTTTTGTGAAAGCAGAGTCAATTATAATGCCGGCTGAGAGGGGTTCCCAAACTTTTTCATATGACTGTAACTTCCAAAAATAACAAGCACTATACTAAACTAACTGATGCCTAGATGTAGGCATGATTTATTTAATTTGTATATGCAAACATGAAGAATAATGTGTTTTTCACAAGTAGTAGTATTAATTGATATTTTTTGGGGGAAAACGTCGATAACCGAATTTAGTTGTTAAATTACGCAATAACGTTTTGTAATTTTAGATAATTTTTGTATATATTTTTTTAATTAGAAATATTTCCTGTTTGCATCATTATTGTACAGAATTTTAATCATGTGTCAGTTCAGATATTGTCGACCATTACATTACATGAATTTAGTTTTTCTATGACCAGCTCACTACTAACCAAACTAGCTGTCTAGCTAATGTGTTGCTATAATAAGCCTATCTCATTACATTTAAACTGCATGGCTAACTTTTATTCATTCCACTCTTTTTGACTCTACTTTGGTGGACTCCATGATAGTTTCTTCCTGGAATGAAGTACACTTTAACTCATTTGACATCTTCTTTATACCTTATAATTGAATTTTCCCTTTGACGTTAGTAATTCATTTTAACATTCACACTTACATAAAAACTTCAAAGGCCAGCTCATATTCTTCAAGCTTTATGGGGAATATGTTTATCCAGCCAGACACACAGAGGGAGGGCAGAAGACTTGCATTATAAGCTCAAAGTTCAAAATTAAGAATAGTGGGTGCAAACAGCTAAAAATAATAACTAGGGCAACTATATATTGTGTCTCCCATGTTCCCATTAGTTATACATATATTCTCCATTAATTATCCAACCCCCCCCAAAAAAATAAAACAGACTAAATAATGAAGTTGGATGACACTTGGGTGTCCATGGCTATGGCATTTTTACTGATTAAAAGAAAATGACCTACTGGGGAAAATCCTCCTGTTGCTCTCCTTTGCGCCTTGCTAAACCAATCACGGTCTTTAATGACTCCAAACCCCCACCCCTCCCACCTCTTACTTCTTGTCCCCATTTTACCCTCTACCAGTGCAGACGGACTAGACAGATCTAATCAGATCTTTTCTCTGCTCATCCGCCAATGATCCACTCATCAGGAGAGCAGAAGAGAGTGCATATGTGTGTGTGTGTGTGTGTGTGCCTGTGCGTGCTTGTGTGTGTGTGTGCGTGCTTGTGTGTGTGTGTGTGTGTGTGTGTGTGTGCGTGCAGGGGGAGGAAGGGTCAAGCGGGAACGACACAATTAATGTCAAATTAATACTCCTTCTGAGCAACGACATCGCCTGCACCTTCCTCTCATATTTCTCTCTCTGCTCTCACCTCACTACCTCTGTCTTCCCCTCCGCTTCTCTTCCTCCTGTATTTCCTCCCCAACACCCACCCGTCCATCCCTCCTTCCCCTCCACTCCTATCAAACCGCACGTGTCCTAATCTCACACATGGGGGAGCTCATCTCAGCACTGCACTCAGCAACTAGCTTAGCTCACTAGCACACAGTGAACGGAGTGGAGTGCTAATAGGGGCTGGGGAGGGGGGTGGGGGTGGGTGAAGAGAGGAAGCAAAGCGGGTGCCTGATTGGTGTCTCTAATTACGGCTTGATACTAAAGAGTAATTAATGAGTTTGTGGCTGATGGCAGCAGCTTTGGAGCGCCAGACTCGATCGCAGGAGATAAGGGATGTTTGTGCCTAGGCCAAGCAGGATGGATCCCACGGGACAGGCATGCATACAGCACAAAGACATATGCACACATATACATGCACTCAATATATGCCTACTTTTACTGATGGTTACTCTTTTAATAAAGAACATTGCTGGGATAAATTCAGGAAAGAAGGATACAGCTAATGATTTCCCTTAGACAGGATAGGTAGAGGTGCGGGTGTTGCTATATGTGTCAGTGGTTAGAGCATCCCGCCTAGAGGCTCGGTCCTCATGGCAGCAGACCCCCTTCCAAACTGAATCTACTTGGCTCAATCCAAAGAAAATCACATCAGATCCACATTCTTATCTGATTTGAACAAATAAATTGAATTCAACCATATTGTGTCTTCTCTAACTTATTGTTTCGTCAATCTTTATGCAGATGATACTATTCTGAATTGTTCTTTTGACCTTCTGTCTTTCACTCCTATTTAAGAGCCACCGTCATCTGTGAAAACACATTGAGTTTCCCTTTGAATTGTAGGCATCTTTCTATCAGGCAAATAATTAGGTGATATAATCTACAGACGTGCTGCTGCTTCCATTTTCAAACCCCTGGACTCAGATAATTACTCTGCCCTTGGATTAATTACCAGAGATCCCTACGAAACTCAACATTGAATTATTTGTGATAAACTGTAGTTGGTTGGTACAGAGGCCTGATGATGAACACTTATTTAATCCATAAATCCCTTGCTTGACACTCACCACAATATGCATCACCTAATGTATGTTGAACTGCACCATACACCCGACCCTACCTAACCTTCTCTCCTAAATTCAAATCCTGTGGGTTTAATTCTGAACGTTGAAAATCTGCCTTCTAAGTTTCGATGCACCAACCACCTGAGTTTATCTACAACATACTTTCCTATTACACCTGTACAGATCAACGACTGGGATCTCAAACTACTACTTTCACTGGGTATTGTCCTCTTTGATTTGTTTACCACTGTTTCTCTGAATCTCAACATCACATCGGTTTTTAAAGTGGTGATACTTTTCCTTGAGCTGCAGGACACAGATTTAGGGATGATGTGAGGAATAAAAATCCAGGTTTTATTTTTAAACTACTTATCCTACCAACTCCATTTATTATTTTTGGCCTTGACAAAATCTGGATGTTTTTGGTAAGTTTCTGTCATAAGTGATGAGCCTTTTGATTTTGCGCCCATATAAGAGTCAGAGAGAGAGATAGTGATGCTGAAAGAGAGAAGAAGTGGGCAAAGAGAAATACAAAGTTAGGACAATATGTGTGACTGTGTGTGTGCTTGTGTGTGTGTCTGTCTGTGTGTGTGTGTGTATGTGTGTGTGTGTATGTGTGTTTGGCTGTGTCAGACTGAGAGAAAACTGTGTGTGTAGTTGTGAGAGAGAGGGACAGAGAAAGAGACAGCGTGCTGAGGAGCGTCTCTAAAACAGGGGCAGCTTTGGAGTAGTTAATGAGGCCTGCAGTCGAGCCCAGTGTGTGAGCATGTTATGTGAGTGTGTGTGTGCGTTTATATGTGTGTATCAGTGTGTGTGTGTCTGTGTGTGTATGAGAGAGAGAAAGATAGAGAGACAGCTCATGTGTGTTTTGGTGTGAGCGAGGTGAGTTACCCAGCGTGCAGTCTTGCTTGACCCTCGGTAAGCCTGTCACCTGGAACCAACAAGCCGCTGAAAGGAGAGAGCAGGAGGGAGGGTGAGGGGATGAAACACAGACAGAGAGGAAGATTTTTTTAATTTTTTTTTTAAAGGTGGCGGCTCTTGTTCAACGGAATAACTGGAGCAGACTTTCACCATGGCTGCTAACAAGCTCTCTCTCTCCGCTTCCTTTCATTTTCCTTTCTCTCGTTACCCCTCCATTTCTTAGCCCTCTCCAGAGTGGCACTCTAATGAAAGTGTTACGCATGCAACAGCCAGGTTACCATAAGAGATACCTCACAAGAGCAAGTGATAACAAAACTCACATCAAGACACAAAGAAACAGAAGGAGAAAGTGATTTAGTGAGACAAGCTCCAGCTTTTCACAGCGCCACCCCCACTAGGAACTGAGCTGAAGTCCACCGCCTTCATAGCAGCATGCTAGGCTAGTCGCTAACAGCTGGCCCTTCAGTGAGTCCTTAGAGGGACCTTTTGTTGGAGATAGTTGCCATAACAACAAAGTGGAAGTGAAAAAATTAAATCTTATTGAGTTAACTTTGGCTATAATAGAGCTCTTCCAGTTTGATACTCAGGAATTGATTCTTAAAGGAAAAACGCATATTGTTATTATTAGGCCTACATGAAAAGATCAATATTAATCTCATATCCTTCTCACTTTAAGCAACCAAGCTGATGCAATTAATCTACTGTATCTGTAAAGCAGTGCTACACTGAATGGGAGCAAACTGTTGGTCCCCTTTAATTAACCCACTCTGTTTTTCATTTAAAGCCACTACGAGTAACTTTGTCCGTTGGCGGCCCCTTTGGACAAAAGCGGTAGTATTTTTACGACGCCAGCTGTCGTGAAGGTGTTTTCTAGCTTGTGCCGGGCGTGCAAGATTCAAATGATCGGGAAGCAATATACTACATGTCCGTGTGTTGAAAGTGTGAGGGCACGGACTCTTTTCGGCTCCGTGAGAGTGGTTAGACTCTGCATCAACTAATGCCAGCCAGTGCCACACACACCTGATTGCAATGAGTTGATGCAGGTTCACTAACAAATCGCACGGAGCTGAAAGAATACGTGTCCTCACAGAAAGCGAATGAACGAGAGACGGCAGTAAGTAGGCTATGGATCACGATGAGGTAATGTGTTTATGTTGTTGTAAATAATGACTATTTCAGATGAATAATGGTCATCTGATGATGCTGGTGAAGCAAAGTAAACGTTGTTTTAGTACCGCTCATTCATTTAGGAGTAAACACTGCAGTCTAGTTCGCTCCTGTGAAATTGTGTATACGTTGCTTGGCAACGCCCTCCCGCCCGCCTATCACTCTCCCTTTTAGCTTTTCTTCATTGCATTTTCTTTTTTTTCTTTGATGGTTCAGCCCCGTTATCAGTCATAATGACGTCAAATAACTGTCTCAAACAAGGCTCCCGCTCCCCTTCCCTCACCTGGAGGGATAGGCTTCTCAAATCGCGTTGCAGCGCTACACTGAAATCTGCTACCAATACGAATATGTGACCATAGAGATGCATGCGCCAACCAAAAATCAGACTGGTTGTGCGACCAGACCAAATGCAGTAATAAAAACTATATAAAAACGTCTTTCTTTGCACTGATGGTCTCGTTTGCTGTTAAAGGTCATTTATGACTATCAGAGGAAACATGGGGCTGTTTAAAAGATATTTAAATGTTACTCGTAGCTGCTTTAACAGCAAAACACAAAAACTTTGAAGCGTGTTTCCGAATTTATCCCAATGTAGAATATTCACCTACTGGTTCAGCTCTAAACCTATGATATTGATCTTCTCACCACACTCTCAGAAAAGGAAGCAAATAATCAGATTCCCCCCGCAATCTTGTACTCCTATATAATATCTGACAATTTGCACCAAAAGCAGAGTTTCCTGTGCAGCTCAACTTGTCTCAAGTCTTTTTCAAAACACATTCATTCATTCATTCATTCATTCACTAATTAATTAATTAATTCATTCATTCATTATTCCTTGTTTCAAAATACAGAAACTTGTTTCTTGAACTAATGGAAACAGTATGAAATATATCTTCTTTAAAATAAGGTTTTCAGTTCACAGTGAAAATTGTTTGATAAGATGGAACATTTAGCCTGGTCACATAAGGGAACATACATCTATCAAGCTTCCTTGGTGGATTTGGGGATTGTATGTTTCATATTTGTGAAATATTGAAGCAGTCTGAGATGGATGCTGGGAAACTTGCGTAACCGAGTGCTCCTGATGACTTTGCCAGCAGAGAGGTCTCTCCAGAACAACAGAGGCCCCCCTGGTGCTAGCAAAGGTCCCTGTGGTGGAGCTCCGCCATGGGCTAGCCTATCAGGAAATGAAAGGGGGCCTCTGCGAGCACAGTGTGTACGATGGTGGGATTTGGAGGGCAGAGGGTTTTTTTTGTTGCCTGTGAGAGTAGAGCCCTAACAGGCAATCACAGTGGAGGAGGGTGTGTGTGAGGGCATCCATCATAATATTGTCTGCCCAAGGGCCGGTTTCTCACACACTCGAATTATAGAGATAGCAGTGACAGCAGCACACGCTGTCACTCAGACGTGTCCGTGCACAACATACACAAGCAAACACACTCATTCGCCACAAAATACAGCTCTGCCAGTGTGCCCCATGCCTTTTCATAGTGCTTACACACACCTCCTAGACACACACACTCTCTTCCCTTCACACATACACACGCATCTTGCCTCTCGCTATTCCCTCGGCAGCAGCAGCAGTAGGCAGGCAGACAGGGTACAGTGTGTAGTACAGTGTGGTGGTGATTCTTTGCTGAGAGGAGCGGTCCAGTCTAGACTCAGGCGATAGACATCTCATTAGGCTCTCGCTTGCTGCTCTACAGCGCCCGCCGGCTAGCAGCCTGTCCTCACTCTGAGAGCCTGAATAGAGAGGAGAGGAGGCAGAGAGACCATGAAGGAGAGGAGGTGAGAGACAATCAGCCAAGGAAATGCGGAGGGAGAGGCAGATGAAATAAGAGTGATAGGGGGAGGGTGTGAAGGAGGGAAAATTAGACAATGATGATAGCAATAATAGTCTTGATCCTCCAGGAGGCCTACTCCCAGAGGCCCCCCCCCCCTCTCTCATTTGCTCCTTTTCTTCTTTCGTCCCTCTGTCGCCCTCCCTCCTATCTTCCCTCCTGCTGCTGTTTCACTCTTAATTAATTTCTCACTACTCACCAGAGCCCAGAGCTGCAGCTTTCCACAGCTGGCCTCCAAGACTGCTCTCAGATCAGTGCTCCCGTTGCCTTGCAGCCACAGCGGCTCATCCTTGACTGCCCCGCGTTTGGCTTGAAATCAGTGCTGAAGGTGGGCCTTCACCATGACATTGCCATGAGGTACGGATCTACGCATAGATCATTTTCACTTGCTTAAGTCACTGTAAGGCTATCTGCTCTGTCAGTCCATTACACCGGGGTCAGATGATTTGCACTTTGATGTGCGGCAAAGTCAAACGGCCTGCTCATAACCACAGACCACTGTGTGACTTTTAAAAGTCACCCCTCTGCCTACTTACTTTGGTTCTGATTTAGAGAAAGCCAAATAAATTAAAGCTAAACCAACTTTTGCAAACTGCTTCTTAGACTGACTTAGTTACAAATGAAAGCATCACAAATGGATGAATCTGGTTCATTACAACTTGCATCTTATTTTTGTTTGACCATCCTTCCCATACAAAGTAGTATTATTTCACTTTTTATATACAATACAATGCTAAAAAGACGTCAGTCAAGGCAACAAACAAGCTCTAAGGTGATCATTGAAAAAACAGATTACACACACTACAGACAGGTGAGTAGTTATTCACAGATTCTGACAAAAAGCCTCTTGGATTACAATGACTGCGTATGCCTTTAATTTGAAAGGTATAACTCTCAAAATGTACAAAATGTTGTTACATACTGAATCATCCCCTGATCCGTCAATTCTCAGGACCAAATGCACCTTTATCACTGCTTACATCAGCAGCACCTACATACTCATACACACACCTCTACACACACTTAGCCCTCTGACCTTTACCTTCCTCCCTAATTCCCTGCCCACGGTAATCTGAGCCCAGGGCATACCTTAAAGTGCTCACTGAAGCTTTTTCTGCAAGCTACCTAGTGCATCAGGAAAGGATGAAGGGGCCCTGAAGAAAGGTTTACCACCCACACACACACACCCACACACACACACACACACACACACACACACACACACACACACACACACACACACACACACACACACACACACACACACACACACACACACACACACACACACACTCACACAGGTAAACCATCTCTTATACCCGTGAGGACCGGGTCGCTACCTTTAGCAGAAATAGAGATTCCTATACAGTATTTCTGAGCTTCCTATGGTAGTAATTGTTCAGTGAGTTAGAGAAAGGATGGCAGGAAGACAAAAAGGGAAAATGCAAGAAACTGAGCAGACATTCTCAAGGTCGCTGTGCTGTGTGTGTGTGTGTGTGTGTGTGTGTGTGTGTGTGTGTGTGTGTGTGTGTGTGTGTGTGTGTGTGTGTGTGTAGAGGCAGAGGGAGAGAGAAAGAAAATGCATGGATGAGCTCGGGGTCAGATGTGTGTTGTGACCTTCCTCAGGGGAGCCAATCACTGTTGGCCTTAAGGTTTGACCTTTAACCCTGATGGCCACCAATCTAACTAAGAGTAAATCCCATTGTGCTGCACCCTCTTTTCTCCCAGTCCTTCAACTCACAATGTTTATCTGTCCCTTTAGAGACCACTTGGCCTCTCTGCCAGTGCATTTTAGTTACCTGGATGTTCTCAGCTGCCTGCCGTAACCCGATTACCTTGAAGGCCACACCACGAGCAACCCGGTTGGCGTTTTGCTGGTTTAAAGGATGAAGACAAAGATGGTCAACACAACTTAATTTCTATTGAAGTAAGAAGAATTCTTGAACATTTTGCTTAAGGGTCTTTTTACATGTGTGACAAAGACTAGAGGCAGAAGTTCAGTTGGATGAAAGGTAACATAAGAGATTCAATGTGATGAGGTCTAAACTCTGACTAAAAGTTTGAAATGTAGTTAAGTTATGTTACTTTAAGCTGTTGAGACACATGACTACGATGATTTTTACTCAAAAAACAGGTTTTTATTTTATGCATTGTAAATTCTCTCCTTCAGTCTTCCTCTATATCTCCTCCTCCTCTGCTTCCTTCCCTGGCTAAATGAGCCACGGGGGAGCATCAGACAAGCCATAACCTAGCAGCTGGAGCTTCCAGCTGGGTTAAGAAGGAGAAAGAGAGGAAAAGGGAACGGGAGACAGAGTAAATTCTCCTTGTGGAAATGGGAAAAGGCATGGCTTACAGGGATAGAGCCTGATGCCTAAAGTCAAATGTGTTCTTTCGTGAGTACACATCTTTTCCATTGCTGTGTTTTTTTTAATGTGTTTCTGTCTGTGTGCATCATATGCTAGCTTCAGAAACCCTAATAAAACACTATGAATCCAAACCTAAAATGATGACAGATGATATAATGAAGATTCACATTCTGGAAGTGAAAGTGAATGTGTAGAGATTTTGGGGGTTAATATTTGAGTATCACTTTTAGCTCTAATTTTCAGTGATAAGAGAGGGGAGCTAAATCCAACACACATTGTAAAATGCAGTAGTGTCCTGGCTGCCAGAACCCAAAGTGTGTTCATCTTCAACTGTGGAGAGAGCTTAGTTGAAACTGGAATGACTCATACAAGGATGTTGAAAAGTAATGTTGATGTTGCCATCTTCTCTTGCGGTCGATTGAGTAGAAAATCACATCACAAATGAATACAACACACTGGAAAACAGGATAAGAGTCCTAACCAGGATACTAGTGCTCATGTTAATGTTCCCTAAATAAATGTGTATTTCTGTTGCTTTGTTAGACCCAGTCACATCTTTTCTCATCAAGTATCTCAGTGTGCTTTGCTTTCTCTCACATTAACGTACCTCTCAGACTACAAGCCACTTGAGGTTAAATATAGAAAAAGGTAACATCATCCCCAACTTTTCAACATGCGAACTAGGATCAGCAACTGCAACACAAGACAATTTCTCATTTTGTTCACTGACACATTTCATTGATCAAAATAAATATTTCTGAACATGCTAGAGGCCTGTGGGAACAATACCTTGCTGTATGTACGGTCTTGTTCTTTGGAGCACTGTCAATGCAACCATAATTGAAACTTGACTTATTTCTTAACCAAAAT
This sequence comes from Ammodytes marinus, assembly GCF_949987685.1. Lineage (NCBI taxonomy): Eukaryota > Metazoa > Chordata > Actinopteri > Uranoscopiformes > Ammodytidae > Ammodytes > Ammodytes marinus. Next base: position 23,927,680 of record NC_137217.1, on the reverse strand, counting down.
ACAGCTTTCTGACACTGATAATTTTTTTGTTCTACCTGTGTCTCCTAACCTGATGTAAAATCAACTTGACTAGATGGGGTCAGATCCAAACAAGCCAAAGTCTTCAGATGGGGGTTTATTTCATCAAATTCTGAGCTTCCATTGCCCACTTAAATGTAAAGCTTCCATTGCCCACTTAAATGTAAATGCCATGCTGGAATTCAAAGAAAGTCAGCACAAATCCTATCATTAGTAGAAATGATGTATTATGTTATTCATTGGGTCTGATGAGATCGGGAAAGACTGAACCGATGAATGAGTCTAAGAGTCTGGCTCTGATGTAACCACCCTCACAGTCCTAGAGGTGGGATGTTTTGACATGGGATATATACTTAGAAGGAAGTGGTAGGGGGTAATGCTAATCCAGATAATCCAAAAATGTGCAGCTCCTCATAAATTGAACTACACATGTACACATCTCTAAAGTCTAACAATAATGAGATTTGAACTAAATAATACAATTATAAAAACATGCAGAGGGGCTAATCTGGGATTGTTAGCTTTTGATGCAGTGTTACATTTAATGTTTTATGAAAAGCCCACCTCACCATCCGTGCACCATAAAAAACCATGATAAATGTGAACGTCTGACTCGAATGTGACATCCCGTGGGATTTTTATTCATCCTCCATGTTCTCACATTTAGAATAACACCATTATCCCATTAAGTAAATTATATCAGATCAAACCACTGTCAGGAATCCCCAAAGGCATATCGTTCATTATGAGTTGTAAAGCCCTGAAGTGAACCTTAAAATCAGACTTCCTATTGTGTACAGGGGAGGAGGGGGGAGGGGGTGAGGGGAAAGGTAAAGGGGGGTGGATGGTACGAGCCAAGCGTGAGCAGACGAGGAGGCCAAGTAGACAGGGGACCGCTCCCCTACCTCCCAACCTGTGAACACTGACACTAATTGAGAGGTCTATGAAATATAGATGATCTCTGTGGTGGCCCCCCACTCCGCACACACACCCTCTCCCCACACTGTTCCTCGCGTCCCCTGTCTGCCTGCCTGAGTGACTCCAGATCAAGATTGCATGCAGACGCCGTGTTGGCATGCGCATGCCCCGCTGCACACTAGGTATATCAGGGATGCTCCAATGGACATGATCGGTCAGCCCAGGCAGTCGGTCAGCCCAGTGTGTGTTTGAGTGTGTGTGTTTGAGTGTGTGTGTGTGTGTGTGTGTGTGTGTGTGTGTGTGTGTGTGTGTGTGTGTGTGTGTGTGTGTGTGTGTGTGTGTGTGTGTGTGTGTGACATAGGCAGCACAGATAGGTAGAGGGCAAAAGGGAACGTGTCGGGTTGTTATAATCTGTGACAAAAAACATGCCCAAATGAGAGCGTTATTGTAAGTATACAATGACTTTATACTTTTATGATTTATTTTTTGGGTTGCTCATCTGTAAGTATTCTTGCAATCACAACATTTCCTGACAGGGGGACATGAAGAAAAAATTCAAGGTAACTCTTGTAACTATTTTTCATCTCACTTGGGGACTATTGGGGTAGTGTTTTTTAAGTGTAGGTTGTGGTCGTGTTCTTTAGTTTCCTTGTTTGACATTGTCCACATCAGAACGGGCAACTTGGTGGTGAGGAATTCTGGTGGGAGAGAATGTGGCAAGAGAAGTATTGCTAAACTGGACACAGTGTCTTGGGGTGGGGGGAAAAATATGGCTGTGGAAAATGTTGACAACTTCCATCCATCTGGCTCAATCAAACTTTTTTTTTTTGAAACAGCAACCCTGATCCTTCCGGGACAGTTTGACATTTCAACAAATCAACTTATTCGCTTTCTGTCATGCCTGTATGACTGAAATATAAAGCTATACAACCAGCGGCTAACAACAAAAGTGTACAAACTATGTTACGGGGGTTATGTGCCAGACTCTATGGACGTCAGTGTACCATATAGCCAGGAAAGAATCCGGCACATGATACTGCAATGTGCTGTTTTTACACTTTTTCATTTTCATGGATTAAACAAAATGAGAAGTAATGGGTAAAATAACTGAGCTTACAGTAAAGCTGCTGGTCGACCTCGCCAAGAATTAAATGTTGAACTATTGGTTTAACCTTGACTTTAATCATGTGTTTTGCAAATTTTCATCCAACATCAATGTTCAATGTGGAACAAAAAATGTAGCGGGACTAGGGTCGGTGCAAACATGTAGATGTAACTTACAATCATCCTTAAGCGTATAGTGCCCAATAAATGTTGTTTCCTTTGTGGAATTTTTTTTTGGCAGCAAATTTCTGTCTTGACTTGGCCAGATTGACAATTAAATCATATTGGACAATGTCAACATGACTTTCTAAACAAGGAGTTCAGGTGAACAAGTGAAGGGAGGGTTTAGAAAACCTGTTTGGAGTCAGTGGGCGCCTGGCCTTATCATCGCATGTGTAGGGTGGAGGTTAGGGTTAGAAGGTTAGTCTGGGAAGGTCTTCAGGAGTGTAATTATACAAGCTTTTCATTTGAGGGAGCACAAAGATGGAGAGGTCACTAACATGCAATACACCTTCAGAGCATGTGTTAGAAAGGCCAAGGGCAGACGATGGATGGAGGCCCTTTGCTACTGTGATTACTCTTAGGGGAGCCACGCTGAGAACACCAGCCTGAGACCACATTGGCTGAGGAATAACAGTAGCCTATATCCTTATTTTAAAAAGGTTGTTTGCTTTGTCTTTCTTTTTACGAATGTTTGTTATTTTGCTCATCTTGTGGTTTCATTTTCATATCTTCATGTGGATTTTCCTTAAACTATAAATGTAAAATATAATATGTGATGTTCAGTGAATTGAATTTAGTACACATTCGATGAAAATGTATATCAACATTATGAAAGAAAGATGTCAATACATTTATATGAAGAAATAGTAAAACATGTAAAGACCTGACACACACACACACACACACACACACACACACACACACACACACACACACACACACACACACACACACACACACACACACACACACACACACACACACACACACACACACACACACACACACACACAGATTCCCCCCTGCCCTGACTTTCGAGGATTCCAGTGGAATGTTGCTTACCATCAGCACTTCGCCTTGGTTGTCTGTCGTCTCCCTATACTCTCTCGAATGGCTCACACACAAGTGGGAATTCGTGCTTCTGTGCGAGTGTGTCTGAGCACATTTTGTGTGTGTGTGTGTGTGTGTGTGTGTGTGTGCTCTCGTGCAGATGCACTTGACTGTTAGAGTACATGTGTGTTTGTGCATGATCAGCTGAAAAGCCTGGCGTCATGGTGAAACAATGCGGGTTGTAATTCAGGGAAGGCGCTGCACTCTGTCTGGGAACAAAAGATCTCCGTTTCGATTGAATGCAGGTGCTCAATTTTGCCCTTTTCCTCGATGATTAGTGACATACGCCTACATTGGGGTCAGTCATGCAGTCAATTGTAAAGTCACTGTGGGCCTTTCCCGCGGTGTTAGGACTCTTTAAATCTCATTTTCAATGTCACCTCCCTCATCTGCATCCGCAATGCATTTTCCCCCAAATGTCACATTATAATTTGTGAGAGTCCAAATCAGCACTACTTCTCCTTGCAGGTGAGCGTGAGAAAATCGATGAATTGAGCCACAGAGCATGGGAGAAAGAGGCACAGAGCAAAAGAGAGGACAAGGACGAGACGAGAGTAGATGCTGTGCATGGTCTTTCTTAGTGTCCATTAACTTTGTCTCCTTTCTTGACGTCTTTTCCTTTCACCTTCCTTTTTTCTTCTGTTACTCTAACCACTCTCTGACTGCATTCAGCATATGAACAGTAGCATGTACAGTACAGTATACAGTATATTCCTCTCTCCCACATTCTCTAAATGTGTTGTCTCTTTTATTAGTGTATGTTGTTCTAAGTTGTTTCCATTGCATTACGCACATGAATATGCTCAGGGTGGAAAGAACCTGGAATATACAGTGTACATAAAACTACATCTGCTTATAGGCCCTGCACACCCACACAGGTGATTTCCATTAGCCTCCAGTCAGGTTGACTCTGGGTGGATCTGTCCTGGGAATTACTTTACGTGGCAAAACTCTATGCACCATTGGTAATCACATCAGGGTAAGTTGTCCTGCCCTAACAGGTGCAGATGTTGTAGGGATGTTAATGGAGATCAGTGATTTACACACCAACACAGTCCAGAGGTAAAAGAGGAATTATACCTAAAAACACATGAGTGGGTGGACTATCGGTGTGCAGGGGGCTTTAACTCACACAGTAGCCGAGAAGGGAATATGATACGGCCAAACGTATACAATTAGCTAATTATATTGCAAATGATTACATCTGTCTAGCGTGGCAATATTCCAGTAGCTCTATAACCTTACAGTGTTTGCCTAATGCGTAAACATAATAAAAGTGGTTGCAATGTCAAAAGCATCACAACCTCTAACTTTGGTGAACAAGCCCGAAACACAAGCACCACCCCCACAAACACAATATATGATTTGCACTGTGTTTGAAATTCTCCAACACACTTCTTGCAAAACACTACACAATGTGTTTACATAAGACACATTGTTCTAAAAGGAAATGTCCTGCAATCATTGGGAAAACACATCTCTTTAAAATACAAAACAAAACTAAAACTGGAAAAGCACACAGACTCACACACATGAAAAATAAAAAATAAAGCTAATTGAATACCAATCAGTGTGAGCCTTAAAGGCCTACTTCACCGGTTTGAAGGTGTATTGAATTCTGAGATCCTATGTAGTATAAATGTGCGAAACAAATTGAAATCGGTTCATCCTAAAAACTTACTTTGTAAATATTACTGTGATGTCTTTTACTGTGACATCACAGTAATATTTACAAAGTAAGTTTTTTTTAACCCTATATTTCTCTTTCTGTGATGTCACGAGAAAGAGAAATATAGGGTTAAAAAAAACACTCTTTCTGCCTTTTCTCAGGCTAGGATGAAACGATTTTAATTTTTTTTGCACATTTATACTACATAGGATCTCAGAATTCAATACACCTTCATATTCAAACCGGTGAAGTAGGCCTTTAAGGTACGAACACACTACACGCGTTACCCGCGTAAGATTTACGTGCGTAACGCAGCTAAAATGTTGCTTGATTATTTTGTGTCAAAAATGATTCTACGCGCGTAGTCTCCCTCCCGATATTGTATTTCCCCTAATTAACCATGGCTGCGATCAGACCCGACCCGACACAACAGCGTGCATGTCCGCACAAAAACAACAACAACACGGCCAACAACTGTGCCAAAAGACAAACTGAACAGCACAAATAGCCTAGCATTAAAACAGCATTGTATATTCACGGCAGATAACAAACAGTTACAGCAGCATCGGTGCACGGCGGCACAACATAAAGGCAAGTAGTCAACATTACCCTACCTGGCTGTGACAGGGGACCGTGGCTGGCGTAGATCAACACCGGTGCTTCGCTGTACTTGTTGTGAAAGTATCACGGACATAGCCGTCATGTTTGGGTTCATAATATGAGGCGCTAGCCGCCCGCACACAACCGGGTGAGTTAACTAATGCTATACGGCGCTAACTTGTTTTATCGGCTAAAGCACAGCCGCACATATTCACTGAATTAACCAGGAAGTCCATTCTCCTGGTTTACTCTCCCCACGTCTTCTATTCCCGAGCTGCTGTCATACAGCACCGGCTCGGCCTGCAATACATTTTCCTCCTCAGTGTCTCTCATCAGCCTCTGTGTACAGTACACTGTTCTGCGACCGTGCCAATGTATGTGACGTCAGGTCAAGCCCAACACTGATTGGCCAACGCGGCTAATCGTCATGCGTAGGAGCGAAAAAAGTTACAATTTTTTAACTCCGCGCGTAGCTGCGTAGGTGCGTATATACGCGGCTCATACGCAGCTAACGCGGCTAAAATGTTGCTTTAGCGCGAGTGACGCATCTACGCGGCATGTACGCGCGTAAACCAATGGTTCCCTATGGAAAAATAGCCGATTTTATACGCGTCTGTACGCGTGTAACATGTGTAGTGTGTTCGCACCTTTAGCACTACAAATAGACCTCAGGTGAGCTCAGCAGCTTTGTGAGACAGTAAGAGTCAGGGGAAGAGGACAAGGGAGAGCGGCAGGAGGACGAGGACAGAATAAGGCAACAGACGGAGACAGAAAAACTGTAAGCCAAAAAAAAACAAAGAAAAACTATTAGTCAAACTAATGAAGTAAAACGGAAAATGGCAATGATTAAACATGAATCATTGAAATGATAAAAGCCGCTTTCATTTAAACCTTTATATAGTTATGTCTTGGTAAACCACAGTTGCATTTATAATGTCTCATCTCCTAAGGGATAGGGCTGTATACAGCAGCACCTCCATGAGCTACTTCTCTCCACTTTCCTCCCATTTCCTGATTTCTTCTCTCTTTCATTGCCCTTCTACCTCCCTTGTGTCTTCCTTTACACTGGCCAAAGTCTTTCCATCTTGCCCCAACAATCATCAGTTTCTTTCTTTGCCAATACCCCCCTCTCCCTCTCCTTTCTCCCCTTCCCTGTCCTCCCATTTCTTCTTCTCCCTCCTCACCCAGGTTTGTCGTCTGGCACTGTGGCATGCTAACGCTCTGACAATGCAGGGAGCTGAATAATTGATGTGTGGATGTGAAAGTTTGATGCCTGACTCGCGGGCAGATTGAACCTGCAGGCAGCATGCCTTTGCCCATCAGCCGACTCCCTGCTCTCTGCGCCACTCAACACTCTCTCTCTTTTACACACACGCACACACACACACACACACACACACACACACACACACACACACACACACACTTACACCTTAGCGTACAGTACACCTATCTCTCCCAATGGACTCCACCACTTCTTCTCTCAAACTCATTGTAAAACCTCTCAGATATTTGCTGCAAGATATTGTAACTCTTACACAAAGAAATTGACCAAGAATGTATTGCACTTTTACCAGTACTCGCCCTATCACCTTTATGATACTAATGGAATAAACCAACGCTATATTATTTGAGTGAATGTAGAGCACAAGCTACAGAAAGGTGAAGTCCAAAACTCATATGACGCTCGTTATTCGACGCCTATATTGCACACATTTGACACACTGGAGTGGCTCATAAACAGAAACCGACAGCATATAATATGAGGCATAATAAAGTATGCAAAGTGCCGCACTGGATTCACAAGCCTTTTGTGCATCATTTCATTTGATCTGTCACCTGAAGAGAGACACTCTCTCCTCTAATAGCTAACCAGGATATGTCTTTTTTTAATATTACCTTCATTAAAACAAGACTGGCTTGTAGAGGATGTCGTTAAGCCTCAACAATAAGTTTCCCCCAGACAGCTAAAAGCAGAAGACGTGCTATCAGCTAACCAGGGAAGTCACTAAGTGCTGTGTGTGCAAGACTTGTGAATTTGAGTGTCAGTAGCAGTTCAAGTAAACTTTGCTGGATCCATCAATTAGTTATACTCTAAGTACTCACACTAAGCACTACTAGAATATGAGGATACAACTGTCATCGGTATATTGTCGGTACATATGTTCTGTTGAACTGGTCTACAACCCCTCCAAAAGGCTGCATAACAAATTTTGAGTGATTTTTTTTGACAACGCTACATTACAAAAGTATACCCAAAAGCTGATATAACTACTTTTACTATAAAGCACAACTCTTGACTGAACTCACTAAATATTTACTAAATCAGTAAGAATACATGGGGACTGTTTTTCCCTTACTCAAAACACCTGACAAGACAACTTCCTCGGAGGGAAAAACTTCCAACAGGTAAGGAATTCAAGTGTTGCTAATGTCAACCACAAACTATCATTGTGTACTGTCTATTGTCATTTAACACTTCAGTTAAAACGTCAAATGACAGACATGCTAACCTGCCTCTGGCATGCTAGCAAACTGGTACGGCACCACCATAGACTTGGGCAACAACTGAGAGCAAAATAATTCAAAACACATAATTTATGCCATTCTAAAATTGTATTAATTGACACAAGTTATCTCTGTAGTTTCCTACAACTGCTGAAGAATATTTTACTTACCATGCCTTTAACGATTGGAGTCAGTGCTAGCATCCTCAGATTTGCCTTGATTTTAGAATTTTTTCTTCAATCTACTAGGCCTCTTAAATATCTGTGCTCCTTTTAAATATACTGTGGAAATGACTGTTTATAGCCTCAGGATTTGTGTCTTATATTTCTCCCTCAGGTCAGAATAGAAATGGGCTCAAAGTGCCGCCATGAACTCTTCTTCATCTTAATGGAACTATAATGGCTTTAAGCAGCAGGTGTTGGCCTCCAGGTGAGTTGAACCCCTTAATGAAGAATCTTAGGGCGGACTCAACAAAGAGCGCTCTCCTTTTCTTTTCAGTTAAGATTTATGCAGCATCGTGTGAACCTGGAGGACTGCCAGTTGGAACATATTAAATACACATTTTTACAGCAGCTTTGCGTGCATATTGTTGAAAAAAAATGTTAGAGCTCAAACTATAATGAATTTATTAGTCAATTGGAAACTATTGCGATGATTGATTCATTGTTATTTTTCAAGTGCATTTCAGCTCTTTCAATGACTGTCAATGAATGATAGTTAATTAATTAAATTTTGGTTCACCTTTAACACATTATTGTGTTGGGTTTACCATGTTCTGATATGTTATACTGTAGAGCACTTGATTAATCAAGAAAACAATCTGTTGATACATTGACAATGAAATAAGCGTGTTAGTCACAGTCGTTGTTTAGCGTTTGAGTGTATTCAGCTTGTGTGCATTGTGCTCTGCTTGCAGGCATGTCCATCCCTCCCTCTCTATTTTTCTCTCCTTCTGTCTACTACTGTATGTGACTGTGTCACGGACGAGCCCTGCCTGCTGATTTATTCATGATATGACTTTTAATATCATTTACTGGGACATAGGAGCCTGCATCTCAAATAGACCTGCAGGCACCTTTGTGTGCATGTGCTTTTGTGAAGGAGAAAGAAAGAAACAGAATACACTTAAACATGCACATGCATGTGTTAGTGTATACGTGTGTATGTGCACACACACGTGCAGTGGCAGACTCAGACTGTTTGAAGGGCAGGGGCGAAAAAATTAAAAGGGCACCATGTGGACACACAGTGGCGTTTGTAACTCAATGGTGTTTTGTTCCCCGAGCGGAGCCTTAAAGGCAGCGCTGCCTGGAAGGCCCCGTTCGGGGCACCTGTTACATCTCCATGTAGCACTTACTTGTGGCACTTTGTAGTTTGGTTTATTTGCAGCTATAGTACTGACGTGATTCTTGTTGTTCTGAGTTTGTACCCTCATTGTTGAATGCACTTAAAGCGGCAACGAGTAACATTTAAATATCTTTTAAACAGCCTCATGTTTCCTCTCATAATCATAAATTACCTTTAACAGCAAACAAGACCATCAGTGCAAAGAAAGACGTTTTTATATAGTTTTTATTACTGCATTTGATCTGGTCGTACACCCAGTCCGATTTTCGGTTCACGCGTGCATGCTCTATGGTCACATATCCGTATTGGTCACAGATTTCAGTGTGGCGCAGGATCGCGATTTGAGAAGCCTATCCCTCCAGGTGAGGGAAGGGGAGCGGGAGCCTTGTTTGAGACAGTTGTTTGTCGTCATAATGACTGATAACGGGGCTGAACCATAAAAGAAAAAAAAGAAAATGCAATGAAGAAAAGCTAAAAGGGAGAGTGATAGTCGGGCGGGAGGGCGTTGCCAAGCAACGTATACACAATTTCACGCAGCGAACCTAGACTGCAGTGTGTACTCCTAAATGAATGAGCGGTAGCCTACTAAAACAAAGTTTACTTTGCCTCACCAGCATCATCTGATGACCATTATTCATCTGAAATAGTCATTATTTACAACATAAACACATTACCTCATCGTGATCCATACTAACTGCCATCTCTCGTTCATTCGCTTTGTGTGAGGACACGGGGACTCGTTCAGCTCCGTGAGAGGTAACAATGCATCAACTCATTGCAATCAGGTGTGTTTAGCAATTACTGGCATTAGTTGATGCTGTGTCACCCATAGACTCACCCATAGAGCCGAAAAGAGTCCGGTGCCCTCACACTTTCAACACACGGACACGCACCATATTGCTTCCTGATTATTTGAATCTTGCACGCACGCTCAAGCTAGAAAACAGCTTCACGACAGCTGGCGTCGTAATAATACTACCGCTTTTGTTCAAAGGTGTCGCCAACGTGCCGACTTACTCGTTGTAGCTTTAATGGAATTTGCTTTGGATAAAAGCGTCAGCTAAATAGAATGTAATGTAACGAAACACCAAACACTCTGTTTGTAGATATTAGAAAAAAACTGTTGGGCTCATACAATTAAACGAGGGGTCTGGGGGTCCCCCCCCAGAAAAAATTTTGCTTCAAAGACACTGTTTCCCCTAATTCTAGCGACTTTATAAACACTAAAATTAGTTGTTCACATCATTGTGCACTTTCACATTTTAGCCTAAGAAGGGAGGATGCCTTGCTGCTTTCATCTTTACTAACATTTAAGTAAATTAGACTGGAGAAAAATCAATGTGCCACTACCATACAGTCTTTGACCGCTGACAGCCAGCTACGGAAATATTGAAGGAAGTTTTCCTTCATGTTGAGGTGATAGCTGACTATTATCGTCTCTCTTGCATGAAATGACCTACACTTGAATGAGGACCGGATCTTGACATTCAAAAAATGTATATACATTTTAAATGGATTATGCAAACTGAAAATATTAAGTTTTTCTAACTTGGCATCTAATTGCGCTTTTCCACTATGGGTACGGACGGACATACTCTTAATCCGCTTTTTGCTTTGTTATCCAGTAGAGATTTAAATACCACTCGATGTAGCTGTTTGTCATGGCGACGCCACATGAAAGCAACGCCTCTTTCGCATTCCCTGTTCGTCGGCTACCAAAGAGAGGAACGTCTGCACCTCATTAGAGTACCGCAACATATCTTTTCGGTTTGCCGTATTCTTGTTCCAGAGGGCTCATCATCATCATTTAGGCCTATTGTATGGAGGCACAACCTAGGGCACTCAATAATTTTTGTTCACATGTAAAGGGCAGCCAATAAGGCACTTTCTCTCATTTTCACCACCATAGAGGGCACTTTAGCAACACTTTTTCAACCATGGGGGCACCAGATGGGGAGAAGGACAAGAAGGACCAGAAGGGCACTATCAGGGCACTAGAAGGACCAGACAGGCACTAGAAGGGCACTATCAGGGCACTAGAAGGACCAGACGGGCAGAAGGGCACTATAAGGGTACTAGAAGGGCACCAGACGGGCAGAAGGGGACTATAAGGGCACTCATTAAGGCACGTCATCGAATTTTCTTGTTCTAGAGGGCACATCTTCATCATTTATTGTATGAAGGGGCATCCTAGAGGGCACCCAATCATGTTTTGCACGTGAAAAGGGCAGCAAATAAGGCATTTCCTCTCGTTTTCACCACTCTTGAGGGCACTTTAGCGCGCTTTTTCAACCATTGAGCCACGAGGGGGGGGGGGGGGGGGCGGTCCCCTGAGTCCGCCACTGCACACGTGGGTGCATGTGTGAATTAGCAAAACATGCATGTGCAGTTAGGTGTGTGAGGATGTCTCTTTCCATAAGGGGAAAAATTGTGATACATTGTGTTTTGTGTCAAAGTGTGTTTGGGTCATTGAAAGATGGACTTCCTGATGATTGCCTATAATAGAGTTTTGATTGACTTATCGGACAACAAAGTCGTTGTGTAATGGGCTATTGCTAGCAATGGGGGCCGATACCAATCTGTTAAGCAGCATATTGTGGAGAGGAATGTAGGAGGAGGTGTCTGTGTTTCTGTGGTGGGTGACTGTTCTGTTAGCCAACATGCCTGCTTTCTTGCTTGTGTGCTTTCATTTGATTTATTTCCATGTTGATACACGTTTGAACTGTAGCTACTGTAGCAAAGCAGCTGAACTTTAGTAAGGACAGTCTCAAACCTGCAGCCAAACTAAAAACTTTGTTGTTAAATAAGTACAATTGTAGATATTGAATTTAACAGCCACAAACAAAGACACATTCCACATAGTTTTTCGTCAATTAGGTCCACATTTGTTCAGAGTTTTTCCCCCCCCCTAACTATACCTATTAGTGACTATAATTAAATGATGTGGAATAGGTGGGTGGATGGAACAGGAGGCAGACAGAGAAGGGGGCGGCTGGAAAGCGTGATTTAATTTGGTTATGATCTAATTTGCTTTGATTAAAAATATATGCAAATCCCTCTTAGCATAAGGGATCAGTGAGGAGAGGCGACACCTCTCCTGCTCTTTCTTTCTCTCTCTCTCTCTCATTCCTGCTGTCACCCTCTCCTCCTCCTCCTCCTCCACTATTTCCAGTGCTCCTTCTCCCACTGTCTGTGGCCACCAACGTGAGATGTGTGAATTGGAGAGCGCAGTTTGTACATGTGTGCATGTGTTGTTGAAGTTGTGCTCTCTTTCTTAAAGCGACGAGACAAACCTTCTCACATGGGGTGTTATTGCACCTCATATTTGTTTGCTACAGGCTGGCTCTCGGTGTGTGAGGGGATTCTGTGAGAGTACAGTGTGTTCGTGTGTGTGTGTGTGTGTGTGTGTGTGTGTGTGTGTGTGTGTGTGTGTGTGTGTGTGTGTGTGTGTGTTTGTGTGTGTGTGTTTGCGGTGTGTTTCTTTTACCTAGTCTGCCAATGAGCCCTGTGCAGGAGTGACTTTGCCAAGCCGCCCGTGTCTTCCCGAGGTTGATGCTCCCCACAGTCCAAATCTGAAGGTCACACTACTGAACACAGTCTCCTCTTTTAGCTTCCTTCACCATTCTGCATTTTTCTTTCTTTCTTTCTTTCTTTCTTTCTTTCTTTCTTTCTTTCTTTCTTTCTTTCTTTCTTTCTTTCTTTCTTTCTTTCTTTCTTTCTTTCTTTCTTTCTTTCTTTCTTTCTTTCTTTCTTTCTTTCTTTCTTTCTTTCTTTCTTTCTTTCTTTATCACAGCCTTCTTCACTTCTGCCAGAGAAACAGGACTTACACCCAACATGTACACTTCCACTTCAAGTGTTTTTCTCCTCTCCATAGTGTGTGTGTGTGTGTGTGTGTGTGTGTGTGTGTGTGTGTGTGTGTGTGTGTGTGTGTGTGTGTGTGTGTGTGTGTGTGTGTGTGTGTGTGTGTGTGTGTGTGTGTGTGTGTGTATGTGTTTGTGCTCCGATTCTCCTCAATTGTGTCTGTATAAGGAGCTGGCTATCTAGGTATAACTGTAACTATTTGCATGGGTATTGATGTCATTCTCAATTTCTTTCCCGTCTCTGCTCCCTCTCTCTCCGCCTGTCACCACTGCCTCTCCAAGTTTACTGTAATGAACTCTGGTTCGCCTCTGTGCTCCCCTCTTGTCTCTTGTTTTCTCTCTCCCTTTCTCCCTTTCTCCCTCTCTCCCTCTCTCTCTCTCTCTCTCTCCTGACTCCAGCCAGCCAGCATGGCAGCCAGCCAATCAGACGTTTAATCAGACATCCAGGCAGCCAACGTACCTATCATTCATCCAGCTTCACTCAGTTAGACAGGGAGTCAGTTAGCCTGACAGATGTCATGTTAGGAGGATAATTAGTTAGTTGGTCAGAATCACTAAGCCTGTTAGTCAACAAGATAGTCAGTAGAGGTATAGGGACAACCATTGAGTTAGACCGTTATAGTGAAATTTGGACACCAATTTAGACCAAGTACTATGTCAGTCTTGGTCCAAACATCTTTTTACAAATTTTACTGCTGGAGTTGGAGTAAAAAAGCGAGTGGACAAATCCAGAAAATTTAAAATAATGTGGTTTGTCGCAGGGGAGAGGGTGTAGTGTTTCATAATCCATATGGGTTTCAGGGCAGAACCACTAAATTCATCTGTTCTCGTCCAACTCTCTGCACAGTTTTACAGTTCCGAAATTTTCCTCCTTTTTCTTGCCTTTTGCTGGCAAATTCCATCATACATTTGGGAAACAAACTCTGTTTTTTTATGGGTTTCTGGTTTTGTTTTGGCACAAAAACACATGAGAATATCTTCTCACAGGTTTTCTGGGATTGACTGCTCTCTCATTTTTACCTTATTTTATTTGGTATTTGACAGTGTAGACTAGAGATAGACAAGGACAAGTTGGAATACGTTTCAGGCAATGGAAAAAGTCGGGGAAAGTCTAATTTTTTTTGTAAATTGGTTCGTAAATGTTACATAGTGGACCTTTAATGAAGCCAATCTCATAAAGCCCTAGGATGTAGGTCTGTCCTTAATTTGACTTTGTGCGTAATTGGCTTTCTCTAAAATGTGTGCTCTGTCTCAACACTTAGTAAGTCCACCTGTCATTCATGGTATCGTTTTCCATATTTGCTTATTTGCTCCATATGCTTATTTTGGACTGTCAAGTAGTCTATAACACACATTTAGATTGATTGAAAACAGTTATGTGAAAGGTGTTATAGGCTTTGTAAATTTGTTCTAAATTTATTCCCATCCTAGGACTGACATCTAATTGATCTGGCAGCCATTTCTTTTTACATGCTTTTTTTACTGAGTCAGTTGGTCAGCCAGTCAGTAAGTCGGCCATTCATTCATTCAGTCAGTCAGTTAGCTTAGCCAGTCAGGCAGTGTCTGCTCTCTTACATAAGCAGGGCGACAGATGCTGAATCATGAGCTGCCCGCTGGAATGCTCTCTCTACCCAGAGGGTGCCACACACATTCACACACACACACACACACACACACACACACACACACACACACACACACACACACACACACACACACACACACACACACACACACACACACACACACACACACACACACACACACACACACACACACACGTACTCAGCCCCAGCCACAGTATGCATTCATGCAAACATTGTGCACACACTGGCATGCATGTGCACTTTGTACACACATATACACGTTGCATGTCATGCACTATTTCACATGCGACTCACTCCTCATGATTCAACTCCAGCGTGAGAGATAGTGCAGGAGAGAGAGAGAAAGACAGAGAGAGAGAGGCTTGCAGATCGACTGGCAGAGTTCAAGAGAAAGAGAGAAGAAAGGAGAGTGAGATCTTCCCTCAGCTGTCTGTGAGGCTGTTGATGTGGTTTAAAAGGTTTTTCAAGTTACGCAACTTTGAAGGCAAAGCGTTTGATGTTTAGCTTGCTAATTTGTTAGCTATTGGATTAATCTCTCTGCCTTCTACCTCTCTTCAGCTGCAATTTCATCTGATTAGCACTTGGGGCTTGCATCACCCTCAATTTTCCCTTTGTCTCCAACAATATAGTCGGGAAGGGTGTTTTTCAGCTTCTCTTTAGAAACTTTGCACCTATCATCTATTTATGGGAAGCAATTGAAACTGGAATAATGGTCCTATTTGCCTGCCTGTCTAGCCTTTCAAAAACACGTCTGAAATGCTGATGGAACAATGACAACTATTTCTCCCCCCCCCCCCACCCACCCTCCCCCCTCATCTCCCTGTTTCTCTCACTACCTCTTCCAATCTCGTCACTCCACGTCCCCTCAGCATGGGTGATTCATTTGTCTACAACACAATACTGCACAACATGGGCTCGCCACCGTCCGTATTGCCACAATGCCTATTTGTCCAAACGCCTGGGATATCATAAATGTATTTCCACACTCTCTCCTTGCAGCGTTTTCCCTTCCCTTCCCTTCCCGGCCCTGCATCTTTTCCCCTCTTTCACTCATTCCCTTTTTCTCTCAAGCAGAAACACACACTTTGCCCGTTTCTGCCCCCATCCCTCTCTCTCTCTCTCTTTTCCATCCCTCTCTCTTTCCCTCTCTCATCAGACGGATGTAAGAATAGAACAGGGGAAGCCCTCTCACCTCTCCCTGCACGCCGGCTAATTAGCATATTCATGAGAGGCTCCATAAATTATACATGAGCTCCGGAGGGGAAACAGAGCCAGAAGAATGAGACGCAGACACACATTCTCTCAAACACACACACGCGCGCACACACTCACATTCATTCTCTCTCCCTCTCTCTCACACACACACACACACACACACACACACACACACACACACACACACACACACACACACACACACACACACACACACACACACACACACACAATTACTCACTCACACGTGCGTGCACTCTCATTTGCAGGTATGCTTGCACACACACACACACACACACACACACACACACACACACACACACACACACACACACACACACACACACACACACACACACACACACATACACACACACACAAATAAACACACACGTAGACACATCCACTTTCTCTTCCTCTCACACCCTTTCTCAATCACACAACGCAGACGGAGAGATACAGACAGGTAATTGGTGAGAAAGAGTGTGTGGTTCAGCACATTGGCAGTGTGTGCAGCGGAGGCCCTGTATACAATATATTGAAAGGGAGAAGTAGAAGTCACTCTCAGTCAAACAGAAAACGCAGTGCACACACACACCGGCACGATGCAAAGGTTGTCTGTATTTTTTCTCCTCACTCGATGGCGAAAGGGTTTAGTTTAGGCACTTTGAGGCACTTCTTAAAGTTAATGCAGCCAGGCTTAATGCTGAAAGACAACTGGAGAATGGAGGGTTGAAGATAAAGAGCGATTCTGAGGTGAGAGGTTTATGTTTGGACCAATAAGAGCGAAAAATAAGAAAAGCCAGAAGGTCCCAGAGATCATTCAAAATTGTGGCATCTATATTAGAGTGAAAAATAACCTTTTTGAATAGCTTGAAAGTAATTAAAACTTCACAAGTTCAGCTGCTAGCTGCCGTTTGGTTGAGCAAGAGCCCTTAAGTTATTCACCATCCTTCAAACTCCACCATATTTGTTTTAAATCCAATTAATGTGTTTTTCTCTCTTACATGATGGATACCCCAATTTTGAGCCCGACTCTTGACTCGGCATGCTGACGAATGACTAGACATCTATATCCACACATATCATATTTACAGTACATATGGGTCCAAAATAAATGCAATAAGATGAGAGCTGAGAGGAGGCTGGAATCCCTCCAATGCTCTTTTGAATGAAAAGGGTCTTCTTCTGATTAGTAGGGAGGTTAAGTGACTTTTGACTTCAAGTCATGATGCAAAAGTCCCCTTTGGTATGGAAGTACCTTAGGGTCATAGAAATACATTTATCCAAAGACACAAGTGAGATCACCCTTTTTTTCTGAAATACACACCTTTTTCGAAAATGGCCGCGGAATGTTATGACAATAAACAGTGCAATACACCAGAGCTCATATATTTGCTTCTGTTTTAGCTATAATGACAAACCTATTGTCAAAATGTACATTGGTTTGGTCAAGGAATGCAATTTGATAGGTTTCAAGGCAAAAAAAAAAAATCTCCTTTTCTCCGGCTATTCTATTTTCCGCCATAGCCTAATTATGCATTTCGCATCATAACTCCTGAACCAAACATGATAACACATAACAGGTGATGCCTACCCCCATGTTTTCATGGTCAGGGATTACAATGCTACCACATACAACATCAGAAACTGTTCAGGTCAATAGTTAAGGTTGAATTAATTGATTTTTGGAAAATTATTTTTTTTTAGTAACCCAGAAATAGGCTTAGGTGTCTGTAAAAGAGTATAACAGTATCAATATTAAAACATATATTTTTGTCTGTTGTCTACACAAAGGGCCACATCCACTAAGAATGGGTTGCACATGCTAATAGCTCGACGCATTGTGGAGAAACAGTGGGCGCAATCTGCCCCTGTTTTAGCACAGTATCCACAAAGTATATATTTATATACCGGTGCTTACACCCACAAAGTTTGACAGCTGGGCGCTGTTTGCCATTGTTTATCGTTTACTTGAGTAAACTAGTTTTGAGGTTGAGGTGCAATCTGCAACGAGTTCTATTTGCAGAGGAAGGGAGTAATTTTGCGCTGGATTTTGAATATTCACTCATTTAAATACATTCAAATGGGACAAGCGCACCGTCGGCGCTGTCTGCTTGGCAGGGCCATTTCATTGCAGTCTGCGTGAATTTCAGCCTTTGTGAGTCATCTGTGCAAAGCTATTTTTTCTCACATTTGCACCGGTTTAGCGGCCGAAAAAGCAGCTCAATCTTTTAATGGATGTGGCCAAAAGAGTTCTGTACTGTCCAAATAGACTGGAAAATTGGCACAGTGTGGTAGCCTGGAAATCCAGATCTGCCGCTGGCCAATTTAAATTTGCTCAGCTTGTTGGTCAAGGCACTCTGCATTGAAGCTCATTAAATATGTCAGAAAATTCTGAGCAACGTTTCAATTAGTTCTATCTGATATGGGCAGGCCAGAGCCCTATGTATGGTGCTCTGGGGCGAACATCACCGGATGACGACAGTGCTGTGCATGCGCCGCCGAAGCCGTGATAGTAAACATCAAAGATGGCTGTGGATATGTTGTTTGAGTTTCAGACGGCTTTGGCCTCGACACTTTACAATTTGGAAGACGGCACTCAAATCTTTTATTAGCAAGAAAGAGCATGTTCTGTTTTGCCGACCGATCACGGCAAAAGTTTAACTTACCAGTTAACCCCGCTGTTCGCTAAACAAACAGGGCTTAATACGTCACCTTGTGCATCGCTCTGATTGGTTGTAGTGCAATCCAATTGTGTGCACTGATATTTGAAATGCATGCGTAGGAGCCACCCCTTGAGTTGGGAAGGTCTATTGATCGTGGCCAGACCCTCTATCAGTCTAGATATGGGTCTGGATTTACAGGCTAACAGTGTGGCACTCACTCAGTGAAATCCTCCTTCGTCTTTCTCCCAAATGTTGATATTCTACCCCCATCATCACATTTGATCAACTGCTTTGATGGAAGGCCCTTTTGATCATAGAAGCTGTGCCACAGGGAAGTGACTTGGGCAGCGTGGTTTTGGGGTCTGTTGCACATTTCATGGCTGGTGCTGAGTTGCAGGAGGAAATGGAGCTTTTCTAACTTTTCTTTTTGCTAATATCAGTAATATTTCCCTTATCTATGTGCAGTGGATGTGCAAGCTCCTATTGGATCATCCAGATATTTACCAGAAATGTGTGAACACTGGCGAACAGAACAAGCACATGGCGGATGCAAGGCGAGCATGCGACATGAAGGATACACTGATCTGAACTACCTCCAAGAAAGACACCATTTCTACTTGGATCCATTCTTATGCAGTGTCTCTACTGGGGTCAATGCATACCTCTATGGAATGTTGATAAGGGAAAGATCATCCCAAACACCATTTTGGCCAGCATGGATGGACAGACTACTGTCAAGAAGTGGGTTCAGGCGGTCAACAACAGTACAAAGAATGTCAAGATCGATTGTGGAGTAGTGGAGGTCGATCTTCACCTGCTTTTCCAGCGCTCACAATTGCTGCAAAAGGTTCATCCAGAACCGTTTGACACCTTCTTGTTGCTTCAACAGCCAGAAAAGCCACTATTAGCAGATGCCATTTGGGCGCTCCACACACCTGACCTTCCAGGAGTCACAGGTCAATTTCAGTATTTGGTGGTCCTGGTGGATTGTGAAGCACTTGTTCAGTCTAACTCGGACACGTAGATCAACATTCAAAGACATCAGTTAACCATACAGTAAATATTTCAAAAGAAGGTATGGAGAGTCAGTTGTCGTATTTCAGGTTATCAGGGCACATCCACCGAAGACATGGCACACTGTAGGCGCGCACATGCCAGGACCGGAGCAACTGTCACCATAGGGGAGGACATGCTGATCTGCTCATAGTACAGAAAGTAGTATCTGCTAGTCTTCTTTATTTACCACACCAACCTCCAGTTCTGATTTCAACAAGCTACAGTGTTTGACCCACTGTCAGAGAGAATGCTTTGCTGTGCCTTTATGATGGAAGACTGGGGAGGGACTTGACTCACTACAAGTGCTTTTGAGAGATGGACTCCAATGCGTCATACAACTATATCTGAATACTCATGGTTTGCATTGAATTACGCCTTTGACGTTGCAGTATTACTGCTCTGGATGCGCCTTGAATTAACAGTACAGCTTTGCACCAATATTTTAATATTAAAGTTTATGTTCATCAGTGTGCACATTTATGTGAGTTTGTGGCAGTTTGGCATTCAAAAACATATTATGGTGTTATAAAAGTAGTATTACATTTTATTATTTAGTCTTGATTAATGAACACAATTAAAGTTTATAAAACTCAAAGTTCATGCAGCATAAGCTACAACATTATAAGGTCACAGCGAGGTTAGATACTGTGATCATTTTCACAAAATCATTGAATTCACCCTTAACTATTGATCTAAACTGTTTCTGATGTTGTATGTGGTATCATAGTAATCACTGACCATGAAAACATAGGGGTAGATGTCACCTGTTATCATGATTAGTTCAGGAGTTATGATGCAAAATGCATAATTAGGCTATGGCGGAAAGTAAAATGGCCGCCTCGGCCGCCATGATTCGATTACGTGATTGCTCAATATCTGCAAAGGTTCAGGACCCTGAACTGTATGAGTTTACCAAGTTTCATGTTTTCTAAGAAGGGTAAGCAATTTGGCACTTACCTCAACCATTAAACATTTTTTAGGAATCCGAAAAATTGGTACAAAAGTATGGTAAAGAAACCCCTTAGAGAATGACATTCCTCCACTAGGATTCCCTAGGTCTTTGAGTATGTTATGAATTACAATTTCATGAGACAAGAACAGTTGAAATAGTTTCTTTTGCAATTTGTGGGAGGTCCACACTATTTTTCTCATACAATGAGTGGACTTTTGAAAGCATGCATTTTTAATAAAATGTGTGAATTTTATCCCCAATTGTTATGGGAGGGAGAAAAATATTGTTTTTTTAGTCTTGAAACCTCTCAAATTGCATTCCTTGACCCAAACAATGTACATTTTGACACTAAGTTTGTCATTATAGCTAAAACAGAAGCAAATATATGAGCTCTGGTGTATTGCACTGTTTATTGTCATAACATTCCGCGGCCATTTTCGAAAAAGGTGTGTATTTCAGAAAAAAAGGGTGATCTCACTTGTGTCTTTGGATAAATGTATTTCTATGACCCTAAGGTACTTCCATACCAAAGGGGACTTTTGCATCATGACTTGAAGTCAACGCCCTATTTTTTGCACTTAACCTCCCTACTAGATATATAGAGTAAAGAAGTGTTAAAAACAATATACAATTGAGAGGCAAAGCAATACCTGATATATCATTTAAACCAACCCATAACACGTAAATGGGCAAAATTGACATATTTCAAAAGAGTTTATTTACAAATAAATAAACCACATTGAAAAATACGAGCGGCTCTGCCATATATCTTAATTATATGCAGATTTTGTCGCCTTGTTCTCACTTATTAAAAGAGCTGCACATAGGTCAAATGTGCTGAATAACATCCTGTGGATACCTGCGTGATAAAAGTTGCGTTGAAATTCTGTAAATATGGAATTGTCACACTGCCTGTAGTGGATGCAGTGGTGCTGCTACACATGACAGTATGTTAAAGTGTGCGTGATGTTACAGCTAAAAGGTTCTCCCCTCTGGCTTGCATAATGCTCTCTCGCCCCTCATTGTCGAAAAACCACATTCTAGCCCACGGATAGGCAGTAAGGATCCTGCCATACATGCTTAAGTGCTTATGACAATTAGCTGATTCTGGGTGGTTTGGATCTAATTGTAACACAGGGGACTGAGAGATGTGCCTCTCCAGTGTGGATGTAATATTCATGAACATGTTGCCAGGACTTATCATGTTCAGCCAAGTACTTTGGTGTTCGCCCCGAGAGAATCTGCTTTCTGTTATCTATCAATTTCTTGATATGGAAACATATGCTGCAGGATCAATAAACTAATATATACTGTATGTCATTCAGTGAGTTTGTGTGTATGGGATGGGATAGCTTACACGTGTGTATTTGATGTATTTCATGAATTTAATAATCAAGCCTTAAATATTTTTCTTAAATTACACACAAAGATATACAGCATAATATCACGATCTGTAGAATGCAAATGAAAGGAAATACCCCTTTAGGTTTACGGGATTTTTTTTCTAGAATTCCAATTGGTTGTCAAAAGCTATATCTTAAGTATAAACATGGTTTATTAAATTGGCCTGCACACTGCACACTAGACTTCTGATTATTTCCCATTTTATTAATGAATGATGTCAGGAACTTCTTTGGGGTTGTGCAAAATCTCTGACAAAAAACCCTTTTGGATGCCATTAAAGGTGCAGCGTTATAGAGCTAAAAACAAGCTTGGCTCTTTTTGGTACACATGCATTCTTGAGTTGTTCAAATGCACGCATGAATGAAGACAAAAAATATGGGAAATGCACTTCAAACCTGCTACTAGAATACACACGAGTGAAGGTACAAGCACTGCTAGAAATGTAGGGTGAAACTTGTTACTAAGTGACCTGACACTACCAACATCAAGTTCTTCCTGGTTTGGGAAGGATAGTTTCTCTGTACTAAGGGTGGCATCACTTTTTGCACCCAAAAGCATTTCTGTTCATTTAACTGAATATGGAACTAATTTCAAACGGCTGAGTGTGTCTCACTGCAAACAAAATGTCTGTGTGTATACGTGCTCATTCAGTGCAGGTGGCAGGAGCTAATACAGTATAAGATTACAGATGTAAATAGGCAGAGTGGCTCTCTCTCATTTTCACGAAGAAGACTATACACTCACTCTCCCCCTCTTTGGTGAGTGAGAGATGAGCTGATAGATAGAGAAAGAGTAGGGCCGCTGCAACCCCATTCCTGGAAGCAAACAATTTTCCAAAATGGTCCACATGTGCATGTGACCACATACTGATACAAGACCCACGCAACACAAGTCTCACACACCAGGGCACCAGACATAACTTTTTCGACAAGAAGAGCTATCTCTAAAAATAATTCACAAAATGCGAAAAACGGTCCCAGACTGAAGCTCTGAAATGTTTCTTACTAAATGTATAGACACACTTCTCCTTTCTGAACTGATGCCTTTCCATTGCTCTTTCTCCATCACCTATGTATACTGTTATGTGTGTAAATGTAGCATATACACACCAACACACCCACCCACCCTCACTGTTTCTCTGCCACAGATGCCACAAGCATTGAGGGAGCGTGCAATTGGCATGCTGACAGCAGGAATGTCAACCAGATCTGTTGCTCGTGCATTGAATGTTCATTTCTCCACCATAAGCCGTCTCCAAAGGCGTTTCAGAGAATATGGCAGTACATCCAACCGGCCTCACAACCGCAGACCACGTGTAACCACACCAGCCCAGGACCTCCACATCCAGCAGGTTCACCTCCAAGATCGTCTGAGACCAGCCACTGAGACAGCTGCTGAAACAATTGGTTTGCATAACCAAACAATTTCTGCACAAACTGTCAGAAACCATCTCAGGGAAGCTCAACTGCATGCTCGTCGTCCTCATCGGGGTCTTGACCTGACTCCAGCTCGTCGCCGTAAAAGACTTGAGTGGGCAAATGCTCACATTCGATGGCGTCTGGCACGTTGGAGAGGTGTTCTCTTCACGGATGAATCTCAGTTTACATTGTTCAGGGCAGATGGCAGACAGCGTGTGTGGCGTCGTGTGGGTGAGCGCTTTGCTGATGTCAATGTTGTGGATCGAGTGGCCCATGGTGGTGGTGGGGTTATGGTATGGGCAGGCATCTGTTATGGACGAAGAACACAGGTGCATTTTATTGATGGCATTTTGAATGCACAGAGATACCGTGATGAGATCCTGAGGCCCATTGTTGTGCCATACATCCATGAACATCACCTCACGTTTCAGCAAGATAATGCACGGCCCCATGTTGCAAGGATCTGTACACAATTCTTGGAAGCTGAAAATGTCCCAGTTCTTGCATGGCCAGCATACTCCCCGGACATGTCACCCATTGAGCATGTTTGGGATGTGCTTGACCGGCGTATACGACAACGTGCACCACTTCCCACTAATATCCAGCAACTTCGCACAGCCATTGAAGAGGAGTGGACCAACATTCCACAGGCCACAATTGACAATCTGATAAACTCTATGAGAAGAAGATGTGTTGCACTGCATGAGGCAAATGGTGGTCACACCAGAAACTGACTAGTTCTGAGTCCCCAGACCCCCAATAAAGCAAAGAAATGCACATTTCAGAGTGGCCTTTTATTGTGGACAGTCTAAGGCACACCTGTGCACTAATCATGATGTCAGATCAGCATCTTGATGTGGCACACCTGTGAGGTGGGATGGATTATCTCAGCAAAGCAGAAATACTCACTATCACACATTTAGACAGATTTGTGAACAATGTTTGAGAGAAATGGTAATACTGTGTATCTGGAATGAATTTTAGATCTTTAAGTCCATCTCATGAAAAATGGGAGCAAAAACAAAAGTGTTGCGTTTATATTTTTGTTGAGTGTATATGCACCCACACCATTAATGAACAAAACAATGTAGAAAAAAATCACCATCACTCTCTCTCTCTCTCTCTCTCTCTCTCTCTCTCTCTCTCTCTCTCTCTCTCTCTCTCTCTCCTTCTAAGTCTTACCCGTCTCTCCATGGACCACATTCGTTCAGTAATTACATTTCCGCCATTATTCTCGGCTGACATTTTTGTACGGTTAATCATTCCCATTTTGCCATCACCCACAGGTCAAAGTGTGTGTGAATGAGGAGAGGGTAAGTATCAGATAGTGGGGGGGGAGAGAGAGGGGGGGGGGGGTTGCAAGCCACCAGGATGAAATTACATGTGAATCATGCATGCCTGCCAGGATGTCTGCCATTGACTATATGTTTATGTTTGTGCCTGCATCATGTGTGTTTGCACGTGTTACCATCTTTATTCATAAATCTTGAGACAACATGCAATTTATCTGTCTGTGTATTGCTGCATGTACATGTGTTTGTTTGTCCCTGCACTTTGATGTGGCATACATAGTACATGTATATAGACATGTATATATATGTATATTTACAGTATATATATACATGATCACGCTAATGATGTGTAAATGGATGATGTGCATCCGCCCACCCTCACCAGGAGTGTCAAAACCCTTGGCCTTGGATGCACCCTTACATACGCTTGTGCATGTGTGTGTGTGTGTGTGTGTGTGTGTGTGTGTGTGTG
Organism: Ammodytes marinus; assembly: GCF_949987685.1. NCBI lineage: Eukaryota > Metazoa > Chordata > Actinopteri > Uranoscopiformes > Ammodytidae > Ammodytes > Ammodytes marinus. Next base: position 23,902,458 of record NC_137217.1, on the reverse strand, counting down.
TGTGTGTGTGTTTGTGTGTGTGTGTTTTCAAGCCAATCTGTCTGGCGTCTGCTCACTCTTCTATCCACTGCAGGCCGTCTGCTGTCTTTTATTTCTGCTTTCATGACCTATAAAGGGACTGTTACTTTTTAAATAAACCATAAAGCAAGGGTCATAAAAGGGGAGTGCAAAGCTGGGCACAGGCCAAACTCTGAGAGAAGTGTGTAGCTATGCTTGGTTCTTTGCATGCAACTGTGTGTGTGTGTGTGTGTGTGTGTGTGTGTGTGTGTGTGCCACAGCGTGAGCTAAATCCAGCAGCCAAGCAGATAGCTTAGTCAGAGAGAGCTCTGTGGCTCTAGATCAGTCAAATGCAAGTCTGATAAATGATAAACCTATATGAGTGTTGACCTTCCTTCACATAGAGATGAGTGGGTGGGTGAGGAGCGGGTCCAAGGCTATAGCTTTATTTCTTTTTTTCCAAGCCACTGTCTTGGAGCTGCTGTAGTGGGTGTAGAATGAAGCGAGCCTGGGGTGGCTTCAGTGGCTCTTCATACAATGAATAAAACCCCTTTACAGCAACTTGTATCTCGGAGGACTCTTTTATATTCCCACGACCGACAGAGAAAGCTTACGAAAGTGCTTAGAGATGCTGAGAAGTGGTTGAGGCAGGTTCAACCAAGCACTACTGACAGTAATATATGGGTCTTAATAGGTGCACGCTGGTGATATCTGCAGGAGGTGTAATTCCGGTAATGCATGTGACAGAAATAAAGAAAAGAAAAAAGTTTAGGGAAACAGTAACGCCGCCTGTCTCAGAAGAGAGGTCTTTGGTGCACCATGCATATTTACGTCTTAGTTGGAAGGAATGTGTGGGTGCAAGTCATCGCTCCCTGTCTCCTCTCTCCTCTATACCCCCCCCCCCTCCTCCCCCTCCTCTTTCTGGCGCGCTTGCGATTCTAAAGCCAAACATAAAAAAGGGGGTGCGAAAAATAATTGCCCGTTTTAGCGAGAGTGTAACGTTGAAAAATGTGTGTCGCTCACGCAGAGCTTCAAACGGTTGCTCGGCGAGGAACAGAGAGCAAATCTTAGCACGCCGCGTTTAGGACATCAAACGGGCCGCAATCAACTGCCTGGCAGAGGGGGGAGGGGGGGTGTGTGACGGTGGCAGCGGTGGGTTGCTCATTTCCTTTGACGTTCGTGCGCTTCTTCATCTTCTTCTTCTTCTTCTTCTTGCCATAAGAAAGAAGTTTAGCTACTTCAAGCATCTATCGAGACACACAGAGAGAGACGCTGAATGTGAAACAAGGTATTGGGTGATGCAGACATGTGGAGGTGGTGGAACTAAAATCTACAAGAGGTTAGGCAGGAGGTTATGTGGGTTGCACCGACAGGTTAGATAGAAGAAGGACAGACGAGGGCTGTGGAGGGAGTAGAATCGCTAACCTTCTTTAAGATATTTCCCTGAAATGTCATCATCTGTTTGCAGTCTTAGTCCATAATTAGGAGGCAATCTTATTTCCCTTGCAACTGCTGAAATATCTTTTTTTGCATTTAACATTTCTTGTTGCAGTGCTCTTTCACTCAAGAGGAGCTGTTTTGTGGGAAGGCGTATTCTGTAAAAAATGTTGAGTAGATGAACAATCTAGCAGCAGGGTTTTCTACATGAATAATTCAAATGTTACCTTGCACCCAGGGCCGCAACTCTCATCATTTTATTAAGAATCATTATCTAAATTTAAATGTATCTACCAGTCATGAATCATAGTATCCTGGCAATCCAGACCTGCCACTGGCTAATTTAAATTCGCACAGTTTATTGGTCTGGACACAAACCATTGGAGCTCGTCTGAAAATTCGGAGCTACCAATCAAATCATAGCCTACTATCTGATATGGGCGGCCGTAACTGGACGACGACAGTGCTGCACATGGGCTGTCAAAGTGGTGATAGTAAAGAACAAAGATGGCTGCGGATACGTTGATTGAAACGGCTTTGGCCTCGACACTTCACGGTTTGGAAGACGACACTCAAATCTTTAATTTAATTTCTGTTTTGCCGAACGACCACGGCAAAAGTTTGATTTACCAGTTTACCCCGCTGTTCGCTAAACGAACGGGGCTGCATACTTCACCTTGTTCATTGCATATCCAATTGTGTGCAGTGGTATTTTGAATGCATGCGTTCGTGCCACCCCTTGAGTTGGGAAGGTCTATTGCTCATCATCGAGACCCTATAACGTTCTAGATGTTGGTCTTGATTTCCAGGCTAGAATCAAAGCAGAACCGGTGCCTTTTAAGCATTTTTACTTCTAAGTTCTTACTCACAAATATCAAACTAGTAGTCACCTCATTTTCTGTTGTTCATAATTGATCAATACACTCATCACTTCAGCACTACTTCTATGTGAATATTGGATACCTGATTGTGTTGTACTACTGGAGACACTTAATGCACCTCGAAATACAAGTACTTCAAATGGACACATTTGACATCGACATTTTAAGAGACGATTTTCATCAACCATTGTCACAATGTGGAAACAAATTTCTACAGTTCTCTACATCCTCAAAACAGGCCGTTTGTGATCAATGTTAACATTTCATTATTTACTAAATCTGCAGACAGGATGCCTTTCCCTCCATTTTGACAAATGCCTACTGACAAAAAAAAATAACCAAATATATTCAAAATGATGAATGCCATTACTGTAATTCCTTTGAAATGTACCTTTTCAAATGCGACAAATTAGCCCTTTTTTGGGCACTGTCACAGTCACAAGCTACAGTATTTGTTGAAAGCTGCTCTTTATAGTGCAGACACAACACGGAGAGAGAGAGAGACCTCTCTGGATGCTTTCTTCGGTACTTCATTTCATAAACCTGCAGTAGATTGACAGGCTGACAAGCTGCAATAAAGTGTTCTTTGATCCCTTTCACACTCAAAGCTGCTGCAGTCCGCTCATTCTAGTCTTCAACCTAACTTGTAACTTTAATATTACAAAGATCCTTGCCTCCAATCACCTCTTCAAACACGTCATCTCTCAGCTAGTCCCTCTGTATGTCTCCTCACCTCGCCTCACCTCTCCTTTCTTTCTCCTGCCAAGTCGCTTTGTACCTTTCTTTTTGAATGTTATTTCACCTGTGATCTTTCACTGCTCTCCCTCTCTCTCTCTCACTCTTTCTCTCTTTTCTCCCGCGTCTCTCCTCGCATCGCTCCCGCACTTCTTTTGTCCTTGATTACCTAGTAGTGAGCTCCTGGCTGTGTCTCCCTGCCACTGGGTAATGGACTATTTGCATGCAAATGGCAGTGCCTAGAAAGATTAGACAGGGTGGTGTGGATGGTGATGGAAGCAAGAGAGGAGGAGGAGGAGAATGAGGAAGGCAAGGAGACAGACAGACTTTATTGAAGGAGGTGGAAAAGAAGCTCAAAACCAAATGAAAGGCAGGGATGAGTGCGTTCTGTCTTTTTATCGTTTTGGAGTCTGAAGGTCTCCATGATTGTCTTCGTTAAGACGCTATTATTGACACTTCTTTCTATGTGTGTGTGTTTGCATCTCAGTGCAGCCGCCTGTTTGTATGTGTGTGTGTGTGTGTGTGTGTGTGTGTGTGTGTGTGTGTGTGTGTGTGTGTGTGTGTGTGTGTGTGTGTGTGTGTGTGTGTGTGTGCACGGTGCTCAAAGACTGAGAGAGTAAAAGTTTGAACGTCTGTGCCCCGGCATTTGCATGTTTATGTGCGCCTAACTAGCTGAGATCCGAACTTGGGGAAGCTAGGGCACTGCGGCATCTCTGTTTCTGAAAAATGAAAGCCGGAGACCAAAGGTTTTTTGTCTGGAGAGAGAAGCTCGGGCCTCGCTGCTGCTGCCTCCTCCCCCCTCCTCCAACTCCTCCAAATAAATAAGAATTTTTGATTACAGTAATCAGGGCCATTAATAATGCAGACGCTGTGATGATGCAGAGGAGATGAAAGATGGCTCTTCCCAACCTTTCTGTGTTAGGAGCGAGGGGAGATAGCTGCTAGCTAGCCGGGCACACACAAACAGACGCTTGCATACACAAACACACACACACACACACATACACACACACACACACACACACACACACACACACACACACACACACACACACACACACACACACACACACACACACACACACACACACACACACAAACACACACGCACAAGTTTACAGCATCAGAGGAGACTTTGAAACCCAAATCACAACCGTACAAAAATATAAAGTTTTAGGGCTATTTTCATCCGACTCTCAATTTGATTCAATTCAACAGTCTTGGGTATTTTTACATTATACGAGACACTACAGTAAGTAGCTCTTTATTTTTGATGTTATTTCACAGAGAGGATTGGCAATAGGAGACCTGTGAATAGGATTTGAAGCATCTGATTGTTCTCTTTAGCACTTTTTGAACGCTCCCTCTCACACCTACCTCCCTCCCTCTCACACACACACACAAAATCAGAACATATTAGATACCTCACCTTCCTCACTCTCTCTTCCACACACACACTCAGACATGCACGCAAGCATGCATGCACACACGCACTCACGCACGCACACACACACACGTGCGCGCACACACACACACACACACACACACACACGCACACACACACACAGACAGACTCCTCACAACAACGCGTATACCTCTCCTTCCCCTAAGGGGGAGTTGGCAGCGGACCAGCAGTGGGGAAAGAATGCATAAAGAGCTATTGTGGCTGTTACCGTTAATCAGGCCCGTATGCTTTCTGACAGCAGCATGCGAGGAAGGAAGACTGTCTCTCCTATAGCCTCTCCATACCCTCGCTCCTCTCCATTAGCTTACACCAGCCAGACAGTCAGTCTCCAGTTACAAAATGCTAAAGCCCAATGGCACACAATATCGAAAGAGAAAGGGAGGCAGAGGGAGGGCAAGTCGTGGGAGAGAGGTCTATAGCACCAGGGTGGCATGTACTTGATACCCCACCAGCGTCCAGAAAATCCACCTTGAAGCCAGGCTGTGGGTGAGTGAATGGTGATGAATGAGGGGTTAAAGATGGAGCGAAGTGTGTGTGTCTACATGTTGGCTGCTGATCTGCTTTTTTCCAATTCGTGAGCACGCAATTCTGCCGGGCAAACAGACGTACGTACATCTGGAGACATGTTTAGCCACGGCCATGCATATGTGCTGGGGTGTGTGTGTGTGTGTGTGTGTGTGTGTGTGTGTGTGTGTGTGTGTGTGTGTTCATCACAGATCCACAGAGACAGTGTCAAAGACTGAGTCTCCTACAGGTGTAAGCCCTGAACATCTGGCTGGCACATTTCAAACGCTCAGAAAAGCCGAAGGGGTGGGGCCAAGCCACAGCGGAGGGCTGTACCACAGTCATTAAACAGCAGACGGCTAGGGGGTGGAGACCTGGACTGCACCACTACAGCATACACCTGCTCCTCGCACGTCCGTCTGCCCACAAACCAGTATTCTTCCATTATGTGTTCATGTAGCGCAATGACCACCCATTGAAAAACGACAACAAGGCTAAAAAAAGCAAACATCTGGAGCCAATCATGACCGCAACAGTTCATCAGCAGTGAAACGGGGAAAACCAGTTAACGCATTTAGATGCCTCACTTTCATGGCAAATGCCAATCATTGCTGATGAAACCACAACTCCTTTTAAATACATCAAAACATCAATTTAGCTCTGAAAGATCCTTATTGATCCACTGGCACTACAAAAGGAAAGTAATGTGAATACCTCTGATGTTCGACCAAAAGTGGAGTCACTCAGGATATGATCGCGTTTGCCTGATTTGAACTGACTCTAATCAGAAAAGCTTGAGAAATACATGTTATTTTTATGCTTGGTCCAACAAAGCATGTTTCTTCTGACCAGCTGAAAGAAAGGAAAAGGACGTAGGATATTGGCTATTTGGCTCTCTTTTAACTACGTTTTGTGAATTTCTAAAACATAGTTGACAGTCACTCCCACTTTATATTGGCAAGGTGTGGTGCTTTTTCTGTAAATTACTTGTTGGACTTTTATAGACAAAGTTAAGAGGAAAGTGACTCAAAGCTGAATCAGGTTTTTCAACAACAGCTGTGATAAATATATTTAATAATAATGGATTGGATTTATATAGCGCTTTATTCCCTAGGAACTCAAAGTGCTTTATAGGGTTCCAGGTTCCATTCATTCACACACACACACGGTCATACCGGCGGTGGTAAACTACGATAGTAGCCACAGCTGCCCTGGGACAGACTGACGGAAGAGTGGCTGCCATTCAGTGCCAACGGCCCCTCCGAGCACCACCTCAAACATACAGCAGTCATACACATTCACACAAGGCAAGGTGGGTGAAGTGTCTTGCCCAAGGACACAACCATGACAAAGGTGGCAGGGCGGGAAGTGAACCACCAACCCTTGGATAATTGGACAACCCGCTCTACCACCTGAGCCACAGTCGCCCCTAGAGTTCCCAAACAACCATATACATATATCACATGTGTTATTTCTACCATATACTGTACTGCTCTAGCATCTTGATATTCACATAACGTTAGCTTGAGGCATTTACAGTATGCTAATCTTTTGAAGACGTTATGACATGCTGATGTAACTAATGCACTCGGTAAATTATGCATCAGTATTGCTATGGACAGCGCTTGACCCCTGTTGAATTCCAGTTACATCATCTCCAGTAGGGGGGTTTGCACTGCGCACACACAGACACAGCGTGGAGTTTACACATGGATAAAGGAAGCACAGTGCCGGATTTAACATTCACACTATGGGCACTTACATGTCAGCACACATCAGCTGGAGTCAAGTGGGCTCATGGTGCAGACGTGATTCACATGACAGAGCGGAGGACTACAGGCTCAGAGTGAAGACACTTGATGGGGTTTAGGCCAAACTGGGTGAGTCGAGTTGAGAAGATGATGATGATGCACAGTCGTATCTTAATGCTGTTTGTAAGGTGCACTATGTATAACTTTGGGTGTGTCAGAGAAGTGAACATTTTCTAAGGTAGGCTATATTCTCTTAACTGAATGAACAAAGTTTCCTCACAGGACATTTTGATCCCTGGAACACTGTTTGAAGCTAGGAAGCTACCTGAAAAGTTACTGTTTCACTGTTGTTGTTTTTTTTCACAGCAGCAGGGCCCACAGTTTGGTTTACATACATATTCAGATCTTTACGTTTGGTCTCCAGGTTCCTCAAAATCATTTTCGAATTTATGATGATAGAATTATTCAATACTAAGAATAACATTAAGAAAAAAAATGTTTTGTAAATTATCTGCAAATGTAAGCAAATCCCCCTTCCCTGAAACTGTACCTTTTACATAAACCTGCCTAGATTTGGCTCATAGTTGAGCTTTGGGTTGTGATTGAGTGTGATTTTGACTGGACGTCCACTAAGTCTGCCATCCGTTTTTTCAATCTGACAAGAGAGTCACTTTATCTGACAGCAAGCGGGACTGCGGGAGTCTCTCCACCTTGGACTCAGCATGAATGTGCCGGTCCAATCTACTTCAGTCACGGCCTTGAGAGTTGTGTAGCATGCCATCCGACGCCTGCTGTGTCTGCAGATGCCAGGGCGGCTACCTCTGTTGTAGGATAGGCCACAGGTCACCACCCCTCTCTCTCTCTATCTGTCTCTCTTATTCCTTTTCCGCCCTACTTTTTCCTCTCCTTCAATCTCTCCATCTCTCCCCTCCTTTCACATGCCTCTACCTCCCTCCTTTCCTCTCCCCCTCCCTCCCTCCTTTTTCACTCCTCTGCACTGACACGTTAGTCAAATCTGCCCATTATGCGCTCCGTTGGTCATGCGCTGCTTTTTATATCTGGCATAAAGCAGACAATGACACTGAAAGGAGAGAGCACATGAAATTAATAAATAAATAAAGGGTCCACACACACACACACACACACACACACAGGAAGTAGTCTTGTATTTTGGCATTGCATTTTAAATGTGAGGAGGACACAAGAGTAGGCATCAGTCATCAGTGTCACTGTTTGTTTTTGTGAAAGCTTCCTCGTCATTGGTGTATACAAGGGTAGGACAGAAGGCTTGTTACAATAATTATACACTCGGCAGTACGGCCTATCATTTGGCACAAAAGAGAGGAGCATGCGTCTCAGCCAAGAGCAAGCCAGAGACGTTTTACGTAGCAAACTGTTGATGCAAATGCTTTTTGAAACAGTGCCCCAGCTATATAAATAAATATTCAGCTACTAACTTCTGGTGGTATAGGGACGGGTGTCATTTAAAATTGTCTTCGCCATGGTTTCCGTACAATACTGAGTTTCAGTTCCAAAACAAAGCTTTTTTTTCTATTCTTTGCAAAAGAAAAAGATAACACACACTGTCAATCCCTCAAAGCATGTTGTTCCTCACACCTTCATCAACTGAAATTGCCATAATTGTATCTTACATTGAGACATCCAAATGTTTTCTTTCTTTATTTCTTTTCCTTTTTTAAATGAACACAAAAGAAGCAGAAGTTCTAACATTTTAAAATGCTATCCAACCACAAGCAGCTGCACAAGAAATTCTAAATGAAAAAGTAAAAATTTCCGACTTAAACCACTGACTTCCTGATCAAAGAATAACCAAAACACGATTACGAATTTGATCAGGTACCTGATGCCGTAGCGCTTTTTCATCAGGTCTGCACACCGTTTGAATGGCGAGCTGTGCAACACGTGGATTCTAAATTTCGTTGCGGGAGGCTAGTGGTCGAACTGCTGGAGGCGTAAAAGCAATTCTGGATCCTGCACAGTGTTGCAACTTTTTGAAATACGGGGCTTTGGCCGTGGCTATAGTTGCTTGTGATGGGAGTGAGCTGTGAAGACTATAATCAGTGTCAGCTCACACAGCCAGACCTGACACCGCACACTGTGAGACGCAATATCTCTGCCTCTCACGCTCACACACACACACACACACACACACACACACACACACACACACACACACACACACACACACACACACACACACATGCGCATATGTACAACATGCACACCCACTCTCTTTCTCAATCTGTTTCTCTTTTCTCCCTATTCGTATCTCTCTCCCTCTCCCACACTTTCTTCCTTTCTTTCCCCCTCTCTCTCTCTCTCTAACACACACACACACACACACACACACACACACACACACACACACACACACACACACACACACACACACACACACACACACACACACAGATAGATGCTGGGTACTATTACAGTGAGTGACCAAGCAAACAGGCTGCAGTGGGGGACTGGACAAAGAGAATGTCACTCCACATTCACTGTGTTGAGTGTGTATTGCCCCAACCAACACGGGGATGGCAGGACTTGTGTCTATCTATGTGACAGTGGATGTGATTCCTACTGAAGTGTATGTGTGTGTGTGTGTGTGTGTGTGTGTGTGTGTGTGTGTGTGTGTGTGCGCGTGTGTGTGTGTGTGCGTGTTTGTGTGTGCGCACATGTGTGTGTGTGTGTGTGTGTGTGTACGTATGTGCATTCCTTGCCTTTTATCTGGGTATAGCCTCAGAGCAATTCACAGCCTGTCACTCACTCTCTAGGACTGGTAGTAAGAGTGAGACGGGGAGAAGGATGGGGTTGGAGGAAGAAAGAAAGAAAGATCGAGAGAGAGCAAGAGAGAGAGAGAGAGAGAGAGAGAGAGAGAGAGAGATAGCAGCAGGAGAAAGGAGAGATTAACAACATTTGGGAGCTGCAGAAGGACAGTGAGAGGGAGAACAAGGGAAGGAAAGGGGGAGATGGTGATATAGAGAGCAGAGCAGTAGAGCCTGTTTGCTCCCTTGGGTGCGTGAGTTAGGGCAGCCCGCGGGCGCAGTTGGCATGCAGCTGGGCACACTGTCTCTCAGTCCCTACGGCAGGCTGTGTGCTCCCAATGCCTCCCCTCAGAGAGCAGAGGTCGAAGGGAATGAGGAGTGTATGTGTGTGTATGTGCATTAATGTGTGTGTGTGTGTGTGTGTGTGTGTGTGTGTGTGTGTGTGTGTGTGTGTGTGTGTGTGTGTGTGTGTCAGGCTGCTGCCTCATCAAAAATGCCAACACTGCTACACCATAGCCCATATCTGTTTATGGGCTCATTGCTCAGTCCTGTCACTGCTCAGGGGGACCATTTGCAGTCACACTTGCATAATGATAATAATAGGGTGACTTGGAGTGGTTTGGTTTGGTGTGTGTGTGCATGTGTGTGTGTCTGTGTGGGTTTACATGTTTCCGGGTGCATGTGCCTATGTGTGTTTTTGGCTTCTTCCTTATCCTCCCTCGATGCATCTGTCCATTCCTTGTCACCTCGGTTCCCCCGCATATCAGCCCCTCTCTCAATTACCTCCCCTTTACCCCCCCCCCCCCCCCCCCACACACACACACACACACAACACTCCGCCCTGTTTACTGCCCCGTCCTGCCTCCGTCGAGCGAGCACCCACACACATGCCCTGGCGTGACCCTGTGGTGCACACCGCAAAGTCCCGTGGCACAGGCCCACTTTAACCATATACTCCCTGGACAAAAGGTGGTGATTGCATCACATGCTTCGCCGGTCTTCTCACTCCTCCACTGAAACCAACACACCCCAACAACCCATCATTAGTTCACATGCCACATTGGGTGCGCTCATTTTTCTCGCTCCCCTTTTTCTAATTTTACAGGGCTGGGATCATTTTACACCCAGCATGTTTTTTTTTTCTTCTTCTTTTTCTTTAACCGCAGGGTGGTTTGGGCCTGCACTGTATTTAACAGAGGGAGAGAGAAAAACAAAGACACCGTGAGAGAGAGAGAGAGAGAGAGAGAGAGGGCCTTCCTTATTTAGTGCAGCGCACACACACAAGCACGCATGCCGAACACACACACACACACGTACACACACACACACACACCCACACACACACACACACACACACACACACACACACACACACACACACACACTCAGTTATAAGGAGGCAAGGTAGTAAGAAGAACTTGATTAGTACATGAAATGAAATGAGAAAAAAAAGAAAAGTTGAAAGAATAAGTACATGCAAAATGCAGAAAGGATTTTATTGATTTTCCTGTGGTCCAGAATACAAACTCTTGGATGCCTTTTAAATGTCTTCACTGGTGAGTTTTGGTTGTTTGTTCCAACTGTTGGGTGGAAATAAGGGCTCTTGTTTTATATAGGCCTATACAGTATATATTTTATTACTCTCTCCAATTATCTTGTACTTTTTTATGTTTAGGTTTTTTTTATGCGTACAAAACATACAAAATAAAACAAGGGAAAATGGCATCATCAACAATGTTTTTAAATTGGCTATGTGCTCTGGCTGCAACATTGATTAGATTGATTACATAAATACAGTCACTGCAAATAACTTGACTGAGAACATTTCGCAGTTATACAAGCGATTTCACACATTTTTGCAATGTGCGATTTGCATGCCAGCACTGGCGGGGTGAAATACTGCTGTACACTTGCTTTACAGGTGTCATTTATGCTTGCAAAGACTAAATTCCTCTCTCAAGATGCCTCTACTTAAGTCCCAAGGACATGTGACCAAATGCCTGTTAGCATAACAAAAAACTGTGCTGCTCAAACTGCTAATTCAAAACCACTACTCCTGAATAGACCAAGGACAGAATTAATAATAAAAAAGTGTGTTAAATCACATTATGCGCTGCCCATATCGTTCAAGCATCTGTGTCCACGTATATGTCTGGAAGCCAGAAAAAAATATATGTGTGTGCCCCATTCTTGCCATCTGACAAACCGCATTCCTGCCATAGCCTGGCAATGAAAAGCCTTTACCTCCAGATCCACACAGCATAACCTAGCCACGCAGTCAAACAAGAGCAAGCACATCAAAATAGGAAGTGCATGCCAGCTTCTTAATCGAAACACATGTAAGCCATTTAGAGTACACTTTGATTTTTTCTCCGTGAGCTAAAGGGGGGAAACAAGACACAGAGGGAGAGAGAGAGAGAGCCAGAGACAGAATTGGGATTCTCATTTCACTTATACAACTTCAAAGTCAGCAACAGAAGGAAAGAAATGCAGATAATAGAAAAAGAGACAGGCAAAAACACAGGGAAAGTCATGGGAAATTGGGGCCTTTGATTAGTGCGCTTGATGATCGCAGTATACAGGGGTTTTTCAAGCAATGAATCCAAGCTCTTTCTTTGCATCTTCAAACCCCCCCCCCCCCCCCTCCCCCCACACACACACACCCTCCACATCTTTCAGATGGTTTGGCCGGGGCTTCTTTGAATCGGGTCCCTATGGCGACAGCCCGGCTGGGGTCCAGAGCAACACTCTTCCCTGATGCTGTTTGGAAGTGGCAGGGATCACAGAAGGCCACTACTCCTGAGCAGAGACCGTCCATCCGTCTGTCAATTATTACAGGAAACATTCCCAATTTCTTCTTGTGTTGTGGTATAATGTCGAGGACCATATTAAGTGTATAGTGAATACGATTGTCAGGCACTGTATGTTTTTGAAGGAATCGTTCAAAAATTTACGCTGAATCAAGGCTGCCTCTCCATTGTGTCATCTCAGTATGAAATGCTCTGCCTGTGGTTCCCTTGTGTCTCATTTATCTCTTTTATTCTTGCCCTCTTCCTCAAATGGTTTTTCCTAATTCAACCTCCCACTGCCTGTGCCTAGTGGTTGTTACATAAGTGAACCCAGCTTCACAAATACACACACAAATACACACACACACACACACACACACACACACACACACACACACACACACACACACACACACACACACACATACACACACACATTGTGCCCATTCATAGACCCATCTCTTTCTTTTGACACACACATTCACAGCATCTCTGTTCAGTTTTTACCATTATGTAATTTTAAAGAGATGATGCACCCATATGTTCTGGATTTGATTTAGGCGTATTGACATTTTCTTGTGCAAATATTCAAAATGTATAGATATTATAAATCATTATAACTCTATTTTCATTCTGAATACTTAGTTTGCTACCTAAAATAGTGTATGAATAAATCGAACTATAAAATTAACTCATTAGATGCATTTAGAAATGAATGATCAATGACAGATGTATTTCAAAAGGTTGTTTTTGTGTCATGTACAATCCAACTCCAATGTAAATTTGAATAGTTCAAAAAAATCAAAATGAACTATCATCAAAATACCAATACATTAACGAAATACCAATACATTAACGAAATTTTGCTGAGCCACACTGATCCATAATTACTGTAACCATTTCTCCTGACCTATTTAGTTACTAGATGATAGCCTAAAACACAGCTAATAATGACCTTTTTAGCCGAGGTGGTCTGAATGTTCTCTCATTAAAAAACACTGCAGGAAACTCTGCATCGCTTCAGACTTGTATAAATGTGACTCGACTGTCCCAGACAAATTGTCATTGGCAGCGATAGGTCAAGCTTTGCCTGGGACATCTGTTACTGAGGGATACACACACACACACAAACAAAGTTTTCCTTATTGTCGTATGTCTTTTTTCCCTTCTTTTTGTTCTTATGATGCCACTGATTTTTTATATTCCTTTTTTCTTCTATTCTCTCTGTCTTTCTCATTGTCAAATCCCTCATGCGCGCTCTTTGTACGTTTGCACACACACAGTCACGTTCAAGAGCACACATCACTAACAATCACTTCTCTCCCTGACCCCCTGCTGTGTCTATCCCGACCCCTCTGTCTCTTCCTTTCTCCCCTAACCTTTTCTCCTACTTTCCTCTATCAGTTCTTCTTTGTCTCTGTTAAATGTTTTTGCCAACCCATAAAATACTGTATTACCTGTATCCATCTCTACTTCCCTCCCTCGTTTCCCCTTCTGCGTGGCTATATCCTCCCTCTCTCTCTCTCTCTCTCTCTCTCTCTCTCTTTCTCTCTCTCTCTCTCTCTCGCCTGTTTGTTTGATCGCCCTCTGCTTACTGCTCTGGCCTTATTGACCTGGATCGCAGCTGAGGAATTCCCATTCAGCCTCCCGTCATTGCAACACACTGTCTCTATAGCACATGGCCCCCGTCACACTTTACACTGACCCGATGTGGCCCTGACTGTCTCTCGCTCTTTGAGGTCTGTGACATATCCACGAGAAGGTAAAAATGACCAGGTGTCCCGCTGTTGAGCTAACAAACACAGCACATTTGTACATGTATGAATAGTGAAAAAAAAACATCTGCAAAGAGATTACCTTTAAGTGCATTTATATATTGACAGCCAGTCAACAGTCACCCAGTATCAGACGTTCGGAACGATCAACACAGTATGCATGTCAAAATGTCCAAAAACATCATGGACTCGTTTGAAATTAAACAAAACAATTTTATGGCCTTCAACATGCTTCTTCGGTCTGCACATAAGCTAAAGAACGCAGGTGTAGTACAAAGTCATGGCTGTTTCTTGTATACTTCAAAGTGTATTTTTTTTTACCTTTCTATTTCTCCCAGACGGGAACTGGCACAACCACTCATGTTGCTTTACGCTCAGATCCACAAGAGACGTTCTTGAGACCTGGGAGTTTTTTCCTAACACCTCGTCCACTGCAATCTTTTGCGTCCTTCAGCAACCCATGTCTGACCTTAACTATCATTTCATCATTGCTTGTTTTTTCGAAAAATTGTTAGTTAAGGCCGGGCATATTGCGTTTGGATTAGCTGACTGGCATCAGCAGCTTTATTAATGCTTCACTATCAGCGACTCATTTCGTGAACTGAATAGCTACCAGATCAATCCAATATGAATCCAAGTCATAAGTGTGCACGACCACCAACACTACTTATCACTGTTGCTCTGCTGTTTTTTTTAACACTATGTTAAAATCTCTGTGCACGTCCTCCGATTCTTTGAAACCAAACAGTTCTACTATAACCATTTGCTATAAATGGTCAATTGTTTGACATAGACAAGAGTCTATGTTTTTTCTTCTGGCCAATACTGATATTTTTCTTTCTAAATTCAAGTAAAATTCATTGAGGGTGACAGGCTCTGGCTATAGTTTGCGGTGTGATGTCTGCACGTAAAGGGTCAGGTGGACCGTCGGTATAATAAGCAGACACTGACACAAGACAGACAGAGTGAGTCGGGAAATGAGACAAAGGCATGGAGCAGCATAATAACTGCCCCAATGACATAGCACAAGTGTAATTGTACAGTGTGCGGATTCCTCTGGAGCGAAGTAGTCTATATGTGCACGCAGAATCCTGTTTGTACAGTATTCACAGTGTGCGAGTCAGGGTGTGTGTGTGTGTGAGTGTGTTTGCGTGTGTGTACATTGCAGCCACAGGCAGACACATGGGAGCCTGAGGAGCGGTGAATATTACAGAGGAGTGGACCACAGAAAGGACCAGGCCCATAGCCAACAGACAGGCCCCACTCATAAATCCTCTCCACACTGACGCCTTTCCCCTCTCTGTCTCCGTCAGTCTGTCCTTCCTTCCTTGACTTCTTCCACTGTGTGTGCGTCTATTTCACTCAACCATTTTGTGCGTCTTTCTCCCTGTAGCCGGGAAAGGGAACAGGGGACTTTTTTTTTTACTTGTGATATCAATAAATGTGAGTCTATTATTATATGAACAATGTATAACCGTCTAGGTTTATGAGCAAGGGCTCTGCATACTTATTTGAGGGAATTGGAAGTAGGAGGGAGAAGTAAGCCCTATTCATTGTGGTGACATATCACTTGTAAACTTGTATGTAAAATATGCCACATTCTGTACAAACCCACGCATGGTCAGGAAGTGATAAAGAACATGTAACTTGCTTTTTTAATGCACTTGAGGTAACAGTGTTGTAATAGTTATGTAAACTTGTGATTTATATTCTCATGTCCTTAATTAAATCTGCAATTCACCAAACAAGGCGGACTTCTCTGTGTTGTTATTGGATTCTCTAATGTTTCTTTAAGTTTTCAACTTTCAAAAAACCCTCAATTAAATATCAACAGATTTCAGTTTATCTCATGCTCTGTCTGAAACAACACATGTTCCATGGACACAATTTGTTTGGACATCGTACAAATAAAGTTAAAAGGTGATATACTGTAGGTTAAGAATGGCTTGGTTACTACAGACCACTTTCACATCTGTCAAAATCATAATGCTAATACAATTATTTATCTTAAATCCAACACCGTTTATTTTAGACTTGTGTTTGAAGACTCCATTATGCTACCGTCCCCTGCTGATGTCCTCTTCAGACATCAGTGCTTTTACTGTCAAATAAACTGCTTTCAGTTGGACTGTGCCAGCGTAGTAAGGGTAGGTTCACTGGAGACACACATAAACACATACATTGCCCGGTGGATTAGTCTATAAACTGACCCACTCAACTCTGTGGAGCTATGGCAGTAAAATCTGCCTGTGTCAGTTGAGCCAGCAACCCTGCCACTGTAGAGGTTTATGGCAAGCTCACTCTATCCGAGTGTGGTTGACCTCATAGGCCAACAACACAACCTAAATGTCTGGACATCTCTGAGAGGGGAGAGGGGTTGGCTTCTGCTCTGAAAACAGCACCAGCTTGTATATAGTGTTGCTACGACCACATGGGACATCAAAAAGTGTGTCTACTAACTTACGAACGGCCCCACTGGAAGGCAGAGTGATCATTTGGCTAATATAGAGAACACATTTTCAGAGAGTCTCTCTGCTGAAAGCCGTTCATTGTGTTGCACTTGGTTGTTCACATGAAAGTGACAAAAAAAGGATGTGTCAAGAATGAAAAAAGAGCTAATGAAGGGAGTTTAGAACCCTGGCTGTGAGCTCCTTTCTCACCTGCACACAGCTGGACTATCCCGGAGTGAGGCGTGAATGTTGGCTTTGGAAGAATTGCAGAATTGGTAGCCCACAGCTCCCTTCTTATACCTTACATCAGAAATGTGTGTGTATGTGTGTTTGTGTGTGTGTGCGTGTGTGCGTGTGTGTGTGTGTGTGTGTGTGTGTGTGTGTACGTGTGTGTTTGTGTGTGGCTCAGAAGTTCTACAATCTTCCAAAACACAGCCTATGTGAAGAGAGCCTATGTGTAGAACGGTTGAAATCCCATTCACGCATTTAAAAAGCGTTAACTGGCAGCATACAGCGCTTTGTGCCATTGCATAATACCGTATCTCTGTATTCCCATCTTTTCATTCTTTCCAGCCAGGTAGCAGTAGCAGCCATTGCCAACACGACTGGCAGCAGAATGGAATAGCGCCACCTGATCAAACTCACACTTTTACAACCAGCCTAAATAAAAACAAATCAGAGAAAAAAAAAACTCTCTTTCATTGCAGGAATGTTATTCGAGAGATGCTGCGCAAAACACCAGAGCAGGGCAACTTAAAACATTGACGGCCACCGTTCCCGCCCATCTGTCTGACTTGACTTTCCTTGCCTTTTCTCTCCCCTAACTTAGGTGTCAGAGAGAGGCAGGGATCTTTTCACAAGGCAAAATTGGTTGTGAGTGGCAGAAATGAGATTGATTTTAATCAGAGAGCCTATAATTACATCGCTGCCGTTGTGTTGTCACTGCACGCTGACAACAGCCAGCCCTCCTGTCTGCCTGTCCTTCACTACGACTAGCCTATATCTCTTTGTCTCCCCCGTCTCACTTCTGTGTCTCTGTGAACTCTCTGTGTGACCCTGCTACCTGCCTTTCTGTCTGCCTGGCTATGGGTCTGACTATGTCTAAAAGCCTGTTCTTTTGTCTGTGTGTCTTTGGATCGCCTTGTAATAAGCAGTGTAATTCCTTTGTTTTTATGCATTTTCCCTCTGACGCACACTCACTGGAATGTTTTATTTATTCATCTATTTTACCTGAAGAGACAAAGGGATTGGCAGCTTTAAACATATGACCTTGGCGCGATTCACAACCTTCTGCTGAAGTTTGTTTGTGCTGCTTACTGTCTATGTGCTTGCTGTCGCTTGTTTGTGTCCCCGTCTTACCTTGTGTATATGGATGTACTATCCATTGTGACCTTGTGTGTCCTAACACACCATGCCTGTGACGAGGCTGCCATTGGGTCTGAGCTCGGCCATTCACTTCAGTTGTCTCTGTGACAATAAAGAAAAAGCACACAAATTGATTCAGGCCTGTTCAGTAAGATGATTGGCCAGTAGCTCAACAGCTGGCCAATCATATTCTGCTACCTCTTACAGAGACGCTATTGTTCAAATCTAAACAACCCTTTCCATATTTTTACTTAAAGAAAAATTAAATTAAACAAGAATAGATTTTTTTTGGCCTTTGCTTATTTTCTGTGAGGAATGCAGTCAAATATGCACACAACAATACACATTATTAACATGTCTGCACAGACAAAAACGCACATAAACACACACCCACTCACTCATAGAACTCCAATAACCAACACCAGTACCGAAACATTTTCCTAAATGTATGCCACCATAATCTCAATTAAGTGTATTTTGTTAGACGTATTATAACAAATGACACTTCCAGCGTATGTGATCTAGCAAAGATTAATTACTAGCATTAATCACAAATTGTATCTAGGGGAAGGTGGGGTGATTTGTGCATTTTGGAAGTTGCAAAACCCCTTGTTTCTAGAAAACCGTGGAAGAAATTGGAAATGTGACCACATATTTAAGAAGAGCCATCCATTTAACTCATCCTGTAAAGAAGGGAGACACAAGGAATAAGATATAAGCACATTTAAGCTAAAAAAACTGTGTTTTGCCTTTCAAAGTAAAATTTCCATGATCAAGGTTTTTTGATTATTGTGTCTGAACAATTATAGACACGTTTGAAAACATTTGACACATGTTTTAGTGCTTTGGTATGCTACACTTTGAGTCTATATAGTTAGCACAATGTCAACCCTAAATTGCTGCATCATGCCTATTATCCAAAATTCTGGGGATGGGGTGATTTGTGCGCAAGGGCCTGGGTGAGTTATAAGTAAGTAAGTAAGTAAAATGTATTTATAAAAGCACATTTATGACAGTTTGCACTGTCCAAAGTGCAGTACATAGTGCATTCAGTAGGTAAACAATGAAGGTAAAATAACAATAACCAAAATAAAAGACGTAAAGCCCATACATCCACATAAACACAGATAGTAGTGCAGAGGTAAGTAAGTAGTGCAGAGGTTAATGGGGAGGAAACACCAGGGTGTACATATGGGTTTTGAGCCTTGATTTAAAGGCAGAAATGTAGGGGGAAATCGCATTTGTCAGGTGGCAGTTGGTTCCACAAGCACGGAGCAACTAGTGCAAAGTACATTTCTGAGAGTTGTGCCAGTGGCATGGCTGTATACGCTGGTCACCAAAAGAAAGTGATTGTCTACAGTAGCTCAGAGGAGAGTGACATCTCAATTCCACTTAACGACACCACTGATGAGAGTTCAGATGGCCAGAAAGATGATGATGGTGACTTTGTCATTGTGACACAATGACGCACAAATCACCCCACTACGTGGGGTGATTTGTGCGACAAGACAACTTTTTTTCCGAAAGCTATATTTCTTAAACAGTTTATTCCAGATCCAAAGTTTTTATTGCCAGGGATGCACAACATCCTGAAATATATGTACATATTTGAGTTGGAGACATAACTGTCAAGGCCTCACTTTAAAATCACTTTGAGTAAAAAGTTGCACAAATCACCCCACCTTCCCCTATATTGTTTGGAATTGAGAAAAAGGTCATATGTGTAAAAAAAATTAAAAATATAAAAAATGCAGTTCATGTAGTGCTTTTAAGACCACAATAATGTCCCCGGTCAATTTGACCCAAACAGTACCAGAGGGTCCTAAACGGGGACATAATACAAGGGTTAATTGTAACATCATGAAATAGATAATAATATGAATACATAGAACATCTGACATATAATTATGATTAAACAACTGATGATTTTGTGTCACTAAGAATGCCAGGTGAAAAATTGTGAATTTAGCATAATCTTCTCAAATTAGAGCTGTATGGTTTGCATTGTAGCCGGGTCAAAAGGTCCTGGTGGCCCCTCCATGTTCAGGAGCCAGTGCTTCCGTCTGCCTGTTGGTTCACTTCCATGTTTGACATGACGGGGTACTGCATGCTCACCTCTGCTGCCTGGTGACGCACAGGACTTGTGACACTGCTTATCCAACCCACTCAATAAGAAGCCAACGCCGGAAGCAAGACAGAATGGCATAGGTCAACTGGGGCAGCTGTGGCGAAGTGGGTAGGGCGGTCGACCCTTAACTACAGGGTCGGTGGTTCGATCCCCCGTCCCCCTGCCACATGTCAAAGTGTCCCTGAGCAAGACACTGAACCCTAATTTGCTCCCGCTAGTTAGTCTACTATCGGTGTATGAATGTGTGTGTGAATGGGAACAGGTCTCCCTCTCTGGTCTCAATGCGATTTACCTGTATAAATAAAGGTAAAAAAATAAATAAAAGAATAATAAAAACTCCTCCCTTCTCCGTCCATCACTCCCCAGTGCCAGCAGTCGGAGTGGACTCCCTAATGATATGGCTGTGAGCCTGTGATAATAAACAAGGTTTAAAGGGACTGGAATTTTAGAGAGTTTGGGAGAGTCAGAGCATGATGGGTGAGTCAGGGTGGAGGGAGGGAGTAACTGAGAGGGGAAAAAGAGAGGGAGATTTGAGAGACAGAAGGAAAAGGCAGTATTAATATTCACAGACTCCCAGCGCTTCCTAAATATTTTATTACTTCCAGCTGTTTGATGTTAAGGAGACTCACCAGAGAGGCCCCCACTCAAACACACACGCGCACAAACACGAACAAAGACACACACACACACACACACACACACACACACACACACACACACACACACACACACACACACACACACACACACACACACACACACACACACACACACACACACACACACACACACACACACACACAAATAAAAATGGGATGCACACACACACCGTCACAGAGCCACACACTAGAACCCACATGCAAGTAAATACCAACACACACACAAACGCACACAAACAAGAACTCACCACTGCAAAGCTCCAAGTCACAGGAACCACATGCAACATGAACAACGACACACACCAACACACAGACACATACACACACATACACACACACACACACACACAAACACACACACACACACACACACACACATACGTGCACGACAGGAAACACAATAAAAACATGCATGTTTACAGCACCGCAATAGCACACACCATCACACCACATGCAGCACGGATACACAACTATAACACATGCACGCACACACACACACACACACACACACACACACACACACACACACACATACACACACACACACACACACACACACACACACACACACACGCACACACACACACACACACACACACATCATGCATTCATGTAGACACAAATACACATGCACACAAATGCACGGCACTGACTGTACATCGATCATAATGTGTCTTTGAGGAATTCTGTCACGTTTATTCATTTATTTATTGGCTTATTTATTTATCTGTGTATTCATTATTCGTTGGACTGACTTTCTTTTTATTCACGAGCTCAGTTCCGAGGGGAGATCGGCAGAACATTCATCTTCTGATGAGAGCAGTCATTAATTCAGAACAGGCCCATCCCTGGCTCTCTCTCTCTATCCCTCTCTCTGTCAGCCTGTCTCTTTCTCTCTGTCCATCAGACGGGCTCACTCGCTCTCTGTCTCTGCCCATCACCAGCCCGACTTTCTGCCACTATGCCTTCCTAGATGTCCATCTTCCACTCCTACTGTTTTCCACATTCTCCCAGGCTGTGTGTCTCTCTTTTTTTCTGAATTTTCCAGCAATGCAAACCCTTCTTCTGCATCACTGAGAGGCTAAGCCCATATAGTCGTGTGTGGACAGAGTAGATGACAGTCCACTTCACTAATAATAATGCACTGGAGTTTTCAGATATACATTTTTTTAAAGATGTCTTTTCATGGTGTTCCTTGTCTGCACTAAAATGTGTTTTTTTTTTTCAAATTTTCATATATCTGGGTATTAATAAAAATGAGCTCAGTAGGTATAGTTGGGGGAATTACAAACTGTGCAACAGCACCACATGAACAAATGCAAAATGGCTGCAGGTACTGGTGATGAAATTTGATCTGGGAAGGCTGATTTGAGTGACAGATTTATAACTCACAAGGCTTATCAGACGCCAAAGGACTGGACAGCAGTTTTTAATACAAAGTGGGGGTTTTATGACTCTGGAAAGTTATCACAGAGACACTCATGATACTCTCCATCTCATGTTACAAAGTCATCTCCCTGGAATGTGCACTTGCAGTTTACATTTGCGATCCAGGGTATATACACATTTGTAAGATATAGTATGGAAGTATTGATATTATAATGTATTCTGCAGCTGCTGCTTTTTCTTATTGATTTCAATGACCAGCTCAACACATTCAAACATTTGGTTTCTTAGACAGATTGCCTCTTCTACATACACTACATTCTAATGCGTCAGAACTCAGAAATCTACATTCAGACAAAGCTAGAATTTGGTCTCGTGCCCGATAATCCATTTCAACATATTCAGCGCGCTTTTATAGCCATCGGTATAAGTTTCTCGCAGAATTCTGGTTGGATCTCTGACCTCCTCTAAACCAGATTTTACTGACTCCTTGCATTGAGTTGTCTTTTCGGGGCAGTCCTCATGAGTCCTCGTGTTTCTATGGGGTTGGCGTCAGGCCTTTGGGAAAGCCATTCCAAAACTGTTATTGTGCCCTAAAGAAGGATATTAACGACTCTTGGGATTTATTCATCTTTTCATTTTTTTTCATTTAATAGAACGTGAACTAAACGATAGAAATATGGTGTTCATGTTACAACGTAATCTACCAGGAATGTGCACACACATGTAGAGTTATTGCTGGGCCACCACATTGCATTGCTGGTTGGCGTTCCATTGTGTTGTGGCAAAACGAAGCCCTTTTTGCATCGTTGCCAGTCCCAGTGGTCTCACTTAAATGAATGAGGGGGGAAGGGGAATTTGATTTTCTCAAAATAGTGCAATGTTGGTCTGAAAAGACTTACTGTGGTCTCGAACTTGTATCTCCCTTTCTTATTCTTTCTCTCCTCCGTCTCTGTGTCTCTCTCCTCCCTCTTTCTCTCCTCCTCTGATCCGTCTACCCCCCGTGTTCCCAGGCCTGTTAATCAGCAGATTGTTAATGAAGGCCCGAGTTCAAAGACACACGGAGAGAAACGAGGGAGGGAGAGGAAGGCACAGAGCGCTGAGATAGGGAGGAGTTTTGGACCAACCGTCTGTTTGTCAAAACATGTCCACTCGTCTGTCTCCTTTGCCCGTCTTCTCCTCTGATGTGAGTCCCTCAATGAGCTCCCCTGGCAGGAGCACAACACTGCATTTGCTCTTTGGGTTTTTTCCCTTTCATGTTCCATTAAATTTGAGCGAGAATGAGACACAGAAGACAGCCTGAGAGTGTGTGTGAGAGAGATTAATTACATGTTTCAATAATGGAGATTAATTAGTATTATTTAAACATTGACAGTATATCAACTAGACGTCAAGCATTTTGCCAGGCACACACTAGCGCTCTCGACTTTTTAATGGGTGAATTCACGTCTCTCCGTGGCAGCCTAAAAGTCATCTCTTCACACCTCTTCCCCTCCCCTCCACTGCTTCCTTCAATACTGTACATCAACTCCTCTGGCTTAACAAAAAAAATTAGCAAAATCATCAAAAACAAAAACAAAAAAAACAACAACAAAATTGTGTTTTTTATTTTTGTATTTTTCTGTAACAGTAAATGTGTATCCGTGTATCTGAATCTGAATCTGATGAAAATGGGGGCGGGACCTGATAAGCCTTTGGCTTCTTCCGTCACCCTTCGGACACCACAAAGTATGATGTATGATGTGAAAGAGATAATTGTGTATTTTGTGGTATTGTCCGAAAGAATAATAAATAAATAAAATAAATAAATCCCAAATTGTTGTTTTCGTGCATATCATCTTGTGTTTATTCCCACCACCTACATTAAGCTTTGCCAGCTTCAAAATAATCTTCCTGACATTTATCTTTTCCGTCTGCAAAGGCTTTTTATGAAGGACAGCAGCACAGAGAAAACCCTCAAGTTATAGAAGCACTAACGAGCCCGACCCTTTCCTCCCTCCCTTTCTCCTGGTGGAAGCCATCACAAAAGTCAAAATATAGCAGGAGAGAAAAAATCAAACGTACAGTGGCTGTGGAGATGTCACACGCACATGGCCCCCGAAAAAAGAAAGAAAAAAAGAACTTCTCTGCAGCCCGGCCTCCACTTTGAGAGGGTGACATAAAACAGCGAGGAAAAGAGGGAGAGAAGGCAGAGTCACTGTAGAAAACCAGAGCGTGAGCCCTCAAACCACATCCCAGCACCACAGGCCCGACCTCACCCTTTTTAACAGCACCATATTTCCCCCAAAATGTATCAGACGTAGTAGCACGTGATAGACAAATGGCAGCGAAATCTCTGATAAATCAACGGACCCAGTTTTTTCTCTTGGGGGGGGGGGGGGGGGGGGGGAGTGCTGTCTGCTAGAATCATTTGCAAGGGAGTGACAAGAACACCGGTTCAAACAACATATCTAAATATATATATATATGATATAACTTAAGTGAAAGCAAACATATTGGCACTTGTGGCCTTCAAATATTCTAAACCACACACACACACACACACACACACACACACACACACACACACACACACACACACACACACACACACACACACACACACACTTAGCCTATATACAACCGTGCACATATGCATGCAAACCCACACAAATGTGTCAAAGAAAACCATCTAAGAAGCTAAACTCACTCTTTAGTTAAACTTCTCTCATAGGCCTTTCACACCGCCGCAAAATCGGCGCTAGTTCTGGGCTAGTTCGGAGTTAGAGCCAGTGTTTTGGTTTCACACCGCCAGAAAGCCTGCTCCGGGCCGTAAAAACCGGTTCAACTCATACCCCAGGATTGAGCAGGGTTTGAAGTGAACTGCTTGCGCCAGCGGCCGGGGGAGGGATTATCCTGACCAACCAGACCAACTAAAACCTCATGCCCGCCATGTTTAAAAACACCGCTACTACGAGACGTAAACATAACATAATTACCGAACGTAGCGATCAAATTGACCGGCGAGAATACGCTGTATGGGTCCTGTTTGGTTAAGAAAGCAAAGCGAGAGCTAACACGTGTAAAAATAAGACGTATTCGCCGCTGTTGTTGTGCTTAAAGCTAGCGGTAGCTTTAGCGTTAGCCACAAGAGCAGCGGCGTCGGGCGACGTACACACACGTTTACAGTGACGTCATGACGTTGCTCTCTTGCCGGCTCCATGGCTGTCTCCGGTCGATGTGAAACCAACCGGTTCATAACTGGGATAAGGCTGTAACCAGTTTTGAACTGACCCCAACACCAGCCTGGAACTGACTCTTGGTTCATTTTGGTGTGAAAGGCCTATCAGTGCATCCTTGCTGTTGGCATGATGCAATTGCTCAACCTTTAACTGATGTTGATGAATACAGAATAGCAGCAGGCAGGGATCACACACACATATAAAATGTTCAATACAACGCTCCATATCTATGTGCATGCCCTGGGATTGAGATCTACCAGTCCTGAAAGCTGAATAGTCCATCGACTGATCAAAATTTTGCTCATCCACAGTAGGTAGATTTGTGTTTTTGTCTGCAATGACTATCTTTAAATGTATGTCCTTACATGGCCAAACACTTTGGAGCTTTCATCATACACTCGTATGATGTGGGAGTTTGAGATACTTTGGTATACTAAAGTAACAAGATGTCTGGTTGGACTCTCACAAGACGTAGACGAGGGAAGTGAAGAAAAACCAAACAGCGGGCATCCGCCTCATATTTAGCTCTACGGGGTATATTCGTATGTGTGTGTGTGTGTGTGTGTTTGGTGTGAATGTGTTTGTTTGTGTGTGTATGTGTGTGCATGTGTGCATGCATGCCTGCGTGTGTATGTATGTTTGTTTGTGTGTGTGTTTGTGTGTGTGTGTGTGTGTGTGTGTGTGTGTGTGTGTGTAATTGTGTAATTGTGTGTGTGGGTGTTTGTGTATCCTTTCTCCAGCAGGACCCCCAGATCAAAACCGCAACCCACTCTCCCTCCCCATGCCTCTCTCTTCCTCTCCCTCACTCTCTCTCCATCTCTCCACCCCCTCTCTCATTAAAAAACTGCAGGCCCTGGCTTCTAATTAAATCCCACTTGAAAAGTCTTAAAGTCAGCCTCAGATTGATTCAATTTGCATTTCTAAAACAGAGAACATTGCCTAAAAGGATTAATAAATTGGACGAAAAAATGCCTTCTTTCTGCGCCGCGCCGTCAGAGCTTGTAAGACAACATCCAAAGAGAAATATCCCCCCTCAACAAACGTCTATCCGACATATGCTCCTGCGCTCTCTCTTGCACGTCCCTCCCAGGATGCCAGCAGAGATAGGAAGTGTGTATCAGGACTCAATGTATGTGTGTGTGTGTGTGTGTGTGTGTGTGTGTGTGTGTGTGTGTGTATATATGTGTGTGTGTGTGTGTGTGTGTGTGTGTGTGTGTGTGTGTGTGTGTATGTGTGTGTGCGTGTGTGTGTGTGTGTGTGTATGTGTGTGCGCATGCATGTCCTCAATGGAGCAAGTGCAGAGTCCTCTGAGGCACTGTCGGGAAAGAACACACGCAATCTGACTCTTACTGCGTGTACATGTGCATGTACTGTATGTGTGAGTGTGTGTGTGTGTGTGTGTGTGTGTGTGTGTGTGTATGTGTGTGTGCGTGTGTTTGTGTGCAGGTCTATTTATGCTTGTGTGTGTGTGGGTATGTGTGTATGTATGTGTTACTTTGTTGGAGCGTGCCAGAGTGCTGAAAGTGACAAGGAGGCACACTGGGAAAAGATCCTTGCAGTACTGTCTGAATGTGCAGAAACAGACCCTGGCAATGGAGCCATGCCATTGGCTAGTGGACACCTACAGCAACATATTTGGAAGTCCAAAAACACGTTGCCAGCTAAGAGAGCCAGATTCAATTAGTGAAATTAAATAAAAAGAGCCAGTAAGACATTTAAAATGATGCCGCTGCCAAAGGAAAAGAGGAAATATTAATATGAGAAATTACATTTGCATTCACACAATACAGGTATGTTTCAAGTTGTACCTTAACAGGTTCTTGGAGTATTTGTGTTTTATATGTAACCGTGGAACTGGGCAAACAAGATAAGAGCTCTGATGACAAAGGCATTTGCATCTGTAAAACATACTGTGTTGTTCCTTTGAATGATTTGCATGTGTTTTGAGTGTATGTAATCTGCTCTCGATCATGCAAGACATGTTCAGCATCTTTTGATCCCACACAATATTATGAAAAAATGAAATGAGACATAACTTATCAGTAACACCTTTATCAAAAGTGTGTCTTTATTTGTTGTTACAGTCACATTCTGTATGTCTTTACAATTGTTTTTATTATCCTATGTGCTGTTCTTTATGTTTATTGTGACTTAATTGGATCAGTGAAGATCATATTGGTAAAAAAAAATATATATTTTTGCAATACTCACGCAACAAGTCCAATTTGTTGAACCTTGTGAATGTATGGTTTGTGTAATGGAGTGGACTGTTGGTTGGGACACATTGTCAGTGTTGTTATTTGCCCGTCAAACTGGCTCGTATAATGGCTGATGGACTTTCATTGACTGCTGGTAGCTCAGTTGTTGAAGCCTTATTAATAAGAAAAAAAATAGAACCACATGGAGACAGACAGGCACAATATGCGGCATCACTGCACGACACTTGGTTTGCCTATAATCAGAGTGACTCGGGCAGATAAAACTATAGAAAACGTCTGATACAGAACGGTCTGCAAAGGAAACCAAATGAAAGAATTTGACATAATAGAAGAAAAAAAATCTGTTCAAAGCAATACAATCCATGATATTCATTTGAATAAAAGTTTGAGAGGGTGACTTTAGAGAGGATTATAATGAGCGCTAGTAGGCTGTGCAGAGGAAAGGACAAAATCATCATGGAGAAATGAATGTTGAGAGGGGAATTATCTGATGCTGCTTTGTATTAAACAACACTGACCCCTAGTGGTAATAATAGTTAGGATCACCCACATTGTGATTTGCATAATGCCTGTGCGCATCCATGGCGCATGCGAAGGTGAGCACACTTGTGTCTCTGCATGAGGACAATAAAGACCGAAGTGCAATATGTCTGTATGAATGTGTCTCTGTAGGTGTATGTGTGTGCATTTCTTGTTTATGTTTTTTATGTGTGTTTGTTCATGCTGCGTACAGGCTACGTGCATGTGTGTTCACTTCTCCACATATCATGAGAAATACAATTATGAGAACATTATATTTAAGAACAGAGTCTCTGTACAGTGTGTGTCAGTGAGGTGTGTGTGTGTGTGTGTGTGTGTGTGTGTGTGTGTGTGTGTGTGTGTGTGTGTGTGTGTGTGTGTGTGTGTGTGTGTGTGTGTGTGTGTGTGTGTGTGTGTGCCTGTTCTAATAATGGTGCCTGGTGGACTGGGGCTTCGTTTGATGCGATGAAGGCCGACAGGCGTGAAACAGGTCCAATCAGGCGCGTGGGCGCTGCCAATTAACCCTTTTCACTGTGTGAAACCAAACATAATTGCCTGGGGTGCAGGGGGCCACTGGGCCATGGCCTGCCCAGCGTAGGCTGAAATGGGCATTAGCAGTGCTGCCAGGTGACCATTACACACAATTGAACTGCTGGGTGTTTCTCCAAATCACATAGTTAGAGTTGCTACCCAGCCCTAATTGGCATGGCATTACCAAATGGCCCCTATTTCTAATTTTCACACCCACACAATTTATCTGGAATATCTTTGGAGAGATATCGCACTGTGCCAGCTTTATTACACAGCTGCAGGCATACTGTATTTCAGTGATATTTTAACTTTAGCAGTATGGATATGTTATGTTGGAAATATTAAACTCCTTTATTTGTTGTGCATATTGACATCGCAGAAATACTGTTCAGAATGTTCTGATAACCGTGACTGTAACAAATAGTGGTTAATAAGATTAGCAGTGTGCACAAAAAATCAAATTTTATTCATGTTATGCTCAAGGCAAATACCCCACATTTATAGTCAAACAGCCAAAAGTAGAGCACAGTTTAAGTGAAACTGGAGCAGCATGTGTTCAGCAGTGAGGCTGAAATAACAGCGTTTACTAAAGTTCCATTCTTATTAATTATTTATTTTCTTTTGGTAAATGAATGATCATGGTTATTACCACTGTGTGATAAAATGACTTATTATTGATGAAAATTCATTTCAAATTAAAGGTGAAGTAAGCGATATATTTATGTTAATATACGTGTGAAATCGCTCTATATTCATACAGTGATCACTTATTTAGTGAGCGCGTCTCATAAGTCCGATCTCTCGGTCACCCGCTCTGTAATCGGCAAATACATTTTTCTGGGATCCCGAAACTGGTATCCAATCAGAAGAGAGAAAGCTACAAACCAGTACGTCTCACTGGCGGTGCACGCGCAGAGCGACAGATGGGTGAATGTGTACTGTATGTGCCTACAATGGCGAAGCAGGTAAAAATTCTTCCCAATGTCTGTTTTGATGGTTTTTATCATGTTTTTTCGCACTTACGGATCTGAGATGATGCTAGATAACTTGCTGCTTGAAGACCGCAGTGCATTCATGTGGTGACGTAGGGACGAGGGAGGGGACTGCTAACTGCAGTCACTGACAGGAAGTTAGCTAAAAGTTCCATTTCACTCCACTGAACCTTTAAAGAGCTACACAAGAACTGAAAAAGAAGCAATTCAGGTGTCTCAGAAATTATTGTTGAATAGTATGTGAAAAAAAATGCTATAAGATGTTAAGGTGTTTTTTGTGTGTGTATTTCTCTTTGTAATTTCTGTGTGTGTTCATATATAGCGTGTGCAGTTTACAGTTTTTGCCTGATGCTTAAACACTAAAAGTGGTTGCAATGCCCAAAGCATCACAACCATAACTTTGGTGTCCATGCCCTAAACACAAGCATCAACCCTACAAACACAATATGTGCTTTGCACTGTTTGAAATTCTCCAACCCACTTCTTGCAAAACACTACACAGTGTCGTTAATATACTATAATATATATTTCAAAAACTAAATCTCCTGTAATCATTAGGAAAACACATTTATTGAGAATACAAAACACAACCAAACTTGGAAAATCACACAGACTAAGACACATGAAATATACAAACTAAAACTAATTGAATACCAATCAATGTGAGCCTACAAATATACTTCAGGTATGCTCACTGCTCAGCATCTTTGTAAAACATAGTCAGAGGGAAGAGGACAAGAGAGAGTGGCAGGAGGACGAGGACAAAGAAGGCAACAGACGGAGACAGGGTCACTATAGTAATAATAATAATAATAATAATAATTAAAACTGCAAGCAGTGATGACCGGGCCCTCGCCCATCCATGCTGCTCGCCGTCCTGGCCGTCCTCGGCGCTCCGGGTGACCGCACAAGAGAACGTGCCTCTTCGGAGCGCGCGGCACAGCAATACCTGTCGCCGGAAGCGCGGAAGTTGCCGCAACGTGCTTGATATGGATGCAAGGACGACCTCAGGCCTGGACTCTTACCAGGAAGGTGAAGTTTGGAGCACATGGACCATTGCAGAGCGAAATTACAGCGAAGCGCGACGTGTGCTTGTGTACGGTCATTACCGTTCGAAAGGCCGTGATTTGCAGTAAATAAACGTCCACATGTGTCTCCAAGTGTCTCTGTAGGCTATTTCAAAGGAAATTAAGCAAGTACACTAATTATAACATTAATCAATTATAGGTTTGCATCACAGAAGGCATATTGGCCTATAATAATGAAAAAACACCACCTATGTGTACAGTTGTGAAATGTTTTGAATGAAATGCAAACCTCAGTTAATCATTTGCTCTTGTTTCTCTGTCCTGAGATTCACACAGACTGAGCAGTCTTGTTTAAATGTTACAAATTGAGCTAATTAACGGAACTCCAATTTTTTTTGAAGTTGCTGCAGAAGTTATCTCAGCTAATTGTATAATCAAACATCTAATTTTATATTAAGGTGATTGTATGCAGAATGCTCATGCCAGAAACAGTGTTTTTGTACGGATTAATAAATAAATATTAGCAGGTTCTCAATAGTATTTCAATTTGGGGGAGGGGGGGGGGCGAAAAAATGTCTGTCCCCTGGGGGGGCATGACAGAAAATAATTGAGAACCACTGGGCTAAGCGAAGTCTTCAGTCCCTTTATTTGTAATGCAATACTGCCATTTAGTGGGAGTAGGATGTGTAGATAAATGTATCCAGCAGATGGCAGTCTCTTCCTACTTAATGTAGGAAGAGAGATCTGCCTCTGGGCTCATAGGAAAATAAGCTCCCATTCACAGCATGCAGTACCAATTGGTTGGCCACTAGTCTATGCTGGCTGCTCGGAGAAGGCAGCATCCTGGGGGCCTGGTTTTATGGGCGAATATTGCTAAAAAGAACACTTCCTGTTGATTTTGGGGCGGGGCGTCAAGAGGCTTTTTTGTTCGTACTGGGATTGTACATCGCTGTATGAAATTGTGTGGTTCTAAGTACAACACAGCCTTAGTTATGATCAATCAAAGGGTTCATGACGTGCGTTTGTGATGGTTTTTGGCCAATCAGGGGCCAGTGCTGCAAGACGGTTATTCCGGATAAATCGAGCTTTCGGGTATATCATCTTCCATGTCGGAGGACATACCCTATCATATTTTCTTTTGCACAAAAAGTTGTTATGTGTGCACTTTACTCTGCAATCCTGCAGAGTAATGTGGAGTTCTGACTTTTGCCGCCATGTTGGCGAATATCGGCTCCCACCTCGTCATAGTTATTCGGAATCAAACAAAAAAATTATTGGTGTATATTCCATGTCTTGTGAGTGTCCCTAGAGTTTTCGTTTTGCTAAATATGTTCCTGCTAGGAGTTAAAAAATTTTGAACTTTTTGAGGATTTTCGAGTCAGAAATTCACATATTTCAATTTAAAAAAATTCCTGTTGATTTTGGGGCGGGGCTTCAAGAGGCTTTTTTGTGGGGCCTGCAAAGATACATTTGGGTTATTAATTTGGTGCAGCTAGGTATAACACAGCCTGAGTTATGATGAATTAAACTTTCGTGAGGTGCGTATTTACGCGAACTTTGACCCCAAAAAGATCCCTGGTTCTCGGACAACTTCCTGACCTTTTCGCAATTCCTTATCGGGCAAGGGTCTTTTGTATTTGAGAAGTGGTTTGACGTCGCTGGTGCAATATCTCTAGGAGCCTTACGTCAAAATGCGTAAAGATGTAAAGTGGCGGTTTTATGCACTGAATCCAACATGGCCGACTTCCTGTTGATTTTGGCCAATGACATACAATTGCATTTATGTGCGCCTTGGGCCATTACATGTTGTCCGGCAATTTCAGGCTTCTAGCCCAATTTTTGAGCATGCATTTCCTGAAAAACAGTTTTTGGCCATAGGGGGCGCAATTTGTGTGCAAAAATCCTGAACCACTGATACATTGCAATTTTTTGCAGGTCTGACATGCCTGCAGAGTTTTACAACTATTATGCCAGGGGAACTGGGTGAAAAGTGCCGTTAAACCCTAGGAATAATAATAATAATAATAGGGAATAATAATCACACCGATTACAATAGGGCTTTCGCACATGTCTGTGCTCGGGCCCTAATTCATTTTATTTGAGGGCGCCTTTCAAAGCACTCAAGGTCACCTTACAGGGCAGTGTTTAAAAAACAAAATCAACAATCATAAAAACACAAGAAAAAGATACATTGAAACAATTTACACAAGTGGGGTGAAATGGGTGGGAGACAATGAACTAGATTGAATATGTCAGTTTAAAAAGATGTGTTTTTAGACGGGACTTAAAAGTGGAGAGAGTGTCAGAGTTACGAATGTCAGATGGGAGGGTGTTCCAGAGGTGGGGGGCAGATCGGCTGAATGCCCTGGACCTCATGGTGACCAGGCGGGCGGGTGGTACAGTTAGTGGACCATGTCATAGATCATGGCCTAACAATATAGGAGGCTGGTCTGAGAGTCCAGCCCAACTGCACAATAGCTCCATAATTAGGTCATTTAGACTGGATATCAGGAATATTTTCACTGTTGGTTCTCAAAGGATGACATTGCATGTGATGTCGATGAGGCGATGTGGCCAAACGCAAATGGGAGGTGGTATCCAAAGGATTCATAATCCACCCGCCCCATTCCTTACAACATTGTTTTTTTTGTTTTGTTTTTTGGCTCTGGCACACATTGCCAAAAACATGTGTATGGGAATACACAGACATAAACAATGAAAATAACGCGCAACAAAGATAAGGACACATAAACGTATAGCTACTGTATGTACAGCAATATGTAATATGTAAATGTAGATATACATTTTCTTATACATTTTATTTTCTTTAAATAAACCCAACAAATAGAAAACGGCTTACATACAAAATACAGACAAAAGTGTAAGCTGTAAATACATGTTTCAAAAAGTGCGATAGGCAGAAAACATATCGAATAAAGGTGTCAATATAAATATTAGTATATTAACTCATTATAATTATTAGGTTTTTGCAAATATGTTGATATCAGTGTCTGTGCCAGCAGGATTATGACAATAAACTGCAGTACAGTAGTACTATTACTGGCTATAAAGTCACAAGTTACCCTATACACAAACAGGAAGTAGTCTTATTTATGTATATGTATATATATATATATATATATATTAGTGCAATAAAAGAGCAACACATTATAGAAATAAAATATAGAAGTAGCACCTTAGGAAGAAATTAAAATACCATTTAACTTAATTTACAAAATGAAATATTGTAATATCAATGCGATTTTTTATATAATAGAGCACAAAGAAAGACTGGATTATGGGAAATGAGATGGTAAGGTTAAATTATCATATGTAAATATGACAATTATTAATTTGTAGAATGCAGTAGATTTTTTGGTATTTCTATTCATATTGCAGCAATGCTTGAAGTACCGTCCTTTGTCCCCCAGGGGTCGTTGTTTTGTGTTATCTCATCCAGCTTGTACTCCTGCCTGCCTGACTGACTGCCCAACAAGAAATGTTGGCAAAACACCCCCTCCTCATCTTCTAGGGGGAAAAATGGCGGACAAGCGCTAAATCCACATCAGAAACAAACACACACGTTATAAAGCAAGGTAAACCCCCTCGGATACACCGGGCGACGTCTCCTTTTGGGGCTCGGTCTCATCCTTGAGCCTAGGTTACCACGGGCTGGCCTCGGTCGCTAGGTGTACTGATACGCTCCCGTTACGCTAATGCTAATATTTACAATCAGGTCAACGAGCTAGCGAGCCGCCTAGCATGCTAAACTAGCGTCCTGGCAGTGGGCATGTCTCTGTGTAGCCGTGCGTAGCATAGCATGCTGGATGTGGTGTCTGGTCTACACAGCTGCATGCGTGTTTGACTCGCGTTAAGTGTTGTTTTGGTCTGACTTGCACCCCAGACGTCTACCGGCAATGTGGTGGTAACTCCCGAATAACAGAATTAGCGGTGCTGTCACGTAAATGAGCATCTAGCGCGCATGCAAATGTGGCACATGAGAGGGCGGGGGTTGTCCCATGTGTTGGCTTTGTGTTTTGAATGGAGCTCAACATATTTCGGCAATATGAGATGCGTTATATTCGGCTATATTTGGGAACGTCGTCCCTTGCCGATGCCAGACAAGCGGTGCTAGCTGGAGGTAGAGTTTCAACACTTGCTGGTTTAGTAACCGGAGGGAGGTGTACCTGCTGGGCTATCTAATGCCAGTCCTCCTGTCACTTTCCCAGACGAAAAAAAAAAAAAAAACGGGAAGTGGGCCGCTTTAATTTGGACGCCACCCCCCCTCGGTGGAGGAAGAAAAAGGCGCACTTCTATTGAAAAGGAAATCATCCGGAGAGGAGAAACGCTGCTAATCGGTTATGAAGTTTTAAGGTAGGTGTGTTTACAGTCTATTGTTTATGTATACGAACAGCACCCTGTCGGAGCTGCATTGTGTCTCATCTGTCTGTCTTAACATTTGTTCATTTACAACAGCTCTCACAGTAAACTGCCATGTTTTTTTATTTTAAATCGGCAAATTCAAATAATTGGCAGATGTTTAATGTAACTTTACTGTGAGCCATTAGTAACGTGTATGTCATTCCTCACATGCTAACTAACGGGCATGCTTTAAACGAGATTTGGCTTTTTTCTATCAATGCTTTTTGATGCAGTCTTTTCATAAACTCTGAATCTGATTTCACGTCTAATAAATCCCACAAGGGACTACTGTGGTCCCTGCGGAACAGGAGAACAGTCTGACCTGTTGACCCGTGTGTTGTCTGGTGGATAATGTTGGGGTCAGGTTACAGGAGCTTCAAAACATGTCATTCTGATCTGATTAATTAGGAGACTTTTGTAAACATGTGGCACAAGTTTGAATTTCTTTAGATATGAACAGCACATGGGAATGTTTAATTAACGTGTTGTAGAGTAGCAATAGCAAGTCCTGCTTATCAATAGCATTTTAAACAAGGTGTAGTTTGTGGTCTTGCTGATTAAATTTTTTTTTGCTTCATAGTGAGGTGTTTTGTAATATTTTGTCCCCTCTGTATCAATAACTGTCTGCATATGGAGTTGGTACAAAAAGGAGCTTTAACTGGTTTAAATGGTGAATAAGCTAATTCAATCACTAGGCCTATGTGGTACAGGTTTAGCATAATCTTGGGTCACTTTGTTAAACCTGCCTCCTGTGAGAGTATGACAACCCCCTGCCTATAAGAGAAAGCCAGTGAGCTTCAAAGATAACAGGGGCAGCTTTCTGGTTTCCCTTTCAAACACAAGTAAAATGTAGTCACCGTAGCCTACCCTCGGGTCACTCCGGTGTTTTTATCGATTGCGATCAGTCTTTTGAGTTAATAAAATACTTTTACTTCCATCATTACCCTGTCATTAACCCTTAACCCCTTACACGTATGGATCGGATGCAATGTACCTAAACTCAAAATAAAAAGAGGCAGCCTTATTTTTGTATCACTTCTTTTAAAAGGAATGGGTAGTAGATTCTCTCATTTTCTCAGCTTGTTCCAGCTGTTTGCCTTAAATTATTTTATTATATTATTTTTATTAGTTTACTGTATATACTGTGTGTAATATACAAACTCAAGAATCAGTTTTTTTTATGGCTGCACTTTTCCATCAAATGGAAATTTGTTTGATGTATTTATGCATACTTACTTCTAAACACATTTCACATAGTTTGGAAACTTTGGAATTTTAAATGAAGATGGGTTGGCTGTACATACATGGTTTAGTAATTATGTTCAAGGGGATATGGTCCTTTTTAAATGTATCCATTCATGATGCTTGCACCTTGTTTGTTTAGGACTGTTGTATCAAATGCTGATATTTTAGAAGCTGGTTGTCTTTTCTACCTATTTCTCTAAATGTCAAGGGCAACATCTGGTGTCTGTGAAATAATTTGGAATTGTGAAAAAAATTGTAAACAATGTGATGAATTGAATTGTCACAGAAACAACAAACAAGAGGTCAACACACGTCTCTCCAGTTCACATGAGCCTTGGCTATAACACTATTTTCTTGTCTGTAGAGTGGAGGCCACTGCTGTGTTGTGACCTTGGTCAGTATTGTTGGAGCATGAGGAAACCAGTGCCACAGAAAGGTGAGGATGCATTCTGTAATTTCTGACTACCGTGGCAGCATTCTTTCCAAATATTTGTAACAAACATGCATTCATTGAAGCTGGCTGGTAAAGCTAAAAGTATAGCACATTTGAGTTAATTCCAACAAATCCCTGCACTGTCGCTATGTCCATATATTATCTCGTAATAGCCGTGTAATCCCAGACAATGTTTGAAGCACTGAGTGTGACGGGTATTGCAAGGTACTGACTGATGCGAAAATCACCCGTAGTTGAGAGCTTATTTAATCTTTCTTGGCTCCTCTATAGAGTATAAAGATTGGAGAGATGGCAGAAGGATCAAGCATGGCCGGAGTGGACGGCCCTCTCGGGTGCCCTCACAGTACCAAGGTAAATAACCCACAGCAGCCAGTGATGTATGAAGTGACTTTTGGGCCATTCCGGCAGGAAACAGAGCCAGAGGATTTGCCTCAGCAGTTTTTCATTAATCGTCAGGACAAGTTGTTGATACTAGATGTTAAGCCCCCATGTCTCCTTATTGTTTTGTGTTGGGGCTCACCCATACATTGCGGGTGAAAGTCAATTCAAAATGAATCAAAACATTTATCAAATTTCCACAACGGTAAAAACCCCCTATCGTGATATAATAGGACATTCTCCTTGTTCCTCCTCCTGTACTTCAGCAGGGCATTTCAGTTGGGAGAAATACCTTAAAGAGACGGGCACCATCGCTGCACCCTCTGCTTGCTTCAGACAGGTGAGCTGTGAGATGGATAGGTGGCACTCTTGTCTGTCCTTGTCAAACCTATTTTTTTAAAGATAAAATATTATGCCTGCGCCACTCTCACAACACTCTCCCTTCCAGAGCCCCACACCTCCACTTAACGAGTTCAAGGCAGGGATGAAGCTTGAGGCCCAGGACCCGCGTAACACCACGTCCACCTGCATCGCCACGGTGGTGGGGCTGACCGGCTCACGGCTACGTCTGCGTCTGGACGGATCCGACAACAAGAACGACTTCTGGCGCCTGGTGGACTCCTCAGAGATCCAGCCCATCGGCAGCTGTGAGAAGAGCGGAGGCATGCTGCAGCCACCACTGGGTAAGGACACACACAACGTCACACGATGAATGACTCTATGGTTGCATGTTTTCTACTGACTTCACACAGTCTTTTCTCCCTTTTATTAAATGTATTTATTTATTTAAAGGTGCTGTAAGCGGAATGGTTCTTTTAGCTAACTTCCTGTCAGTTACTGCAGTTAGCAGTCCCCTCGCTTTTTATCGATGCGATCAGTCTTTTGAGTTAATAAAATACTTTTACTTCCATCATTACCCTGTCATTAACCCTTAACCCCTTACACGTATGGATCGGATGCAATGTACCTAAACTCAAAATAAAAAGAGGCAGCCTTATTTTTGTGTCACTTCTTTTAAAAGGAATGGGTAGTAGATTCTCTCATTTTCTCAGCTTGTTCCAGCTGTTTGCCTTAAATTATTTTATTATATTATTTTTATTAGTTTACTGTATATACTGTGTGTAATATACAAACTCAAGAATCAGTTTTTTTTATGGCTGCACTTTTCCATCAAATGGAAATTTGTTTGATGTATTTATGCATACTTACTTCTAAACACATTTCACATAGTTTGGAAACTTTGGAATTTTAAATGAAGATGATACGTCACCACATTAATGCACTGCGGTCTTCAAGCAGCGAGTTATCAAGCATCATCTCAGATCCATAAGTGTGATAAAACATGATAAAAACCATAAAAACAGACATTGGGAAGGATTTTTACCTGCTCCGCCATTGTAGGCGAATAAACATTCACCCATCTGTTGCTCTGGGTGCACCGGCAGTGAGACCATGAGTGAGACGGATGTCGGTTTGTAGCGTTCTCTCTTGTGATTGGATATTAATTTCGGGATCCCCCGAAAAGTTTGCCGATTACATGCAGAGCAGCTGACAGAGAGATCGGCTTTATGAAACGCGCACATTATTTAAGTGATCACTGTGTGAATAAAGAGCGATTTAGCACTTATATTAACATAAATAAATCGCTTACTTCACCTTTAGGCATCATTCTCTTACTATGCTCCACGTCTGTGGAACACCCTGCCTGATGACCTGTTGATATTTTTAAGGGCAAACTAAAAACTTACCTTTTTAGTCAGGCTTTTTAATTAAACAACTTTTTATTCAGTTATTTCATTATTTATTTAATTATTTTATATCTTTAATAGCTTATTTTATTTATATATGTAGTCTGCTTGTATTTACTTTTTATAACTACTTTTATTAGTTATTTTACTTATTGATGATTATTATAATTACTATTTCTTATTCTAATTTTATTCATATCTATCCTATGTATTTTTTATTTATTATTTTTAAGGGGTGGGGATTTGTATTAAGCACTTTGTGTTACATTTGATTGTATGAAAAGTGCTATATAAATAAAGTTTGATTGATTGATTGATTTAATTTTGTCCACCAGGTGTCAGTGACTCACAGGACAAAATGTCACTGTGTTATGTTAATGCCTGTAAATAACGTCCTCAGACGCAGCTTAAAAAGCCTTCTCATCAGGACATTTCTGTATTAAATACCCATGAGAAAAAGACACAGTGCAATCCTTTTTTTCCATTATGGTCTATGAAATGTCAAAAAGTAATGAAGGTCAGGCTAATAATAATTGCTCAGATATGTTGTATTCCAGTCAAAGGTTTCGATATATATAAAAGGCTGAGTCTTTGGTTGAAAAATGGCTGAAGCTATGAAGTTATGAAATAAGTTCAATTGTTAAAGCTCTGATAATTTTTCTATGGTTTGTCTATGTCGGTGTCACCATGGTTCATCAAAGCTGGTGTGCTTACAACAGCATTTGTCCACCTCTTCAGGTTTCCGTCTCAACGCGTCCTCCTGGCCCATGTTTCTTTTAAAAACACTGAATGGAGCTGAGATGGCACCCTCTCGCATCTTTCACAAGGTACCTGTACAAGGCTCACATGCTCAACACGCTGAGAAAAAGCTATAAGATGTTCTGTATGAGGGAGAAAGGCATGTTCATTTACCAGTCATTCTATAACTACTTGTTACTCATTTATACCCTGAGTTTACCAGATATTTTGGTGCTCAATATGATGGCTGACTGCCGTAAACACCCATCACAAAACCTCCCCAGTATTTGATTGATATCCCCACTATACTAGCTACACTGATTGTATTGTGATATGTGATTTTGAGATTTGGTTCTTTTCTTCTTTTTTGTGTTTTTATTTTGTCTCTTTCTTTTAGTGCTGCTTTGTCATTTTTTGTTAATAGTAGATAATTGTATAAATATAGATAATTTGATGCACATTAGTGTCTAAAGCTGATAAAGTCATATCAGATAATCATGCGCAGTTGAATAAGTGGTGGGAATAAATACGCTTTGGCTTCCCTCCTCTTCCTTTTTCTGACATAGACGACATATTTATTTGATAAATATTGTTTATGACACCTTGTAATTATTTTTGGTTTAGTGTTACGTGTATTTGTATGATGTGTCATACTTGCTTTTTTATTTTTATTATTTTTCTAAAATGTTTTGTTTGAAATAAAGAAGATAAAACGAAGAGACACATATGTACTTAGACATCCCAACTTCATACCTGACCCCCCTTTCTTTTTCTCCATGTTCCCCAGCAGGAGCCTCCCGCCCCAGAGAAGAACTCCTTCCAGATGGGCATGAAGCTGGAGGCTTTGGACCGTAAGAATCCCCACTTCATCTGCCCGGCAACAGTGGGCGCACTGCGAGGTGTGGAGGTGCAGGTCACCTTCGATGGCTGGCGGGGAGCCTTTGACTACTACTGCCGCTATGACTCGCGGGACATCTTCCCTGTGGGCTGGTGCACCCTCACTGGAGACAACCTTCAGCCGCCCGGAACCAAAGGTCTGTGGAGCTTAACAGTAGGCGGGAGGTTTTATTAACACAAATAGTGTTTATCAAAATAATTCCCCCCCAAAAGTTTTTAACCTCTCTTGAACTATTTACATTTTTTTTTCATTCATAAACTAAAATGTTACTAAATATTCCCCACCACTGTATTGTTGAAGCGGTAGAAAAAACATAGATATATTTTTCAAAACCTCAACATGTACAACCAAATCTGGGTATGATGATGTCTTTCATTTTATTGTATTTTTGAATCGCCCCTCAATAGCTCAACTTTAACCTGACCACGAGTTCAGGCATTAAGATAAACTAAAAGCACCACTGAGTTTATATTATGCCCACATTTCACATTGAGGCTGATCAAGTCTGAGACCCATTTGCAGTCAGCAAATCCAGTGAACAGCAATCGCTTTGTTGAGAGAGTTGGTTGTTTTAGAACAACAATGACAATGTCATCTGTTTATTTTTCTTTAATCAGTTTTGCTTCTCAATCCAACGTCTGTTGTAGATTAGCAACATCAACTAATGCCAAAGCAATGAGCAGATTGCTTCAATGTTATTCTGAAGTTGTTCCCCATGACTTTTCATGGTGTTTGTGAAGCATGTGTGATGTGTATGAGTACATCATCTGCATGAATGCATCATTGGCAACAGTTGCTGAAGTCCTTTTCTTCTAAATTCCTGAAAGTGTTGACTATCCACATAACATGTTCCTTTTAACTGTTTTTGTACTTGTTACTTTTCCAGTAACATCCAGTAAAACGCTTAAGTAGGCATGCCTGTGGTTTTGCCTGCATTCGTGATACAATCTGACGGTGAACACTACTAGATAATGCTTTGTTTCTTTGTTTTTCCATTCAGCAAATGTCTTCATGTGACCAGTCCTTTTTATCTCATAGCTTGAAGTCTTTTCAGAAGTCGTAGCCATGTTTACTTTCTCAAGCAGGCAGTTTGTTATACAAGAAACATAAAAGGAAGACGTGGATAGCGAGGGTTATCACCAGCCACAAGGTCTGCTGGACTCTGCCGATATATAATCTGTTAGAATCCACAGTATGTGAAGGAGTGGAAATGGAAGGAGGGAAGCAGGGCATGTCTTTGTAGCCTGCTAGTGTTTTATGAAGGCCTGGCACTCACCCAGTTGGCAGAGTGCGTTCGTGACGTGGTAGAGAAGAGCCCTGGGTGCCCCTTCCACAGGCCTCTGGAGCTCTGGCACCATGGCAAACGCTCTGATTAGACACCTTCCCCAAAGAAAATTGAGTTAAGGGAGCCGAAGAGAAAAAAGCAGACATATGCTGCTGCGAAAGGGTCGATTGTTTACATTGTCAGCGGATGGTGGGAGGAGAGAAGAAGAAGAAGAAAAGGGAGGAAAAAGAGAAAGAAAAGGAGGAGCAACGCAGAGGGAAGACTGGTAGAGGAGGACAGGGCAGGAAAGAGAGGGTGAATCTGAGGACAGCTGTGCAGACAACCACAAACTTCTGACTTTAGTTTGGGGCAAAAGAGGTGAGTCAAGATGGATAAAGCTACAGAAATGCAATTAGAATGATAGATTCAAAGCTCTTGAAGAAGTTATCTTCCTGTGAAGTGTAGCTGGCAGTGGTGGCTTTGTGAACTCAATGAACTCGGTGCATTTAGGAGAGAGGGGGAAAAAGAAGGGTTTGCTTGTTGCGCGTTTGTGTCGCTACATTTTCAAGCACTGCCATTGATCAATGAACATGTAACCTCGAGCTCTTTGAAGCTTTTTAAACGTATTGGTCCAATATGTGGAGGATCGATCAAGCGTCTCTTTTCCCTTCTTCGTCTTGGCTCCACAGTGGCTCCCCTATGGAAAGAAGCAGTAGCCTGCAGCAGACTGAGCTATGCATTGATTGCTGCGCCCGTGTGAATGTGTGTTTAATAAACACTGCCCCAAGGGCCAAGACCTGTGTTAATGAATGTGACAGCTCCTCTCGCAAATCTATCCAGCGTTGAGCCGAGATGAATACCAGTGCATGTTAGTTTGTGCAGTGTGTGTGTGTGTGTGTGTGTGTGTGTGTGTGTGTGTGTGTGGGCTTGCAGGTGCATGTCAAGCAAGCTACAGTTTTTTTTTTAATGCACACATTCTTGAGACTGTGCCAGCTGGGTTTGGTTATATAACTTACACAGATTATCTGGTTGTGTTTATATATAAATATATTTAACATAGGCCCCCTCTAAATGATTTAACCATGTGCATGTTCCCTCAGTGGCTCATGTCAAGCAGGGAAGGGTGTGTGTGTTCAGAGGTAGGAGTGAAAGATACATTTTTAAACAGATGTCGGCAGCTTTGCTTCTTTGTAAGGGTTTATTCCTCAGGCTTTAAACATATTTCTCCTGTTTATTCTAGTCAGCAGGGACTTGAAGAGAAAATCATCCTGTATTACCTTTTACCTTATACCTCTTGCCTGACGTCCATCAGTCTTATTTTTCTTTCATCTTTATCTTTCTAATGTCTTGGTTGTTATGGTTGAATGTTTATGCAGGTAATGGGTTTTTGTCTCATTTCAAAGTACAGTTCAATATTGATATATTGTTGTCCACCACAACATATTTTCCTGCTTGCTTGCTCCTAGTGTTATCTGGCCATGCAGATGGTTAGGTTGGGATTGTGAGCATGGTTCATTTCCTCAGTCAGTCCCTGATAATAGCCCTGCCGCACAAATACATTGGAAGTAAATGGAATTGTGTTTGTGGTGCTTCTGAAATTTTATAAAATTGCAGTCAAAAAAACCAAAGCATGATTCCTGTTGAGTCAGATCCTCAGACCTGGTCGTAAGCAATTCACTGGAACCACTTCAAGCCGAAGGGAACAGGAAACCGTTTTGTGTGAATTATCCAGAGTAATGGGAACTTTGTCTTGAAAGACATGTGGCTATATGAATGTTTTTGAAATACAATTTTTCTCAATGCTTTGAGTATAGAAAATTCCATTCTTCTCATTTGTTAACACCTCTTAAGAAACACTTAAGACC
The DNA here is from genome assembly GCF_949987685.1 of Ammodytes marinus. Taxonomy (NCBI): domain Eukaryota; kingdom Metazoa; phylum Chordata; class Actinopteri; order Uranoscopiformes; family Ammodytidae; genus Ammodytes; species Ammodytes marinus. The sequence continues at coordinate 23,858,828 of NC_137217.1, read as the reverse complement.
ATTGAAGCAGCCTCTTACCTTTTACCTGAATACCATGTTGAGAATTCTGATTGCAGTGAATTTCTCTGTCTGAGTCTTGAGTTCTGTGACAAGAAATAAGGCCAACTAAAACCCCTTTGATCTCACAGAGTGGTTAAGATTCACAGAATGAGCAGCCCTGTGCAGTGAATGGCAGCATTGCTCTTCTCAATGCAACCTCTCAACCTCGTCCCTTCTCTCTCTCTCTACCTCTTCACTCTCTCGCTGTGTAGCACACTACAGTCTGAGAGATGTAAAGTGAATGTCCTCGGGCTTAGAACGGAGTTCAAGTAAGGGAAAATCCTGTCACTGCTGAGAACGTTTGAACTTCTCTACTGTGAGATGCTGGAGCTCAGTTGTTGTATGCAGTTTTTGATGTAGTTCTGTATCAAGAAACTCAAGAATTTTTTTCATTTTGTTTTCTTTTTTTTATAAGTTGAAATATGCAGCCTATTGTGAACATGAGGTGGTTCATTATTTGCCGTTTGAGGTTTGCGAGAGGTATTTTAGATAGGGGATAAGGGAGTGATTGTCATACCTGATGAGCCAAAATACAATGACAGCGTGTTATGTGTGCGTGCTTGTGTAACACAACGTTCTTCTTGCTTGGCTGCGGCCGACAGTCAAACAGGGACATTGTAGCGTGAAGGCTTCTCTTGGATGTGTGTTGGTGTCAAGTGAATGTTACGTGGCCAGTTTGTGGTGTCGTTGTTGATTTATAAATGAACCATGAACCGGTATCTTTTTCTCCTTGTCATTAGAATCACATAACCACATAATGCCTAGCCTAGATTTTAAGATTGAAGAACAAAATGTCTAAACTCAATTGAGGAAATATCTATTTTGACTGTGCGAATGTTAAAAGATTTCTATGGGTGGTAGGATGGCCTAGAGTAAGAGGGGCCGAACAGTAACCATGAGGTCACTGGTTTGATCCCCGGCACCGGATAGGAGGGTGTTGGTTGTGAAACTAGTGGTTTGCTGTCTGGTATTACATCTACAGTGCCCACCATTCCTCCCATTGTGTCCTTGAGCAAGGCACTTAACCCCAAAACTGCTCCAGAGGCTGTACTATGGTTGACCCTGCGTTTCTCTGACCCCCTGCGATGTGTGGTAACTTGAGAGGGGATATGCGGAAAGACGAGTTTCAATGTGCCTCGTGTACATTTACTCATAAAGATAACTTAACTTAACTTATTCCACCTTGTGATTTAATTGTTGAGCCTGGAGCTGTAATTCTTAACTGGTTATTTTCTTTGTTATATAACAGCTTTCCACTCATGTTTCACGTGTAATGTGTATCCGTTCCTCTCTGGCCCTACTACAGTGGTGTTACCTAAGAGCCTTGTGACGGACAGGAGTGTGGAGAGCCCAGCCATGCACCCCACCCCCACGGTGGGCAGACCCCCAGGCACGAGGGGACGCAAGCCAGGCCGCAGGAAAGGCACGGTGACGGGGCCCTGGAACCAGAAGCAGGGCTCAGCAGCTTTAGGACCACAGAGCATCCAGCCAGACAAAGGCCCGGAGCCTATAAAGGTCCCCAAGAAACGAGGGCCAAAGCCGGGAAGTAAGGTAGGCATCAAGTGGTTTAGGCCTCACTCACACTTTGGCCCAGTTGATCCACACCGTGCTTAAATGTGTTTGCAGCATGGAGAGTACGGAACGAAGCAGTGACACTGGTGAAACAAACTAGACTTTGCCCTTAGGGGGCAAACATACTTTAGCATGGTACGGATGGCCTTGTGTGAGTGCGCCATTAAAGGTACCAGAAGCATGTAATTGTGGGGTCAGTTAACCAAATAGTAAAAACATAATTTCTCTCTAATGGATTCTAGGCACGCAGATAGTTTTGGTTTTATTTCCCCAGGTTTCGTGCTATCCATGTCTTAAGATGTATACCTCTACTTTTCCCTCCATAAACTGGAGTTGTAAGTTTGAATATTTCTTCAGTTCCAATGGGACAATGTTTGTCCACAGTAACAGGCTTGTTGACGTTAAAACATTTGGATTAGATTAGAGTCACATACATTGAAATGGGGTGATGGCCAGATATGTCCAAATCAATTGGACCAAAACACCCGTCTTAAGTATCTGCATGCCTTAATACTCCTGGAGGTCAAAATATAATGAGTTTAGTGAACTGTGACTGACTGATATGCCACAATGAATGTAGACTTATGAGGGATAGGGGGCTAACTCTTCACAGCATGAAGAGTTAGCCCCACTTGACTCTTGTGTCTCCGTTTGCTCTGTTGTTAGCAGTCAGGCTGGGCAAAGAGAAGTGGCTGGCTGCAGGACGCCATGGCTGGGCCAGGACGGCCGGTGACAGGCCCAGGGAGAACCAGGGGAAGGCTGCCTGCCAACTGGGCCCAGAGGATAGCTCTGCAGCAGCCCCAGACTGAGGCAGAACCTATCAAGATCCCAAAGAAAAGAGGGCCCAAGCCTGGCAGCAAGGTAGCTGCCCAGCACACCCACACTAATACATGCATCACTGAACCACAGGATCTGTTAAAGCATGTGGCTTATCAGGAGGAGGCAAATTATTGTATACATTCAACACATCAACTATTAGCATTTTGAGAGTCAACAGTATATGGTATGTTTACTTAGATAAGAAGATCTGTCCAAAAATGTCCAAGTTCCAAATTAAACCAAGATTATTATTGTTTTAAAGTTACATCTGTTGATAAAGCTTGTTATATTTATACCTGCTCTCTCACATCCTGCTTTTGTTTCTGTTGTTACTACCTGTCTTACCAGAGGGGTATACTACGAAGCAAACTCAACAGAGCCCGGCTCTCTTTTTTTTTATCTGGTTCAACATGACACATACCCTCGCTCAGAGCTAACCGGTATCACGAAGGAAGTTATCAACCTCTTATGTTGAACAAGGGTTTCGGCTTCAGGCTCTGTGCGCGTCCCCATGAAAGGGGGCGTTTGACCCGTAATTTGACTCTGCTTCCGCACAGACTGGACTGATCTTGTGCCGCTAACTTTACACAAACGGACTGATTGCGAGCAGCTGAGTAAAAAAAGAAAAAAGTGCGTCACTGACTTCACTCAAGAGGAAGAGTTTGTCAGTCTGAATGATCACAGAACAGCAGAAAAGAGAGCCGAAAAAAACTCTTACTGCAAATAAGGAGAGAGTGGAATGTTGGGCTACTGAATTGATTAATTTATTTTACAGATCGTTCTCGCAGTGCGTAACGTGACATTATAAAGCAATTAAAGGTTGAACTCTATTTAAACAGTTTACAGTAACCATTTAGCCTAGTTGATAATCCTACATTTAATAATCTGATTTAAGTCTGACACTGTCCCCTAATGAATAGCAAAGCCTGGAAAATCACTTTAGTTTTGGGCCACATCAAAATTTATTAAATTTTGATTTTGATTTAGGCTAATAGCCCTTTATTTTCATCTTATAAATACCATTAAAATAAATAGCCTGGATACAAAACCTGTAGTCTGTATTTTCCGGACAAATATGAATCTACTGTGAGAAGCTTAACCTGCGAGTCTGCAGCGATGTCCGAACTGTGACAGCTGTCACCTGTCACGTCCCAACTGTAATCGCTACTGATGAAAAGAAAGAAGCCTACAGTGAAATAATGTTGCAACCTGTGATTTTATAGAACGCTTCATTAAAAGCCAGTGTGTGTAGATCGGCAGGTAAAATCATTTGAGGTGAGAGCATAGAGTGGCGCTGCATACAGTAGGTCTAGGCTATTTTACATTTTCTGCATCAATAACTGTATGCATGTGGCAAAAAGCCGCAGCGCGATGTTACAGTTCACTCTAATGTAAGCCTTATGTCATGGCTTCGTTTCGTTCATTAACTTACTGATCAATAAGTTTACTGATTTAACTAGTTTACTCAGTGAGAAGTAGCCTATCGCTCAGACAATATAGTTAGGTCCGCGGGATTTCAAAAGGTGTAGTTTCCTCCTTAAAGGGCAGCGCTCTAAGAGCCGAATTTAAGCTCAAACTCTGGAACAAAAACTGGTCTGGGCAGGTTAGCCGTGCAGCCTCTGTTACCACGGTGATCTAGCCAGGTAGAAAGAGAGCCACCTTTCGTGATACTGAAAACTCTGGCTTCAGACTCAACAGACCTCGCTCAGCCCTCAATCTCGCTTCGTAGTATACCCCTTAGTAAAACTGGACTACACCTCAAGAACATGTCTTTCAAAATACTAAGCAAACTTAGCATTTAGAATATCTTCACCATGTCGGTTGTGAAATACTTACTTCCATCCTGTTTGTTGATATTTTTCGACTAAGGGATATTAAGGTACTAAAAGTAAAAACACACTCCGCGGTTGTCCACAAAAAATGTGGTCAATAAAAAAATTAGTGGGGCAGAGTTTTGAATATGACTTTGGATCTTTGTTTTGTTTTGCGATGTTAGACTATGCTACATTTAAGAGTAGGTTTTATGAGTTTAAATATGTAGCATCAAATGAAGATTTGATGCTACATTATGAAGCTCCCCCCATCAAATGCATGGATGAAGGTAATGAACCAGTAAATACACAAATGCCGTAAAAATGCGTGTGTGTTTGTATGCAGAGAAAGCCTCGGGTGGTACCTAATCCAGTCCCCACGTCTCCCACCAGCAGCACCCCAGAGCCCGACACCAGCACTGTACCCATAGACAATGCCACCATCCCCAACTCTGCACTACAGGCTCCCACAGGTAAACTACGTCCACACACCTGGACATACTGTACACTATTATTGATTGCTTTACCCTTCTGGGATGTTCAGTGAGTGTGTACAACTATGGCTCATTCTGTCACACTCTCACCACCTTTTTTTGTTGGAATCAGAATCTGCGAATTAGTGCTATTAAGTTTTTGAGTAAGCTTTGTGAACCTTTTATTAAAATGCAATTGATTTTCAATGGATCAGATAAGTCATATAACCTTCATTATTGACTCATCCGCTTTTCCTGTTCCTTTTTCTTTTTTTTTCTCCCCTTTTTCCACCCTAGTTTGCGTTTACCTAAATAAGTATGGCAAAGTGGGACCCCATTTGGACCAGCGGCGTATCCAGAAGCTGCCGGACCACTTTGGGCCGGGCCGGGCCTCTTCAGTGCTGCAGCAGTGTGTTCAGGCCTGTGTGGACTCTGCTCACAACCAGGCCACAGTATTCTCCTGCCTCAAGTCTGGACAAGGAGGCGAGGTCATTTCAGGTGGGAATTGAACAATTTTTTTTTATAAAGGAAATTCATTTTTCTAGGGCCCGACCGGGGGGAAAAAATAGGCAGATTTTTTTTTTTCTTTAAATGTAATCAAGCAATCCTGTTTAGTGAAATACATTGCTGCCCTGGAGGTAGCCTGAATGAATAGCATTAAGGCTATAGCCTATTTACAGCAGCAGCAGGTGTGGCGTAATGCATTGGATTAATTTACACTACATTGACACTCAGTCCCCCTGCAACCAATAGCAGAGGCATTGGTCATCTCTTGACTGTTAATGACTTGCAATAATATGAAATACTTAATGTCTGAGTTTAAAAATGCCCCATGTCACTTTAGAAATATTTGTAACACTTTATTCTTTTTAGACAATGCATATTACAATGAAGAAAATGTTCCTGTACACATTTTGGACATATTATTTATATATCTATATTCAAGGGTTCAAAAAAGTGTTTTTTTTTCAATATATACTTTTGGGGGGGAAAATGTATGTTTAATCTGCCGATTAATCGGTAATCGGATTTTTTTTTCTGCATATAATTGGAGATCGTCCCCCAAAAAATCCACATCGTTCGGGGCCTAGATTTTTCCTCTCTCATCACTTGTCTTCTTATAAATGACACAGTATTTTTTACGAAGCGTTTGCTGTATCGGTTATCTTTTTTCTTGCGGCACCATAACATCTTCACATCACATCGACGTGTTGCTTTTGTTCATTTTTTCCAAGCCAAACTAAATACTTTTAAATGAACCACATTTGATCCTGTGTCTTTTGCCCCTGTGTATTTTGTCTCTGTAGCCTTCTTTGAGCAGCAGCAGCACACCCTGACCCTGCCCACAGTCAGCAGTGTCACCTACGTCCTCCGCTTCCTGGAGAAACTCTGCCACAACCTTCACTGTGACCCTCTGTTTGGTAGCCAGCCTGTAGCCAGAGGAGGACTGCACCTAGACAGTCACATATACACTGCAGGTCAGTGCTTCCAGTCTCTCACCGCTACATTATGAACGCATTTGGTGAATTCAATTTGCGTGTGATAAGAATAATCAATAAAACACTGCTTCATAATACGTACATTTGATATATATTCCACCAGTCTCATTGAACCAACCTTGGTCCTTTTCATTGTGTTTCATTTTCCGTTAAAGATAAAATAAAAATAAAATAAACTCCCTGAAGCAAAATAAAATCTGTCTGGCTCACTCATGTTGTCAGTAACCTTCAAAGAAAACTATCTAGTAAATATCCACTGAAGTGGAGGTGCATGTTTTACACTGCTGCACAACATTTCAAATTCCATCAGTCTAGTTTAGATATCTTCAATCAATAAATATCCTTTATCCTTGGGAACAAGATAAATCAGACTCATAAAATACCTGTTGTCGGGCTAAGAACTGACAGGCTGCAGTGAACTGATAACAAGGTTCTTTATTGGAGTTGTAGTAAAATAACTAACATGAATTATGATTTTTTGTTGGTTAATTCACCTCTTATTCTTAATTTTCCTATTGTTAATAATGAATTCATTATTAATGGTAGTAGATTGCATGAAAATTAGTATTCACGGACACAAACCAAATAAATTAAATTTAAAAAAGTTCAACCAATTTTAAATGTTCTATATTACCATAACTCAAAATACAAAAAATGTATAATTGTAGAAAAAAGTGGTAGAATTCAGTTTTGTGTTTATTTCTCTATACAGCCTATTTGACCAAATGAAGAGTCTTATCTTTCTTAATTGTATTGTCTTTCCTCCATATGCTGTAGTTGTAGAGAGAAGAAGTTTTGGAGATTGCCTGACGACGGGCCCGGGCCGAGGGGCCAAGCGGTTTCTCCTGGACTACAACAGTCCGCTGCCTAAGACACTGGCCAAAATCCCTCGGCACTCCACTAATGGTGTGTAACTTCCCGGATTGCCCTGATTTTTTTAATCTACAAACCAGTGTATATACTGTACTTAGACTGCCGAACAAGATGTTTTTCTGACTATGGACGTTGGTATAATTAGTTGTAATGTACAGTAATGTATCACTATTAATGATTAGATTTACTTCCACCAATAGAACAGTAATAAGTAATTTTTTATTAACAGTATATTTCATTTTCATTTAATTTAACTTTTATTTATCCTCGAGAGACCAATTGAGGGGTGACCCTCATTTACAATGATGTTGAGTTATTGTAGACAATAGTATAAAGTATACATAATCAGGTGGCTCTCACCTCTAATTCTGCGCCACATTTTGTACAGGACATTTAATTCCAATAATGACCTGCTCTGAGATGTCTAGTGAATTCTTGCTGAATAGTATGAAAGGAAAGTGCTTGAACAGAAGAGGCTCTTTACTTAGGTGTGAATGGTATTAAGTGTGGTGGCAGGAGGTTAATCATTTAGTCATTTTTTCAGTTTCCCTAGATTTTAATTAAGATGAAAGAATATTCAGATAATGGAATATTTGAAGAGATTTATTTGAAAGGGTAACCTCCACCTGTAAAAAAAAAAAAAAAAAGGGCCTTCCATTTTTTACAGAAGGCCGGAAACACTTAGTATTTTCTGAGGGTTTACAGGCATATCACTGAGATGTATATCATGAGACAACAACTCATGATAAATCCATTTTGATATACTTATTTAATGCATTTCAATCGCTTTATTTTTATATTTGATGTATTTTTTTATCACATTGGTGAGCCTTGAGTTTTTTTTTTATTGTCCCTAGGTGAGTCCTTTCTGGAGAACAGTGTGCCGGTATCAGAGCACTTAAAGAAGAGCCCTCTCTCTCCAAACTCTACAGTACAAACTCCCAGCCTGAGAAATCCCTCCAAGCTGCTGCATCATAATAACTCTACAGGTAGGGTACAGACACTGTAAAAAAAACATTGTTTAACGTCTTAAGTTTGCATATTTCAGCTTCAATTTAGCGATTATAATACTCAGATAATATAATATTTCAGATCTAAAACAGCACTGTATTTAACTACAATAAACTAATAAAACATTGCTGGGCGCCTGTTGCTTCAGGTAATGGTAAGGCAATGAAATACAATTCAATAAGTCCAGTGTGAGTATCAGATCCATGACTTTGAAGGCTTATCAGACACCGAAACACTGCACAGCTTATATCTATCTATACAGAAAGAAACGTCTGTCTGTCTGTGTGTCTGTCTGTGTTCCTGTGGCTCGCATATCTCTCTGAGTTTTAGTCAGATCGGCCTGAGCTTCTGAATATTGCTTGTGCACGGCACAAAGGTGTGCACCCTTGATTTTTGGACTACATTTGTAGAAGTTATCATATTTTTATCATTCTAGCTGCAAATACGCACACACACTGAAGGCCACAGTGACGGGGGAGCATGAAGTAGTCTCTGGCTAAACCCCGCCTCCCTCTGATTTGATTGGCAGTGCTGCGACCAAAACTTGAATTGACGAACAGGAATCGCACAGCAGACACAGCCTGTTGTTACTTCCTCAATGCGCCCAACTTTCCAAACAAAACATTCTAAAACCTTTCCACAGACATCATCAACTCCTCAAACCTGTCCGCTTTTAAACATCGCACGTTACTCTATTGTCACTGTTATACAGTTAATTCCGTGACAATTTCAGTTAGCTTGTCAATAGCGTTTTTCCATAAATAAATTAGAACGGTCTCGGATAGCTCTGCTACCGGTTTATGTAAACACGATCGCTTCCACAAAATGTTTTAAATCTGCTCGAAACTAACACCTAAACGTGCTACAGACTATGTAAGAGGCAAACATTCCCTTCATCTTGGTTGCAAAAATAAATGCTGCTGCCTTCAAGCTGCAATTACCACTAAAAAAAAATTCACCTGCTTTGCCTATAAAGAATAGAGGATTATATGGCGCAAAACATATTAAAGATAAACCAAAGGTGACAGAGGAGCGATGCGACAGCCATTTCTATGACTGTGTGACACTGCCTATGTGTAGGCTACATCTGTTTCTGTGTCCCACTTTCATAGACGGGTTACATTTAAGCATGCTGCATAAGTTAATAATACCTGCTTCATACAGGCACTGCACTAGTAGTTTCAAATGTTTAATCTTAAATCTTTTAATTCAAAATTAACGAGGAGGAGTTTCTTTTATTCTTGATGTGGACCGACTCCTTGAAATCAGAAGAATCAAGTTGAATGAACTGTAGGCTTGAACCAATACAGTTTTTAATGCCAACTTGACTTTGTGCTTTTTCACCTTCAGGCTCCGACAGTTTCCGGGAGAGCCCGAGGCCTAGTGGTCAGGACCCCAACCTGTGGACAGTGGAGAATGTCATGCAGTATATCAGAGATATTGACCCGGTGCTGGCTCCACATGCTGACCTTTTCAGAAAACACGTATGTATTCTCTAGTGCTGTCAGTTAAACGCGATATTAACGGCGTTAACGCAAACCCATTTTAACGGCGTCAATTTTTTTATCGCGCGATTAACGCTCGTCATGTCCTAGGAGACGTTGTGGTTTTTTCACAAGCTGTTGAATCAACTAGTAATGTTTTAACAACTGAAACACCACAAACTATACATATGGCTCGCAGTTAAGTTACTGTCAATTCAAACGGAACATGTCCTACAGCGTAATTTCACATTAAAATCATTTAACTGGCAAAACGGCGAAACGTCAAGTCAATTCTGACTTTTATTTTGAAGCAGAAACCGGAACCTAGCACTTCCTAGCTCAGTTACGCGACCGTCACTAGTCTTCCGTGTGTGACTCTGAGACCCATGCTCTGAGTCTACACGGAAAAGAACAGAAAAGAAAGCTTTTCATTTGCAGAAGTCTAACTTATAACCCTGCGCGCACACCAAAACTTCCATGAATGTTAGTGGCAGCCACCAGTCATTCATTTTCACTTTAATTTTCGCTACGAAGGGAGACTGAAGCCTCGGCTGCAGCAGCGCCATGGCAACCACCTGTGTGTCCACTCAACACAGTCTGAAATAAGTTGTGGATGAAAGACTCCCAAAACATTTAGGCAGCAACCAGTCTAATGTAGCCTTAATACTAATTTGTTTTATATACCCTATGTTGTTTTATGGTTTGGTTTTTAAATAAAAAAAGAAGTTCCAATATGTTTGTGAATGCTGTTCAAGGGGTAGGGTGCAGGGGGGGGGGGGTCAATAGGCTATTGTTATTTGCACTGAATTGCAAATTATGATATTTTAGAAGAAATATTGTATCATTGTAATTCAGTGTATTTCTTCTTAAATATCATAATTAGAATGGGTGTGATAAGAGCATTAAAATGAGAAAATATAATGGGACAAAAAGAAGTCAAGGGACATTCAGGCTAGAATAAATAAAAATGCGATTAATCGCGATTAATCGCGAGTTAACTATGACATTAATGCGATTAATCGCGATTAAATATTTTAATCGCTTGACAGCACTAGTATTCTCTCATAGTGGTCATGATGCTTCAACTAAAATGTATTCTCCATTACACAGCATTTGAACTTTTTAATGTGTTTTTTCCTCTATAAGTGATATGTAAAATGTCTTTAAGAATAGAATATATATTAAAAGTGCACTATGCAGTTTCAGGGAAAGGGGAATTTGTTTTCATTTGCAGAGCCTGCAGTGAGTTTAGAGAACATATTAACACTACATCTAATTCTTAATATTGAATAATTCATACATCGAAACCAAACGTAAGACTAGAATAGGTTTGTAAACCTGTGGGCCCTGCTGCTGTAAATGACAACATCAACAACAACAGTGGAACAGAAACTTTAAAGGTAACTTTCTAGCTTCAAACAGGGATCAAATTTTCCTGTGAGGAAAGTCTGCTCATTCATTTATGAGAATACACCTTTAGAAAATGCTCACTTCTCTGGCACACCCAAACTTACATAGTGCACCTTTAAGTTTTGTTTAGTAATATTGAGCAACTTAACTTGGAGGGCAGCCTTGTTAAAAACCGTGCTTTATGTTTTCCCATAAACAGGAGATTGACGGCAAAGCACTCCTGCTGCTGCGTAGTGACATGATGATGAAATACATGGGCTTGAAGCTGGGCCCGGCCCTCAAACTCACCTTCCACATCGACAAGCTCAAACGGGCTTGAGGACATAAAGCCGACCAAAGGACTAAACTACAACCCCCATCTTCCTGTTCTAGGATCAGTATAACATGCACTGCATATTGGACATATGTAGCAACCTCCATCAGATCACCATATCTGGTATATTACATACTGTCCTCCTGACCTCATCCAATGAGGAAACCTTGATTTTGTGTAGCACAATCCAGCCCTAAGGCAGCATGGGATACGTAGGATCATCCACTCGTCCATCATCCGTTTTGCATTTCAGTATAACTTGAAGAGTCATATGTGGCCATTTTAACTGTAAAAGGCTTTTTTTAGCCTGCTTTTGTTACGTTACATTTATTCTGTACATTTCATATTTTGTACTTTATGAATATGTGGACTTGTATTTTTGCCTTTTTTAACGGTTTGTGTGGGATAAGCTAAAAGAAAGAAAACCCTAAATAAAACAAAATAAAGCACTACATTCATCCCGATAGTTGGGGATGCTTCTAATAATGTCTCTTTTTGAGGCACAATTTTTCAACCATTTAGATTATGGGTAGAAAAAAAGTGTTTTATGAAAAGAAAAAACACTTTATTCTGAAAATACTGCCATTAAATCTGTTCTGTCTCTTATTCTGGATGTTGTTTACAATGCCTTGTCTTGTCTTTGTTATTTGTACTTTTTTAATTTTTGATACTATATTATTAGAGTTCCTACATGGAGAGCCCTATCATACTTAACATTGTTCAATAAATATATAATATTTCGGTTCTTGGTCACTGTCAGTTATTTTTTTCATTGCTTTTATTCTGTGATGTAGAACTCTAATGCAAAAATTTGAATTTATATTTTGTATAAACTGTTGATACAAAAATAGTTTTGTTAACTTAGGACAATATTTTGTCCCTTAATGTGCCTGACCTTTTAACAAAGACTCATTTTCGCAATATACAAATTTCGGTTAGAAAAGTCTGATATTTTGAACCTGTAGAAGGAATATATTATTACAAGTTGGCAAATCAGTTTAAAAACATGCTTGCATACAGTATAACATGATTAAATTATTTCCAAATCATAATTGCATTATATAGAATACATTCCCTGAGTTCCAATCCCCATACTTCCCTCCTATTTAGTATGCCAGAAAAAGATTTAGGATGTCCCAATGCATGCACGTCAATGGTAGTATGCTGAAAATACATAAATGCCCCACTAACTCCAATAGCATTTTGGAGTATTCGTCTTTATTCTTGACATTGCTCGACATTAAAAAAAAACTTCCTTAATTTTTTTTCTCTCTGTGGCCCTAAAACTCTTCTGTAGTTTAGTATGTAGTAAAAATAAAAAGTATGTGATTTGGAACGCAGGGATTGTGCCTACATTCAGTGCCATTTCCTGGTATTCTATTTACATTTACTATTTAACCAACAGAGGGCAGCACTCCCTTGTCTGCCTTTTTGCAGTCATGTCTCCTTGCTGCTTCTCCTTGGGACTCACTGACATGCACTGCCATGGGTGGCCATATCTCCATCTGGCAGACTGCATCATAATCTCAGTGATATTTTTACAGCACATAAAGATAACTTCATATGGTGGCTTCCATTTAATTGCTCCATTGTCAGCATTTCTCCTGCGTTGCTGTGCTGTGTTATGTTCCTTTACTTAAAGAGCCTCTCTTTTATAATGATGTGAGCCTATTGTTCTATGCTGTTTCTGGTAAATATTGCAGTCATTGTTTCAGACAGTACATGAGTGGGCTATTAGGTTTGTGGGCGACAAATGACTTGTGTCTACAGAAGCAGCTCAGCACAAGACAAGAAAATCTAACCACATCCTCCAAGTGAAAACAGGAAAACACGTTGCTTATGGTTAAAACACAGTGACCAAACCCTCTGATTCTAACTGACTTGGGTGGGTATGAATGCGTCTCTCTGTGTGTGAGCATATGACACATGCACACAATCTGTGCTGTGTTTATGTGTTATGCCCGGGCACATGTGACAAGCTCAGAGCTCGTGGCTGATGCCTGTGCTTGTTGATGTGTAATAGTAGCCAATGTGTTGTGCATGAAGCCAGTGCTATTTATAGACATAACATCTCCTTGTGCTGCATATTGTGTTTGTGAAGGTTGTTAAGCCAGTTTTTACGTAGGCTCCTATAACACTACAGTGGGATGTTTTATTAGGTGTTGTTCCTGATCTGCTTATAGGGCAGAAGGCAAATGTCTTTCTGTATAAAGGTTTCTATTTACCCATCACTGGCTGGGGCGTGTGAAAACACACATAAGCAAGATAGCTTATCTTTATTGATATGACATACAGTGAAATCGGGTACATTGGGGGAAATTCTGCCCATGATATTTACCAACAATTCTGCACACTGCTCCTGAGTCACACACTGTCTTTACACCAGCAGTTATGAACCATGTACAACAGCCAGTTTCAGTATGTATGAAAGGAAGTTTTGCGGGCTTTCAGATCAGTCATATCTGCTGAGAGAAGAAGATCAACATAAACGACTTTCTCAGAACTTTGCATGCTTCGGGTGTCATGTTATGGCATGGAAATTCTATATTCTCGGCAGAACAAGCCTGGCATGTATTGTACCCTGCAGACAAGTGTGGGAACAGAATACACAAAATAAGGTGCACAGTCCACCACCTCCTCTCAAGCTGATACCAGAATTCCCAGAATGCCTTTGGGCTGTCAGTTGAGTTGCTTAAGGTGGGGAGGGGGACCGGTCCTGCTGGCCTCATATTATTGTGTGCCTGCGGTGCCCAAAGAAAAAAGGTGCTTTATTTATTTATCAGGTTGATTTTTGTATATGGTTTGAACAAACTCATGGTTTATATTGCAGTAGATGCATGATTAAAATTAAGAGGTCACAGAATCACACTTGTGTTGCTCTGGGTTATGAACTGAAATGTTATTTTACAAGATGATAAGTGACACCTTATATTCTGCAGAATACAACTCCTTTGTCTCTTATTGTTCAGTCATGAAACAAAACTGCAGAAGGTTTGTGGGACCAAATATTAAAATATGGGAAAGTAAATGAGAACACACCTCAGAGAACCATGACATCACAGGGAAGTAGACCCAAGGCCAAAATAAAACATTATTTTTTTTATTAAACATGACCTCGACAGCCATGTCTAGCTATGAATTTTTCTAAAATCAAATTTGATTCTTATCAACTTCCATAAATGAGGCTGCAGACCTGCTTTGCTTGCTTGTCTCAAGTGACTTTTGATTGGGAGATAATATCTACGGAGAGCTGGGCCTTGACAACCATCATCCCATCACACTTACCTAGTAAGCCCTGTCACAGGGCCCCTGTGCATACAGATGGCTGGGAGCTGGCTAATGTAACGATTGTCCAGAGGAAAGGACAATGTTGGTCATACAAGGAGTGTGTGGGTACTGTCTCCCTATGATTGCAAAAATAAGCACTGATCACACAAACACACAAAATACAATATGATAACAAATGGCCTGCATATTATTATCCTTGGCATTATCAAATTGATATTACAGTTTGTTTAAAATCTGCCAGCAGGATGACACTTGCATAGCCCGACTAATAACTGCTCTCTTGTATTTATTCCACCCCCCAGCCTATGGACTGTTACTCTGTCTTTGGTAGCATGTGCTTGCCACTGTCACCAGATTAGCACACAGGCTTAAAGCCCAGCTCACAAAGACGCTGTGTACAGAACATAGCTTGTGCTAATACTGTTTCCCTCTACTCTAACCATAGGACCTGTTACTCTCAGGGGCTAGCACAAATCATTTCCCTGCTCACATTTAATGGGCCGGAGCAAAAAAAAAAAAATATATATAACTCTGCAAAAAAAAATGCATATGAGCAGCTTCTAATGTTCAGCATTTGTTAAGGCTGTCAGATTCCGCTGTATACTAATCTGTTCTGCATTACATTTCAGTGTTGCTGGTAAATGTTAGTATTCCCTTGTAATCTACTTGTCACTGTTTTGACACATTGCAGTTCATAACAAAAGGGTTGAGGGGTAAATAAGCTTATTTCTATAGCTTTCCTATCTTGAAATATATCCGTGTAGTTTAAATACAAAAAAATAAAAAACATCTAAAAAACATCAACATTTTGACAAGGAATGTTATTAGTTCAGCTCTGCTGGATATGCCTGACACCAAGGTTTAACTTTTTGCCACTATTGCAAAACCGCAGCTCTGCTCAGTGTGGCCCAACTGTGTAAATCACACAACCCTTAAATATTTACCACCTTTAGACATTGTTGGGACACCTTGGTGTGTTTCAGCCCGCTCGACAGAGAAGTGTCAGCTGTGTGCATGAAAATAAATTATTTACACCCCCTCCTTCTACTTCAAAGGGCTGGCAAACCATTCAACCCTAGATTTGGGGAAGGGGGGGGGGGTTGTCTGAAGAGGAGGAGTTGCCAGTCTCTAGGCAACCCCTGTGTCACCTGCCCCGACATGCCGAAATCAGCCACTCTCCTCTGGAGGCTCCATTCACAACAAGGCTGGCACACGGCTGCTGTTAAAAAGCCTCCTCAGCAGGATCCATATGGAAAACCATACTAGTGCTAAGACACAGCTAAACTATGTGGCCCAGGGAAAGAAGTAGTGATGTGTTTATATTGCTTTTTCCCCTCGTGTGGGAGAGAGGAAGGCTTTCCTTGTTAAAAAGCCCAGGGGAAGAATCCAACAGTGCAGCAGCCGCTGTCAGAGAAGGCCTGTTAGGTTGAGATATGTTTTTTTTTATATTATTATTATTATTTATTTTTTAAATGGGAGGGCACCATCCATTAAAACTACATGTCAAGTGGAGACACAAGGTGACTGATCAGCTAGACAATCAGGAAGTTCGGCTTGAGCAACATGTCCACTAAATGAACCCTGCCCCGAGGGATCTGCTGTTTATTTACCCCCTGCCAGCAGACACGCACGTACACACGGATAACACAAAACGTGCAAAAAGCCCTCAAATCCTCTTCCTAAAGTCCACAAGTTCAAACATGTGGCCCCTTCCCACAACATTCACACATACAGATAGAAACACGCCCCTTGTTGTCAATAAATAACTCATCCTCTAATCTGGGAAACTGAAGTCTTCTCACTCTCTTTGTGTATTTCACCCTTTGCTTTACAGTTATTCACACTGGGGGAATCTTGACGTGACTTGACAATCTCAAAATGATCCCTCACAACAAAATTAAAAAGGTGACACATTTTGTCATACCGCTTTCCAAATAACAACCCTCCAGTACATCTTTATTAAGTACAATGTTCTGGATGTGCTTTGACTAATGGGTTTCTATCTCAGTTACACCAACAATGGATCCACCATAGCCTACCAAGATATAGGTGTAAGGATCGCAATGACGAGCGATGAGACATAAATCCTTTATCTTCCCCTGGCTACACACTGATACCGAGGTATCCCTGTTAGCCTGTTTGATCAGGTTGTGTGCTGATGCTGCGAGTGTGTTCTCCTGCGCATGTGAAGATGTGGCCATGCGTGACAACAGCAAATGACTACCTATCCATCATTGTGGCTAGCGCCTGAGATTACCATGAGTTCAGGCCTGGCACCAGCTGGACCAAAGCCCAGACAGACAGGCAATACTCAATGCAAAAGAGATACCCAGGTTATATACAGAGATTGGGTAGAAGGTAGGAATGCAATGTAGATTGCATTCCACATACCGTGCATGAAGGTAATTGAAGGGTTTTCAATTGAATCACTTAAAGGTGCAGTGTGTAATATGACATCATCAAGTAAGTTCTAGAAAGTTGTAGAATGCAACGCTCCCTGGTTAACCCCACCCCTTTCGAATAATCACAGAAGCTACAGTGGCCTTCAATGGCGGCGACTAGGCCTTGGTCCAAGGTATGGAGAAATATGGACATATATGAGACCCTTTCTGAAAGGGAAAAAATAATAATAATAAAAAAAATAATTCAGCTATTATGCACTAAATTAAACGTACTTTTAATCTAGTGCATAATAGCTGAAAACATTTTTTAGAATGATTTTTTTCCCCCTTAGAAAGGGTCTCATATGTCCATATTTCTCCATACCTTGGACCAACGCATTGGCGCCGCCATGTTGGAAGCGTCATGCTTGGAATGTTATCAGGTGCATTGTTTAGAATTTAGAATTGTTCTTGTTCTTGAAGGCCACTGTAGCTTCTGTTATTATTCAAAAGGGGTGGGGTTACCCAGGGAGCGTTGCATTGTAGAACTTTCTTGATGTCATATTACACACTGCACCTTTAAGTGCTGTGGGAAAACCCAGGTAAGAAATCACCGAGAACTACAAAAAGAAAGAAAATCCCTCCACTTAATTTCTAATTGTAAACTAGAGAGATCCTTACCCTCCTTCAAAAAAAAAGATGTGGCTTTAGTTTCTGACTTATTTAGAAAACTACCAGGGGAAGGCACAGACTTGTATTGAGCAGTTTCTGTGGGTGGGCCAAAAACGAGAGAGTAAGAAAAACAGAGGTGACTGTAAACGTCCCACCCTGCTCCGCCTGCGTCTAGACCAGCCCCTGTGAGGCAGGCGGCAGTCATAACAAGGGATTGGGAGAGCAAACAGGACTGTTTGGCATAGTTAGCAACTCATGGAGTCACAATCAGGAAAACAAAACCTCTGCATTTAATTGGGGCTAAGCAAGCAGCTCACAGTGCAGCATACAATTATGAGCTATACGAGGAGACAGAGTTCTGACTGCGTGCCAACACGCCCCATGTGCAGCACACCAGAAGAACCATCTCACCAGACTGACACTGAGTAAGGGACATGCAACCGTTACTAAGCACTGTGTCAGGGCTGCTGGCCTACTTATGAGCCAGTCTCTTTACACTGCACTACATGCCAATAAAAATAGCTCACAAACACATACACACACACTCTTAAGCGAGTCTTTGTTACCTGAAACGGACCCTCATTCAGGCTAAGATCTTTCACTTTGGATTATCCATGATACTATGTTTCAAGATGAAAACATCACTCTTTATCCCAACTGGAATGACACAAATGGATGAGGCTGCTTTAAGAGCAGAGTTGACGCAAATATTGAGCAATCTGCAAACAATGTTGCCAGTTTTGAACAAAAACAGTGCTCGTGTGTGTCCCCCTTGTTACTCACTATGCCCCTAAAGATGCCTTTGTTGACAATGTGAAAAGCTTAATGTGGTGGTGACATTCCCAACGTGACCTCAATCAAGTGTTTTCATAGCCTGGGGGCACAAAACAATCCAACAAACTCAGCCACCGCAGAGCATCTCTTTACCCTCATTTCATAATGAATGCAATTATATGCTGGAAATTATTTTACTCCTCCGACTCGCTGTGGCTTATAGACTGGTGATCATAACTGAATAGACTGGGGCTGTGTTTGAATTAGCATAAGTCGATTGTTCAAAGTTCTTGTTTAGATTCAGCTTCTCTAACCATGCACAGTGAAAGCTAGGATAAAAGCAGCAATGTCTTTTAGAGTCAAGGCTTACGAGCTTTAAGTCTGTCTAACCCCCATTAAGGTAAGCATTCTTTGGCCCTTTTTCACCTCCCCCAAACACACACACAGGAAAGAAACAAATGTTTGGGGTTCTGAAAAGAAACCAGTACTTAAATTACTGCTTTTGTAAGCACACCAACCTGTGCAGGAATATTTTGCCAATGCTGTCAACATTTTACCATCTATAATGTCAGCGCATGGCATTTGCTTGGATAACCACCTTGAGTAAGAATGTTGAAGGGTATTATGCCACTTGAATATCACAACCTGAGGTGCCACATCAGATGTGAACTGACATATAATACAACTCGCCCTTTTCTAACCAGCAGCGAGAGGCACAATTATCACCATGTGTCAATCATGTTCCCATCAGTGTCACTGTGCCTTTTTAGAAAATGAAATAAGGAGAATATTGGAAACTTAAAAATCCAGGAGATTTGGAGTGGAGTACATTTCCTTTCTTGAAAGGCATCAGTAGTGTGTCAGTTTAAACATTTCCATCCCAGAGTTGAAGGAAACTAAGGCTTCCCTTAACCCACAGGTTAACTTAAGCACTTAGTGAGCTCTCAACTGCCCTGGGGGAAGGAAGTGTGCAATGAATGGAAAAGCAGGCCACATTTCTATCCAGGCCATCTTTATTGATCCTCAAAACCCCTTTCACAAAGACCATCCCCCCCATCTTGACCACAAAAAAGGGGACAATATAAACAACCAATAAATAAGAATCTGCGCGATTAAGGCGGTTCTACATCTCCAATAGAACACAACAGTGTGGACATGGAGTAATACAGCTTCATACAGTACAAGCAGTAGATTTTTGAGAACGTCACACCAAATAAAAAGGCTGCACTTTGCAAAAAGTGAACCGTTTTTTAAAGATCTGTATGAGACTCGCATTCAAATGAGAGAAAACATTGTACTTCTGTCGTGTTTTACTTTGCAAAAGAAACTCTGGGCTCTTTATAGATGACCTTGCCAACTGAGCTTAATTTTAATACTAGGCCGAAAAGAATACGGGAAAAAAAAATCACGAGCAGAGAACTTAAATTAAAATCTCCCCACATTCTACTCTCAGGGAAAAAAACATCATCAACCACTTTGTTCCCAAAATAGAGAAGGTGGTCAGTTCTTTACATCAGTATTTCTCAGAAAGGAATAAATAAATACACCCTTTACTGGTAAACTGTTAATGAGTCCAGGCTTGGAGGCTACACAGTGTCATAGCATTGTTCAGTGGCTTTAAAGAATTTCAGCATTTCTTTATTACATTCATGTCCAGGAAATGAGAGGGGTGGGACCAGGCCTTAAAGCTAGCCACCCTCTAGCCACTAGTGCATGTGAGACTCCAGCACCATGTGTTGTTCCCTGTGGATATCCAGAGTTCTCTTCTGTGCACCCTGCACAGCCCACAACTTGCCTCAGTTGTACAGGGGGGTGGGGGGTCGTGCTCACTAAATAAAAAGTAAAGCGATGAGCACCCTTCGTCCATCCTGAACTCAATTCCAATTCCGTCTCAGGTTGTGCCCCCTTTTTCTTTTCAAAACCAGGTCCTCTCAGCAACTAACGGTGCTGGGCTGCTGTTTGCTGACAAAGTCTGAGATGAAGTCAAACTCGTTCTGGCCCAGGAAGAGTTCTGGCAGCTCCTGGACCCGGTCTAAGCCCAGCTCCATGACCAGCGAGGTCAGCACCTCCTCGTCGATCATATCTGCGTCCATGCCGTTCAAGGCCAGCGCCGGCCCCGCCATGTGCTGCATGGACGCCAGCTGGGCCGGGTTCATGCGGTACTGGGCGGCAGGTCCCATGTGGTTCCCGCCCATAGGTCCCAGTGGATGTCCGTGGTACTGGGTGTTGAGTTTTTGCAGCTGCATGCTGGCCATGAGCTGTTGGGACGTTAAGCCTCCGTTCATGAACTGTTGCTGCTGTTGCTGTTGTTGTTGTTGTTGTTGTTGCGGGTGCTGGGCTTGTTGCTGTGGATGCTGCTGGTGTTGTTGTTGTTGTTGTGGGTGCTGCTGTGGATGCATATGATTATGCTGCTGCTGCTGCTGCTGGGGGTGATGCTGTGGCTGTTGGGGCTGCCCGTTGTACATCATGTTAGCAGAAGTCATCTGGTGGTGACCCATCTGGGCCCCGTTCATGGGTCCTGCCACCATGCCCTGCTGCTGCTGCTGCCGCTGCCTCATAGCCGTCTCCATGTTGGCCTGGGCCCCGCCGTAGTGCATCATCTGGCCGTTGGGCAGCGCCCTCATGCCCTGCTGGCTGGCATGTTGCTGGTGACCCGCCTGCAGGCCGCCATTCATGCCCATCCTGTAACCGTGGAGACTGGCGCCCGCCGAGCTGTGATTCATGGGCATCATCAGATGGTCTGCCATGCCTCCTGTCTATACGAGCAAGAGAGGAGACACTGTTAGGACAAGGCAAGTGGAAGACATGATGTTTAGTGAAGCAGCACGTTTAAAAAGGGGAGGTGCAGCAGTACCAAGACTAACATGCTGTGAACATATTTGGATGTCCAACTGAACCAGTGTCAAACTACTATTAAAAGATAAACAACAGCTGTGTTAACATTGCCATGTGCATGTAGTCGTGCAGTGCAACACATTTTCCATTTGTGTGCTCCAAACCGATTCCACACACAGCCAATTGACATGTTCCTTCTGACCATACGCTTCACCTCCATTAAAACAACAGGGATACAATTTTCCTTGCAATGTCACATTTCCAATAACCGAAACCGCTTCTGGGGGGAAAAGAAAATATCTGCAAGGTTGTAGAGCCATACTCGTGTGTTTAGTCTTCCTTAAAACCTCCCCTCTTTGTGCCAATGAATGAACGCCCAGGTTGAAATTGCAGGTTAACGTAGCCTACATTGTTTGGACATACATTTTCCCCTTTCATGCACAAAAGGATCGTCAAACTCGAGGAAAACGTGTGCATCGCGTTAATACATTATTTGAACCCCGTCAATGTTGCATGTCAGCTGAGGTAGAGAAAAAAATCGGTTTTATTTTACGCACGTAAGGTTGCAACAAAGAACACTGACATCATGCAACATCTCCCTAACAGCTGAATCGCCAAATTTCTAACAGGGCAGATAATTCAACAAAGGCTTCTGTTTTCTCCGGTTACTTTGTATCGATGTTGCCTACATGTTTATAGTCAATAATCGCTTACACGGTAGTATAATATTATCCGTTGTGTCAATCCCGAGTTTGGAACACGGGAATGCAAACAATGGAGCAGCAGCAGCAGCAGCCCCTGCAACCACCGCGGACAAAAACCTCAATTTCTCCTGCAAATTATCCAGATAAAAATCACTTACCCGTATCCGCTACGTTTCCACAAAGTTGCGCGACTTTGCTTCGGCTTCCTCTTCCTAAATAGTCCTCCTCTGCAAGGCAAATCTCCTATGAATTACAGTACGTATTCCACTGGGTTACGCTTCATGCTCAAAGCGGGGACGGTGTAGCACAAAAGACTGCCGCATCAGATCTTGAAACGACTGCCTATTTTCTGGGTCAACTCAGGGATTATGTACATCTAAAAAGCTCAGAGGAAGGCAGTTGCGGAGAGGTGGAGCCTCGGTCCTGCCTCTTCTTTGTTCCCATTGGCCCTACTCAATATAATTGTGCATGGGCGTAGAAAAGAAGGGGCTGTTGGAGAGCTGTGACACAGTAGCCAATTTAAATACCCTCCTCCCCACTGTTTCTTTTAGAGAGAAAAAAGAATATTTGGACATCTTGTTTGTCTACATAAGTAACTGCTGCAGCTGTGGCTGAATAAGGACATTCAAGGGCTGTCATTACATTGTATTACATTTTTACAGACAGATACACAGATAGATAGATAGATAGATAGATAGATAGATAGATAGATAGATAGATAGATAGATAGATAGATAGATAGATAGATAGATAGATAGATAGATAGATAGATAGATAGATAGATAGATAGATAGATAGATAGATAGATAGATAGATAGATAGATAGATAGATAGATAGATAGATAGATAGATAGATAGATAGATAGATAGATAGATAGATAGATAGATTTATGCAAGCATAAATCTGCCTGTGCGAGTCAGATTGCATAACGTCAGTGTTGAAATTCATGTTCCCTGCTTGTCTGCACCTACTTATCTTCTTTGGCCTATGTGTACATGTAGTGAGAGTGTTGCCCTGGTATGTGCATGTACACTTCATCTCCAAGATCACTGCGATCAGCGTTGGTCCATGTGACCCACCAGTCTGCTGTGTGTTGGCCTCAGTGCAGGCGGCGGAGGGAGGGCAGAGGAATGTTGCCTGTGTGCTATTCTAGGCCACACTGGCTGCAGCGGCAGTGTAACTACTGTTGTGCATGGATGTGTGCGCGCCTCCTTTTACGTGTATGGACTGTGGATACAGGTATGTGCGTATATTTCTGTGTCTTTGTGTGTAAGTGCACCTCCACACTGCAGAAACACACATCTCTTGATTGCACTCCAGGACAACGACCTCTTGTCTGCAATTGCAAATGAATGGAAACACTTTGGGAGAGCGAGCCAAGCTATTGTCCAGGGAATTCGTCCATAAATGGGCAACCACTGGCAGGCGTTTGTCATTGTTTGACATTGTCCGGCCACTTTAAGCTAGTGTTAATAAGCCACTCCCAGGTGTGGGTACTATCTGAGAAACTGGCCCAGCCAGTCAGTTCAAACAAAGCACAGAATCAACATCAGTTTCTGTTGTGCTGTGATGAGCACTCTTTTAGCATATGCCCTGTGCAAGGTTACTGCAGCCTATGATATGAGAAGAAGGCATTTTAAAATCATTCAAAATGGCCTTTATTTGGATCACTGGGCCAAGGCTTCCAATGGTTTCATTTGGCTTTTGAGAGCTCCTGCAATGTGTCCTCACCTTCTGGAGCGCCCCAATCACATCACTGGGTCTGTTTAAAATGCAAGATGTATGCATGAAATACCAATCAGCCATGATTGTGGTGCATGTGCATTTTGTAATTATATTTCAATTTGACGGATTTGTGTTTTTGTAAATTGATTGAGGAAAGACTGCAGTGTAATCCTTTTAAGGCTCTTTTCTTTTTATTGTGTATGTTCACAGATATAGCCATATCTGGCAGTGGTCTATGATAAGGGGGGATGAGGGGGGTGCAGGCCTCCGCACACCTTGCCTTGAGCGGTTTATTGATTTCCATGCTTATATACAAGTGTGCATGTGTGTTTTTATTTCAGTTATAGCGGGCAATAGGATTTGTGGGTTTATAAGAACAAGAGGCTGGAAGTATTGCTTCCATTCCCAGCTTTGACACCCCCCTGTGCCACACTGTAAAACATTAAATAATTAGCCGGCAGTAACATAATGTCTTGATTTCACACAGGTTTCAGCCTCTTAAGGCCAGGACACACCGGCCCGATAATCGCCGTCGGAGAGTCTGGAAGGGGCGGGGACACAAATCTGTTTGGTGTGTGCCGTGACGTCGGTCGTCGTAGATGTCGTCTTTAATTATTTTTTTTTTTTAACCTTTATTTATACAGGTATATCCCATTGAGTCCGAAGACTCTTTTGCAAGGGAGACCTGTTCCCATTTACACGTTACCATTCACACACCGATAGCAGGCTAACTATCGACATTCACACGAGGCAAGGTGGGTGAAGTGTCTTGCCCAAGGACACAACAACTATGACACAGGTGCAGGGCGGGGATCGAACCTCCAACCCTTTGATCATCGGCCGACCCGCTCTACCAACTGAGCCACAGTCGCCCAAAGTTCAGTTGGAGCAATTTGATTGGTGGAGGGCTAGCGAATCAGTGAAGCCCGGAAGTGAGGCGGGTAGCACAAACAGCTAACAACAGTTAGCCATTGTTTTAATATGTTTGTTTGTTTCGTTCAGCGAGTACTCACATGCATCAACCCTTGTTGACTGCTCGACACCATGCTCGACACTCTCTGCTAAAAATGGTGCTCTTTATGGTCCATAAATATAAATACGTAATTCTATCTATGTTTATGGTCTAGAGAGCTGTCTCATCATTTCTGGCTTCCGTATTTTTTGGGGCCACAATACAGATTAGCGCCGCCTGCTGTTATGGAGACATTACGTCCCGCGCAAGCGCAGAGCGTACGGAAAGTTGGTAGTCGGGGGGCGGAGCTACTGTAGCATGGGCCTATACTGAAGAAAATAACACATTAAATGTGTTGGATTAAAATATTTAGACTTTTCATTTCTATTTAACTGCATCACCTTCAGTTTCACTTTCCTTTTCCTCTCCGTGTCAAACTGCTAGTTTCATCTCCGGGTCAAACAGAGCGACGAGATTACATACAAAGTCAATGTACTAGAATCGGCGGGTGGCGGGTGTTTCCACGGCAAACACAGAAGATGAAAATATTTATCTTTTTGGCATCGCCGCGATAGCCAATCAGCGTTGAGATTGCCCGGTGGTCTGCAACACAAGGTGGGCGTTTGGAGTGAGGACATTGTGCTTCCAATACATTCTGCAAATAGCCTATGTGTATTTTGCATCTGTTTTGCTGTTGGTTGTATTTTAGCCGAGGTAGCGCTGGTTAGCATAGTGAAACTCACCCTGCTGTGTGCTGTTTCGGGGGATAATATGAACCCAAACTTGACGGCAGTGTCCGTGTGGAATTCCAATATAGTACAGCGAAGCACCGGTGTTGTCCTCCGCCAGACCGCGCACTTTCACTTTCAGGTAGGCTGATGTCTGCCTTTATTTTTGACGCTGAGCACACACTGCTGTTGTTATTGTGTTTAGTATGTTGCTGAATTGCTGTTAATGTGTGTGTATTTGCGATCGGGGTGCGTCTTCATGCTGTTTTAATGCTATTTGTGACATGACTGCCGCTGGTTACACAGTGAACCTACATCTGTGTTTTTTGGCACAGCTGGAACATGTTGTTGTTGTTGTTGCACCGTAAGTGTGACGGGTCTGATCTCAGAAACGGCGTCGGTGTCAGGAATATATGGCCCAATCAAGCGGCGAGCAACTTGCGCTCTCGCGGCCAACCGCCGCAGGGGGCGAGTGCAGTGTGTTCGCAGCTTTAAGCCTCCTTCATTTACCTTAACCCTAAATGTCATTGGGTCAAGGAGAGATGAAAAGGTGGTTCCTTTCGAACATAGGAAAAGACAGCACTGTTTAAAATGAATTCGACTCCACTTTTCCTAACAATCGTCATTGCGCGACGTCGAGTATTGCTGACGTGAGTCTCTAGCGTGAAACTACACTATTTTCCGTAAATGGACAACGAGCGCTCGTTCGATCCATGCGTTCTTGTCATAATGATTTGAAACAGGTTGTCGTCAACAGAGTGAGAATCACTTAGACAGGAAAATACATCGCCCGACGCATGCGAGGTACAGCCATTTCCTCACTTTGGTGGCTGTGACAAAATCAAGAGTTAACTGGACGGGGCCACACTAAATGAGAGTCTACCAGCGACTCTAAGAAGAGATTGCGGTGCACCTCTGCATGTTGGTTAACTTTACAAGTTAACAAATGAATTACAGCAAACATTGACAGCCTGCTATGACTCTGCATGTTTTTTTACGAGTGGTAAAGGTCTTAACGTTAGTTAATCGAAAAACAACGACGCTATAAAAACTACCTCAAGAAAATTGCCCGACACCAAAGGCGAGTTGTGTAGAGAGTAGAGTCGGTATACTATAATGGATAAGGGCCATAACAGTGTCTATAGAATTAGTTGTGTATACATATTCACATTGTCAGCTAATCATATTCTTTAAAAGGGCTCAACATTCATTGTTGACTTTTCTTTAGTGACAGCAGACAACTACAGAGCCAATAACTGCTTTGTCAGAAGACTATGTACAGAGCCTCGGCACTCTGCGAGTGAGTCCCACCGTCTGAGGAAACTGCACTACTTCAAACAAGCTTACTCCAAGCCATCTATGTCAGACTTCAAGGGAGCGACAGACAGTCTGTATGAGGCCATTGCTCCTCAGCAGGGGCTGGGGGAGTTTGAGGAGAGCCCCCTTGGAGCAAAGGAACTCACTGGAGTGGAGTGAAGTAAAAGTCCTCCTAATATCTTATAAACTTATAAAGAGTTACAATATTAGTACTTCTTACAATGCTTAATACTTAATACTGTATGCACATGATAGTATTTCTACGTTTGAACCCAGGCAAGTGGTTGAACTCACTCACTCGGTTCAAAAATACCTTCCGCAGGCTGAGATGAATGACTCATCTTGTGTCTACAGAACTACATGATTAGATGAATAAACAGATGGGAAGCTATACCATTCACACTATAGACTTAAGTCATAATAAACTAGTGGACACTGAACCGATCACCCAAGTCATCTTGCATTTCTCTATCAACTGATAGCCACTGATCTAAGACCAGCTGACTCAATCATACCTTACTTATCCTTCTAACACTGCCTCTGCCAGTAATGACTGACACTGGTAGCCATGTTCAGAGCCTTATGGCTGGTGCAGACATGTGGTGTAGAAGAGGTGGAGCCTTATGTGTCTAAGTACACAGGAAATGCTGCCACATCTTTAAAAATTAACTGGTTTCTCTTGCATCATTGTTTTGTACACACAACATGTTGGCATCTCAGATAAAACAAATAGTCAGTGTGTGTTTTAAAACCTGGAATTGAACTGACAATGTATTTTAGGGCAACGTTCACTTGGGTCACAGCAGGCAATGGAAATATGGAGACTTCAAACCACACCTTTCTGCTGCTTCAAATGATGGTGATCATTGGATAACATATACATTTATAACTTTTCAAAACTTCATAGAAACTTACTCTCTATATCATACGTCAAAACATGAATAAACTATGAACTATGGGTCCCTTTTACTTTTTAGATTTTGTTTTACTCTCGATCTTTTCTGCAATCATTGCTACACAGCACCATCATGCATTGACATTCACCTTATTCGACAGGACAAAGTGTGTCCTAGTATGCACATTTCCCCTAAGATGTGAAACCAAAAGTCAGTTTGCCCCCCTCTCTCTCTCTCTCTCTCTCTCTCTCTCTCTCTCTCTCTCTCTCTCTCTCTCTCTCTCTCTCTCTCGCTGTGGGGGAGGGTTGTTATTGTTCTGGTAAATGAGAGAGTCTCTATAAATACTCCCAAGGCTTCCTTCTCCGTCCAAACCACCAATCAAAAGTCACTGTTCGGCCGAGCAGCTGAGAGAGAGCAATAAGCCCTGAGTCAAGGCTAACGGGGGAGGGTCTGACTCAAACACACTCTGGCGGGGAAGTGGGTGAGGGATTTTGGAAGGGAGGGGGAGAAACCTGGTAACTGCCACTCAATGACTTGAGGCCACAAGTGGGGTTGAGGCTTGAGTGAAAGTAATGATTTAGTGGGATGGGGGGGTGGTCGGAATGTACCACAATAAAGCAGCTTTCCGACATCTCCTCTGATTGTTCCATTTGAAGTTAAATGAACATTTTCTGCCCTTTTAAAACAACCTTGTTCTGTCACTGTTTGTTGTGAAACACTTGATTGGCTTGTTTTTGCACACTTCTTTTGTGCCACTTGAATAGCCATGGTAGGCCTAATCTCTATAGGATAGCTAACAAACTACAAATGAGGAAGATCTAGGGATTTCGGGGGAAAAAAGGCTTGTAGTTTGTCCGTGCCAATAAAATTACAATTTGCTCAGATGTATTGGCGTGGAGATATGTGTGTAAAATATTAACATTGTCACAATATGATTCTGCTGAGATGTCACATATTTATGTCAAATGATTGTCTGCAGTCATTCAACTCTGAAAGTGAAGGAAAGGCCACATTCAAAGACAAACATTCCTAAGTCAAGGCATGAATGAACTTTGAAATGTGTAAACTATGAGTCACTTTTTGCATGCCTAAAGTGCCAGAAATACTTTTGCAAAAGATAAAGAGAAGTTCCAACCCCACTAACTTTCATTTCTCACACCCCGTTTATCACTGACTTTAGTGAGGGTTCATTTATGCAGCTTAAATGGAAATTCTGACAATCATGCCAACTTTACTCAGTGATTTTCCTGGTGGGAGGAGGTTTCAGAGTAAGGTAGGTTTTGAACATCTTTAAGGCTCTCATACTACATCAGTACAATCGATTGCAGCACCATGATTGCCTCATGAGAGAGACTTTCCAGAAATGAGCTCTGTTATCCCCATTTGGCTCATTTATCCTTCATTCTCCAACCCTTTCTCTTTCTGTAACAACAGCCTTTTGAGGGTTGAATAGATACATACACTTTTGCCAAGTTGTGCTTTTGAGGCGTACTGAGGTCTTGATTGGTAGGAGGAAAAGAGGTGTCATAGTACACTGCAGAATGCATGCCTGTTAGCCGTGAAAGTCAAGAGCGTGAAGGGGACGTCTGAGGCACAGATAACCATTAAAACAACTTCCCTGCTGCAGCTGAGAATTTTCGGCGTGCTTATCATGATGGAAAAGACATGATAAGTAGTATTAGTGCCTGCAGCAGGTGCTCACACACTCTCCCGCTGACTTGATTCTAGCACTGAAAATATGACTGGAGTTCTCCCTGGTTTCACATATCTAATGTTGGCTCATTACCAAGCAATGTCAGTCATTTACAGTCCGCACCACGAGCCCACTGCATGCATTTCCCAAGCAAAAGCAATTCTTCAGCATTCAGCCCTCGCCCGAGGGATCTTTGTCGACACAAACACTAATCATGTCCCCTCGACTGCACTTCCTGCCTCACAGCCACTGATGACGTTTCCAGTTACCTTCAGGAACGTGCACATACAGAGCACACATAAACAGGGGACTGCATGGACAAGAGCCAGCACGACTTGTCAAACAAGTAGCTTCCATGGATGGATGGAGGGAGTGGGAGAGAGAGTGAGAACATTGTGAAGAATGACCCATTAATCATTCATTATCTCCCCAGCACTGTTAATGAGGTGACGACTCTTAAATAATTAGCAATGTGACTGAAGCATATTTCCATAGCAGTAGCCCGAGGACGTGGAGGGCATTGGGGACGAGCGGGGAAGGGAAAATGGGATGCACCACCAGGCGTAGAAAAGAACAGCCCCCACACCAGCTTAGCAAACAATAACTATCCTGATAGAGAGGGCTCTGGGAGGCATGGACAGAGAGAGAGAGAAAGAGAGAGAGAGAGATAGACGGCATTAGAGGAGAGATAATGAAGCTATATGCAATATTGAGAAAAGAATGAGCCATGGAGGAAATAACACTTTGAAGAAAGTTATGTCTATATGTAAGTGGGCGTTTTTAAGTTGTTCACCCCTGGCAGACTTCATTATCAGTCTTGTCTCATTTTCAAGAGGTGCAGGGCCAGGGCCTTCGGGCTCTATCTCTAACACACAAGTCAGTGGGGGAACTGCGGCGGCTAGCAGCCCAGCCTGCCATGGGCTCATTCATCTTGCACAAAACACACAAAAGAGCAGACCATGAGCCACATTCTTGACATCCAACCTCATCACCCCCACCACCACCAACCTCCCCTCACCCCTTACCCCCCCACCCCCGGCACTGACTCGCACCCCTCCCCCAAGTGCCTCTCTGACCAGCCAGGGCAGACAGGGAGCTGCTATGCTACGCTACCTAACTGGCTGGCTGGCTGGATCTCTGGTTGGAGGGCTTGTTTGTTGAAGGAAGGGAGGGAGGGAGGTTGTCGGGGAGAGAGAGAGAGAGAGAGAGAGAAAGAGGGGGCAGGGATGTTTTCTCTCCAGTCAGCTAATTGACTCACAGATGTCAGGAGGAATCGGGTTTGTGGCGGGGCAAAGCAGGCTGTGACGTTCCCCCCCCCACCCCCCTTCACAAACAAACACAACACCAACGCACACACACGCTTGCAAGCCTGGATTGTGCACCCACCCACTCGCACACATACACATGTAGGCCTACCTGTGGCCTTATGCTTGTCTTGTTTCTCACATTCACCTCTTCAGTAAGACGGATACAGTGTGTGTCTGTATGGGTCAGGATCGTGGGTGTTCTTTTTCTTCCCTAGGCCTATCCAAAATGAAGCTCAAGGTGTGAATATGACAGTGAGCTGTAAGGTGGTTCTGACTGTAGGCCCGTCGCAGGAAAAACACCATGAACTATAAGCGCCTTTTGTGGACAGTAAGAGTCTGGATTGTTCTGGGCACAATATCATTTTTTATTTCTTCCATCTGGAGAGCTTCTGTGCCTGTCGAGCTGAAGCCGGTCTCACCCACTGATACATTGGTGCAATAACACTTGAGGCAGTTCAAACGCTGTACAACCTATGATATGACCTATTTTCAAGTCCAGGTTTCATGTCATGCCATGTTTGCACACTGCGATTG
The DNA here is from genome assembly GCF_949987685.1 of Ammodytes marinus. Taxonomy (NCBI): domain Eukaryota; kingdom Metazoa; phylum Chordata; class Actinopteri; order Uranoscopiformes; family Ammodytidae; genus Ammodytes; species Ammodytes marinus. The sequence goes on along the minus strand of NC_137217.1, from coordinate 23,827,717 downwards.
CATCTCCTACATGTATGCACTGCGGAATTCAAATGTCTTTTCCGAACACCCAAACCAGTGACAGCTGTGTGTGTGTGTATATCTGTATCTATATGTGTGTGTGCATGTGTATGTTTGCGCGTGTGTGTGTGTGTGTGTGTATGTTTGCGTGTGTGTGTGTGTGTGTGTGTGTGTGTGCATGCGTTTGCGTCAGTCATCACGTGTTTGTGTGCTCCAACTAGACTGCTAAACAGCTGAGCCCAAATTGAAAGTCAGTGCTGTCATTCCCTATATTTGCAAAATGACTCACTCAAAGCAGAAATCGGTTTGGACACAGAGTTAGTATTCAAGCAGCCACAACATATTTGACAGCAGCAAAATAATTAGGTGGGAAAGTGTGGGTGAATGAGGCAGAAAATGTTGCATTAGTACAGTGGGGGGACTGCTCGGACGTAAAAGAACTGGGTATAATGAGAGCCACCCTTTGGTCTCTTGGGTGGTGAGAATTGTACAGCCAAGTTCCAAAAGGCACACACTCTTGCATCTTTTAGAGTGTATTCAATAACAGTTAAGGGATCAGTACCACTCCAGAGAAACTCATTCTCCAGGGGGACATTCAAGAGAGGAATCGTGCTGTACTACCAAGAAAACACAAGTCATGCATTATTGAGCTCCCCCCAAAATGCTCGGTGTATGGCTGAACTTCTCCCTGTGGCCTTTGTCTATCGGTCTTCCCATCATGAGGTCTGCTAGTAATGGTGGAGCCGTATCCCGCTCCTAGCTGGGTGCTGACAGCTAGATGTCCCCGACAGGAAACAGCTAGTTCTCCGTCCTGTCTGGGGGGGGGGGGGGGGGGGGGGGGGGGGGAACGACCTATCTGTGTAACACCACCATGGCTTCTAAAATGTTGAGCAATGTCCTGGTGATCACATGTCTCGGTTGGTTAACACATATGCTGTATGTAAACACACACTGGCCTCAGCACAAATGCACCCAAAATGACACATGTGCATACACACACACACACAACCACGCACACGCAACCACACACACAACCACACACAAACAAGTACACACATACACACAGGACAGTCCACTGCCCACTAGAACTAGTCCGCCTGTCCTCTTCCTGTTTTTCCACTCACCCACACTGTTGTCACTCTGGCCAGGAAGCTGTGGGAGAGATATACGCATGACAAAGTCTCTCTTTATTAAATTGGCAGAGTGTCTGTAGTGCTTTTGGAGCCTCTTGTATGCATGTGTGTGTGTGTGTCTGCTTGAGAGAGAGACACAGGGAGAAGGAGAGCAAGCACTAGAGAGATGGGGGTGGGGACCTAAGCCAAGGGCTAGAGGCTTATCCAAGATCCACTCTAGGCTCATCCTTGGATATTGCTGTTTGAAACCATGAATCAAGAACACAGGATAGAAAATAAAAACCAAAAGGCTCCTGTCATGTTCCCACAACAATATCCATGCACTTCAACACAACGTCAGACAACATTTTCAAACACTGATTAAAGTTAACAGCTGAACTGAATGTTCAAGCGTTTTGTTCGAATGTTGTGCAGTTATAAATGAACTATAACTCATACCAACAACACACCGTCAAACGGCTGTCAGAAGCCGAGAGCAGCACAGTAGCACAAGATTGCTTTGAACAATTAGATCTGGCTTTTAAAATAGGTATTCTACAGTATATATTGGCTGTTGCCCAAACCAAAATCACACACTTTGCATTTTGGGATTACGAGGGAGAATGAATATTAGGAACCACTATGCGATAACTTTTTCTTTGTTGGCCTCAGACAGAGAAACTGCATACTCATATATTTTTGGGCACTTCGTTTCATTTTAACCTTTTTTTTGTGAGATATTTTCTCTCTGACTCGGTTTTCACAATTTGACAGATGCAGCACTTCAATTTGTATATAAACGCTTACATTCCTACTTTCCATTTCTGCATCCAGCAAAAACAGCTGTGTACAGTCTCTGCGTCCATGTGCGGGAGATAACGACAGGGAGGACAGAGGACAAGATAAGACATTGTGCTCTGTGGTCAGGGAGTACGCCCTCCTCTCTCGCTCTCTCTCTCTCTCTCTCTCTCTCCCTTTTCTCTCCTGTGTCCCTCTTATCTGCTGCCTCTGTCTTGACCTCCACCCTGCCGCATGGCGTTGAGTCCGCCAGGAGAAAACGGCATGGGACTAGAACTAGTACAAAATGAACACTTTTGAACACATTCTCCTGAGCACTCATTTCCAGAATATACAGTATATCACTAAAAATGCTTTGATTTGTCATTCGTTCAAGAAAGAACTATTAAACTGTTACATAATGGACAGCTTTTAGGGAGTAAGGGTAAACGGTTAATGGCCTGCATTTATATAGTGCTTTTATCCCAAAATACACACATACTCACGCATTCATCAATGGCAGCAGCAGGTTACCAATGCAAAGTGCTGGCCAATTGTCGGGAGCAATTTGGTGTGAGGTGTCTTGCCCGTTGCCCGAGCATGTGGACGGAACAAGCATGAGATCAAACCCTGCCATATCTCCTGAGCCACAGTTACCACAAAAAAAAGCTGTTTGAGATGCATGCTTGGGATATTGTTGAGGGCTGGGTGTGAAAACATTATGCACTCTTTAGTAAATATAAGTCCGTAACAAGTCCATCCTTCCATCCATCCATCCATCCATCCATCCATCCATCCACCTTCATCCGTTTATCTCAGGTCAGGTTGCGGGGGCAGCAGCTTGAGCAGGGGAACCCCAAACTTCTCTTTCCTCAATTAGTTAATGGATCCCGATTCTATTCACCAATACCCTATCATAATTGGTACATCAATTCTTTCCTCTGCTTCTGTACAAAATCAATCAAATGACAGTTGACATGGAAACTTGCACATGACCAGCAACTTAAAGCAGCTCCGAGTAACATTTAAATATCTTTTAAACAGCCTCATGTTTCCTCTCATGATCATAAATTACCTTTAACAGCAAACAAGACCATCAGTGCAAAGAAACACGTTTTTATATAGTTTTTATTACTGCGTTTGGTCTGGTCGCACACCCAGTCCGATTTTCTGTTCACGCATGCATGCTCTATGGTCACATATCCGTATTGGTCGCAGATTTCAGTGTGGCTCAGCAACGCGATTTGAGAAGCCTATCCCTCCAGGTGAGGGAAGGGGAGCGGGAGCCTTGTTTTAGACAGTTGTTTGTCGTCATTATGACTGATAACGGGGCTGAACCATCAAAGAAAAAAAAGAAAATGCAATGAAGAAAAGCTAAAAGGGAGAGTGATAGGCGGGCGGGAGGGCGTTGCCAAGCAACGTATACACAATTTCACGGGAGCGAACTAGACTGCAGTGTTTACTCCTAAATGAATGAGCGGTACTAAAACAACGTTTACTTTGCCTCACCATCATCATCAGATGACCATTATTCATCTGAAATAGTCATTATTTACAACAACATAAACACATTACCTCATCGTGATCCATACTAACTGCCTTCTCTCGTTCATTCGCTTTGTGTGAGGACAAGGAATCTTTCAGCTCCGTGAGAGGTGACACTGCATCAACTCATTGTAATCAGGTGTGTGTAGCACTGACTGGCATTAGTTGATGCTGTGTCACTAACCACTCTCACAGAGCCGAAAAGAGTCCGGTGCCCTCACACTTTCAACACACGGACATGCACTACATTGCTTCCTGATCATTTGAATCTCGCACGCCCGGCACACACTAGAAAACAGCTTCACGACAGCTGGCGTCGTAAAAATACTACCGCTTTTGTCCAAAGGGGCCGCCAACGTGCAATGTTACTTGTAGTAGCTTTAACTTTAATTGTGCAAACAGAGGCAGCAAACACTCATTGTCTCTCTTTGTTAGTACGTGAATGGATCTGAAATGCAGAGTTCTCAGATACAGTATTTGTGTTTATTGGTTTCAGTGTAATGTACGGTCATGTTCGTACAAGTGCCATCCATATGGGGACTCATAACTGCTATAGCTACTAGAGTTTAAAAAAAAAAGTCAAGCGTAACCATGTTGTTTTCGGTGCACTCACTAAAATGACTAATGCTGTTGTTCTTCTTGAAAGTACAGTCTATAGGCTAAATGCTGCTTGATTGAAGTGGGTGTCATGGTCATGTCGGATTCTCAGTTTCCTAAAGTTGACCCACTGGAAGACCACCCATTGGAAAAGTGAGGGTGAAGGAGTTTCAGATTCTTGGTTTGGGTTATGCATTAAGGTCACCGTAAATGTACCCAAGGAAAAGAAAGACAGAAAGAAACTGAAGAAGAAGAAATAAACTGTCTAATTGTCAAGAAGTGGCTGAACAAGCCCCCACAAATCGACAATGTCGGAGGGGAAAGCTTGACAAAAAGTAATTCTTTAATTAAATTTCATTCTAGCCTATTATAAAGCTTGTTTATTTGGAAAGGTAAGATCAAATTTCTTATTAACAAAACACATCTTGAAGCCAATGCTGGCAGCAATCAGTCAAGATTTTCCACTTAATAATAATTTTCCGGTTCTACTTTGTGTTCCAGTTGGCTCAGCGGCAATTCCCAAGTCACCTTTAGTAACTCCACTTCCTTATGAAAAAAGCTGTCCTCGCCCTATTGTGATGTGCCATTTCGCCATGAGGAACTGAAACACTTACCCAAACCAAATAACACTGTTGACGTGTTAGAGCAAGTCTTAAAACACACATCTGAAATGTTTTGCTGTTAAAAGCTGTGGGAAAAACCACTGATCTACAATGCTGCTGTTCTCTCATTAATGTTTTATAAAGGACGACGCCATGCCAACATCATTACACATTCATGATGAGAAGAAGTGGAAAATCAACAATAGGTTCGGGGATCCGGGGTGGACAAAGACAATCCTTATTTGACTATTGCTACAATTCAGCCATAAGAGCAGTGCATAGCTCATTTCCATCCCTTACCAAGAGGACAATGATGGCATTATCACTGCAATGGGATGAGGTGCCACAAGCAGCTGCCTCCTGTGGGGATTTCCTGGTGATGTGGTGATGTGGTGGGGACACACACACACTTCCTCACACGTGCTTAAATACCATGGCCTGTTTGACGGGCTTTGATGGACTTATATCACTGGCTTCTTCAGACCAACACGACTCCCCTGCCACCAGCTATCAAGGCGTGAGCTGCTCATGACTGTATGACTTGTGATGCATATGAGTCATGAACCAATGCATCGGATAGCAAAAGGCAACTCAGAATCAGTCTTAGTTGTCTCTAGATTTACAGACTATACTCGTAAGCCATTCTCCCTTTTCAGACAGCAAGCTTTATGTGACCTATAACGTGACAGTTTCTACTGTATTGAGGATGGACGGGAAAAGCATGTTTACACAAAACAAAATGAAGTCTGTGACTGCTAGAAGTTTACTTTATCAAGTAGCAACAACAAACATGAATGTCCTCCACAAATTGAATTGTTTCGGTAAGAGGTTTTGCAGCAGAGAGGCAGCAAAATAGATAGACTTTATAGCTGCTTCCTTGGTAAGGCTGGGCTCAATACATGAGGCAAGTAATTCTTCACCGCATAACAGAGGAGCGTTTGTCAGTGTCTCCTTCTGACTCACTTCTTTGTTCCCTGTCATAATACAGCCATAACCTATATAGCTATCAAGGCTTTTCAAAAATCCCTACAGCATGTATGGGAAGCTGTGGAAATCAATAAGCTTCAAGTGCTAAATTGTTTGCTATAGCCATTGATCGATCTGAATCTACATCCCTGTAATTCAATCCAACAAATAACAGCCTATTATGGTTTCCCCTGCTTCAAAATCACAGAGTTCGAGTCCCCTTGCCTGGATTTGACTCCCAAAGAGACAGATCTATATATCGATGCCTCACTTGTTTTCCTTGGCTGACCTTTCACAAATGTGAGGTTGAATACACAACTGTGTGTGAGTAAAGGGGTGGCAAGACAGCTACACCATACATGCTGGCCATCAAAATCATAATTCTGGCGGTTGACAGTTCTAACTGTCCACAGACCTATAACAGTCAAATCAAATCAGTGTCGCAGGCCACTGAATATACGCTTCATTTTCCCTGGCATGACATGACCTTTAGATACTGTTAACGCATTTATACATGATAAAACCACTGGTCCATGACTGCTTCAATGCAGCTGGTCATTGGTTAGGCTGTTGATCCTTTCGACTGGGACAATTGAAAGAAAGGCTTGTACAGTCATTAATGAAATGTATGTGTTATTCACTGCACAGTAATTGAGATATGTACGCCATTGGTGATATTCTGCCGCTCTTCATTGGGTGATATGTTTCCATTAATAAACATAAGACTACGATGAAGTATTGACAGCGCTGAACACCCTTACGACATTAAAAGTTTGACACTTTGGAAAATAGGCTTATTTTCTTTTTTTTTGCGAGTGTTAAACCATAAGACTGATACCACTTCTCATGTCTGTCAGTATATGAAGCAACAGTCAGGGGGATAATAAGCTTATAGCATGACATGAAGACTAGAAACAGCTATGGAGGCTCTGTCCCAATCAAATGTTTAAAAAATATCACCTTCCAGCACCGTTTAAGCTCCCCAAATCCTCACAAAATCTGACAAGTTCTGATAAGTGCTGCTGGAACTAGTTGAAATCTCAGTCGAATAACTGAAAACCTCCTCGTTGATGACCGGACAGGAAGTCATTGCATCTGGAGAGAGTAGATAGAGAGCTCTGATTAACATGGGAGGTCCAGGAGTGGCAATGGGGGTTGTGTCAATTAAAGCCCTAAAATGACAGCTGGCAGCAGCCCACAGAGGAACTATTTTTAAAATAGTGGACCGCAACAAGATAATTGGTTAATAGAGGTTGTTTTTTGGCAAAGTGTGACTGTTTAAAGGAAAAGCATTAACCAAATGCAATTTCATTTCTTTTTAACATTATGCAGTAGAATTCCTCCAAAAAATGGAAGTTAGATCTACGTATATGTCCATCATAATTGAGCAGCTCCATCTGAACACAGAGATAATGTGATATGATCGAAAAACCCTTGTGGTGTCAATTTGAAGAATTGTCTTCCTGATTGAACTTTGACTTAGATTCATTCATCAAAGCTGGCTCTCCGTCCAGTTGCGGTATAGCAAAGAGTTGATACACTCTTTGCAGTATGGACACCACCCCCCCCCCCCCCCCCCTTCCGACCGCGCATCTTCAACAGTGTGATGCAACATCTTAAGCACGGGAGGAAACAATTGACAACAAGTATTACAGTAACGGGTGCAATCTTCCATGCTGCTCTGCAATAAAGTAAAGGCTCCCCTGTTTATTGGTATGATGATATCAATATTTGAGAGGCAAGGTGAGCCATTAATGGGTTCACCGACACTATGTAGCCAAGTGGGGCCTTCAGGGGTTTCAAGAGGGAATACTCATAAATAATGTTAGTGCAGGGTGCTCATGCATTTTGGGGGAAGGGTAGTGAGGCTCAAGGCATTGATCAGCACTTGTGTGTATATTGTGAGACTTTGCATTATATATGCACAGGGTTGTGTGTGTGTGATTGTGCACACATGGTATATTGTATTACAGGCCACACAGCATCCAATCTTCCTTCTCTTCTTCTATCCAGGGAGACCCCCACTCTGTTTCTCCACCAGGCTTATCTTGCACAGCCGCTCATTCTTGCAAGAGGCTAGCGTTCAGCAGAAAGAGACATCTGCTCAGTGAGAGAATGCCCTAATTATTCATGACCATTTAACCATTCAGGATTTGGTCTGCGCGGCATATGTGGCATTTCTCATCAGTGTGCGTCAGCCACACTTGTTAATAGCCGTTTCATTACTGTTGTTTCATATTCTGTACCTCCAAATGATCCGTAAGTCAGCACGCAATAATTCTCTTCTGCCTTCCATTTTTTTTCATTCTTACCATTCAACACACAAGACAATTATACTTGTGTGCGTAGAAAGGAGAAGAACACAACACAACTAAGGGGATGTGTGCTTTCTCTCCCTCTAACATGGTCTTTGGTTTGTTTTTCTTGTGTTTTGCCGCATTTTGAATGTCTATCCCTAAAGCTGTGTGACATTGCACAGATATTTCTATTGTAAGGCACTTTTTTTCTAAGTGTTCAAGTAGTGCTCTCAAGAAGGGATATCAGACCCACACTCTATCAAATCACCAAACTGCTTTTTCTTTTCGTTTTCTTTTCTTTTAAATCTGACTTCTTTCTTTCTCTCTCTCTCTCTCTCTCTCTCTCTCTCTCTCTCTGCCTTCCTCCTCTCCCTCCATCTCCCTTCATCTGTTTGTCCTTATCACAACAAAACCTTGTCACCCCAGTAGCCGTGGCCACGTAAATCAGGGCGGCCAGCATCATCTGTTCCCAGCTGTTTACCTCTAGCCAAACAAAGGAGTCTGTCTTTTTGTTGTCGCTGGGGTGGAGTGCTGCGTCGGCTGAGGGCTGTTATTCAACAGCGCATGCTGCTATCCGCCCCCCTCTCAGAAAAGGCCAATTCAAGGCAGTGAATCAATGGAATAGGAAAGGAGAGCAGGAGGGGAGATGTCAACGTGGGGGTTGTTGGACACTAAGAAGCTATAAGCAATCCTTCTTTCCCAAAGGAGCCTGGACAGACGGGGCACAAAGGAGGCACATCACAAGCAAACGTGAAAAGCAAATAAATAGTTGCCCCCTCAGCTCAGGTGTATGCAGGAGAGGTTTCTCCTGGGAGGAGGGGGTTGAGTTTGTGTCTCCAGAGGAGGATAAGAGAGCGTCAGTATAGGAGCTGCGAGGTCTCGTTTGCATCTGCAAATGAGACAGAACCCGGCTGGCCCATGTCACCTTGGCAACAGGCCATCAGCACCTCCCTCTCTCTGCTATATTAGCAGCCACGGATGTCTGTCTGCCTGTCAGTCTGCACTCTGCCTCCTTCCATCCCTCTGCCGCGGGGTCTCATAAGCACAACAGCAGCGGTAGCAGCATCGCTCTACCTGACTAGACCCAGAGGATTAAGCATCTCCCTAAATCTTTCATTGAGACTGTCAAATAGAGACAAAAACAGCATTATAAAAAATTAATGCCCTAAGCTTTTGTGGGTGTCCCAGTGAATCCGACTCAAAGCGTAGAATTGGCAGCTGTAACATGCTGTGGTCATGAAATTTACATGGTGTGTCTGTGCCAAGTGATGAGAGGCTGGCAGCCTGAGTGCTTTAGGCTTTCTGCATCAAGTGTGCTGTTGATCAATTAAATGGCAGCCAACAAGTTGCACAGATACCAGGCAGCTCTGTGACACTGCAACTAAAAAGACTGATAAAAAGAAGCACGCAGAGCTAACTCATCCTTTCAATTAGCTACCCTATTGATCTTGAGAGGGTTGCTGATTAGTTGTGTACACTGCTCAAAGAGAGCTGCTGGTTCAGTGTCATGTGTCTCAGTGACTAAATGTTGCACATCATGTTTCTCTCTTCCTCTTTTGAGCCCTATTTTTAAAGCACACAGGAACGCCAAATGCTGTCTTTCACAAAACGCTTTGTGGCAATGGAGTTTTGTTGTCTGGCACCATTTTCTTCAATCATTGCTATTTTTTGATTTGTTTGTTTTTGTACTGCAAACTATCAAATGAAACAAAAGGATATATTTAAAGTATATGCATGTGTTTGTACAACTGATTATTCTTTCTTTCTTTCTTTCTCTCTTTCTCCTCTCCCACATCTTTGCTCTCCTTATAGCTTGTGCGTCCCCTCCCCCTCTTATAACATGCCACACGCTTCCTGTTTACTGTTGATACAACTGGAAGAGAAGAGGAGAAGAATATCTGGTTTGGGGTTGGCTCTTTAAAATTCCTTTAGTAGACAAACACCCACAAGTAGACAGCATTATAATAAAATCCAGTCAAGCCTTCTCTTTTTTATTCCACGTCAGGCTTGATTTTCTTCAAATTTGAATAATCTTACTGATTAAGCTGTTACATTTCAGCTGATGCCACAATTTGAGTCAAACTAGGTGTGCTCACAGTATTGCACGCCTAGTGTCATAGAGTGCCAGCCCTCCCATTCAAATGATGCAAACATGATTTCAGTTGGCGGGATCCAAACAGTTCATGCTGAAAGCAATTAAACTCATCTGATGCAACTCTGCTCCAGTGAAGTTTAACACATGCTTACATCATCACGCCCAAAGTGTCTCTGCCTATAAGAAAACAAATTATTTAAAAAAATAGAAGATAACATTGTTATATGTAAAAATGCTGAAAATATGCAATACTTTGTAATTGTTCAGTATAATGTTGCAAATCAGAATTTATTCAGGGTAAGAATCTTTACAGATAAAATAGATAACTAATTGTATAAGGTACATATAGATAAGGTATTCTGTAATAGCAGCTACTTTTCACAGCTTATGGGTTGCTGGACTTTATATGTCACTAATAGCAGCATGCAATTACAGAGCTCATTATTCTACTCGTTTCATCCTTAAACGTGGCCATGACACTTTAATGATAATTTACCCTGGGTGTAATTCTAAGATGTTAATGTGACCTGTTTGGGTATTCATGTAAAAACAGTCCAACACCCTCTGACCTTTGAGCCTATGAGAGCTCTTGCTTACGTTTGCCTTGGCGACCAGTGTAATGCTAGCCACAGCACTGTGGCCACAGGGTGTGTAACTTAATCACGTCCGGTGTGATTGGCAACACTGATGAATGTCCACTTTGTTTGCACAGCACATTCATCCCCCCTTAGGATGAATGCAACCACAACTAAATCTAATTAAAGCAGGCCACCAATGCTCCCTGCCCCCAATGCCCTACCATCAGAAACGGAGTCACTGCCCCTACTTATACTGTGTATGGATCCTTTTGTTTTTTTTAAATGTAACTCAGACACAAGGATCAGTCCTCCAACATGTGTGACCCATTTTTCAGACATCCTGCAGGCAATGAGCCACACCTCCGGCAGCCTTGTCTTATTTTTCATCACAGGTCACAGCACTTTTTAATGGGTCCTGTGGATTACAGCCATTACAGTCCTCATTGACTCTTTGTCATTGCGGTAAGATTGTCTTTAGTCATGAGGGTAAATTGGAAATGGATCAATGCAGAGTGGTGTAGAGACAGGGGTAAAGAGGGTCCATGTGTCCTTTGCAATACAATGTCCTTTTCTTATGGAGGCCCTGTCCTTGTTGTAATTGATCCATGGCCATCTAGTGGGGCTCACATATCCTGGCGTGTCAGCCTTAATATGGAATGTATTCTTAATAAAACATCTGTCATGACGTAATCGACAAAAACGGTATGTCGTTGTTGGGGATTAAGAACACATACACACACACACACACACACACACACACACACACACACACACACACACACACACACACAAACACACACACACGTTCATGGAAAGATAGTTACATTCAGAGAACAATACACTTTTGTGTCTGCATTTTGTTTCTAAAGTCCAGATGATAGAACGGCAGGGCTGTTCTTTATTATGCAAATAGAATAAATTAAACCATGTAAATAATGCACATGACCTGTGATAACATGGAATACAAAACATGGATGTTGCTGGAGGGCAACACTGACAGCTTAAGTCACAGCACACAACTAGATGCATTGTGGACACAGTAGTTCAACAACGTTAGTTTGTTTACCGAGTGGTGGGTGCAGCTTAAACCTGCACCATATATATTCAACAAGACAACCAACCATTTTGTCAAACACTGTAGGCTGTCTGAACAATGTCTTTAATGCAGAAACTTAGCAGCAGCCAAGAACTACAACTAGATTTGCATTGATGAAAATTAGGTAAACGCTAACCTGATTAACCTGTCTCTTGCTCATTATGCATAGTAGCAGTTTAGGCTTGTCAGTAAAACCAAACAAATAAACAAACAAAGAAAAAAAACTACAAAAGCAAAATACAAGACAACCAGTGCTCATAACCAATGGAAGAGCCGCACCTTCACAAATATGTCTGTGAGCTTAAAAGGAACACACCGAAGATACAGATGGACAGTGGAGAAGGAGCTGCCAACTTGGCATGCTGCTGAGCTGAGAGCAGCAGAGAAGGCACACTCCATAATGGAGCCGGTGGAGGCAGACTGAGCAGATAAACAAGCAGGTAGCTTTCTCCTCTACCACTCGACTTCAGTGGCTGCATAGGTTCGGTCCACTTATTTTGGCTTTTCATTTGCCAAAAGTTGGGTAGGGTCCGGAAAAAAGCGTGCCAAACCGCTCTAAGCCGCTCCTATTTTCTGTACTCTTTCGTTGGGGTACCAGCCGTCTGAAAGGGTGGAGCTAAACACTGCCGTGCAGCAAGAAATGTTGGCGCCTCCTCTTCATTCAATTAGTCAGTGAGTTTAACTCACGGACCTACCGTATAGAGGCAACACCAGTTAGCCTGAAGCTGCCGCGGCCAGCGCTGTTCACTCACTGTCTCTGTCGGCTTGCACCAAGCCGCCTCTGTGCATATATTTACCGGCATAATACGCTCACAACATGGGGGGAATAAATATATAAGCGGCTGGTTTGGACATGCAAAAACGAGAGACCGCTGGGTTGACCACAGTTGTTCCACAGCCCGATACTTTTGCCTTGTTTCCAACGAGAAGAGCGGGTCGGGTCTGAGCGGTTCGGTCCGCTTATTCTGGCTCTCCATTTGCCAAAAGTTGGGTAGAGTACGGATATAAGCAAGCCTGACCGCTCTAAGCCGCTCCCATTTTTGGTACTCCTCCGTTGGGGTGCCACCAGCCGCCTGAAAGGGTGCCGAAAAGGTGGAGCTACACACTGCCGTCCGTTGATTGGTCGAAAGAATCATTTCCGCCGTATGTAGTCACTGTCACGTCGGCAAGAGTGAAGAGAGTCTTGTGTTTTTGCGAAAAATGTGAGCGCAGGACTGTTTATTGTGTAGTGTGTTTTCTCGTCATTAAATTAATCAGTGGGCTCCGACCCGGCCCGCTCTACTCGCTGGAAATTACGCATTTGACCCATATTCTGGTAGCCACTATCGCCGTCCAGCCTAAACCCCGCCCTACCAGTAAGGGTAGGGTCGGCGGTGGAAACACCACCCAGATTCTTAAAAGCTTATTCCCGCTCTGAGTCACTCTGCTTGGTGGAAATTTAGCATTAAGTGTAGGTAGGCTACATAAGCGTAGGCTGGTAGAAAAATGGCCTTGGAAAGCATTTAACTGCTACTTGTAGTTTTCAAAAAGAAACACACGTTATCAACAAATGACTGTAAGACTAAGATCAGCAGCTACGGTCATCTCTTTTCTTATAAGGCCTTTGTATTTTCCCAGCATGCTTGCTTTCAAGGCACTGAATTCAAACCCAATGGTTGTTGACTATGTTGAAAGAGCTGGGGCTGGCAAAGTAGCTCATGATCCCAAACTCAGATTGAGAAATCCCTGACCACATTGTTGCCTGGGAACTAAAGATGAGGGTCAACCCCAATCATCAAATAGGTCAATGCTGATAGACTGAGTAAACACGTGCAAATTTTGGGGTTGGTATATGGCTAGTTAGTACAGAGCGGGACGCCAGGGGGAGATTTAACTACATTAATACAGCAGATCAAGTTTATGTAAAGTATGTATATGATGTAACTTATTTACTGTATGTTATGCTCTGTTATTAGGCTGACTTGATTTCTTTAATTTGTTCACCTTCATAAGAGAAACTGTGACAAAAACTGAGGTGCAGTCGTATTGAATTAAAAAATGAATTGTGAGAGGATCCTTGTGATATTTAAAAGGTTATTGAGCATGATCATCAGCAGCAGAAAGAAATGTAACAAGGTGGATGGTATGGGTCAACAACAAAGACTTTGTTTGGAGTGGTAACTATAGTTGAAAAACCTTTAAACTTAAAGTGTGTTTCTGGAATGATTCATATGCCAAACTGTCCTTGGAAGACTAGCAGTGGGCCAGGATGACAATAACAAAGCAATGCGTGCTGATAAGGAGCGGCAAAAGAAGTGGAAGCCTGAAGGTCAGTCCTGGTTGTGCTGGGAGCTCCCAGAGCACAGAGGATTCTGCTGACATCCGCCGTCTTTGTTCTGCGTAATTGGCTAAAAGACTGAGCAACTATATTTACACATCCCCCGAAGAACATTAATTACAGACTGGGAGAGAGAGAGAAGTATCATCACTTTGCTGCTAGCTGCACATTCGAATGCTTTTTTAAGGATTGTATATAATATACTTGCTATGGTGCCATTTAAGATCATGTTTAAGAGTCAGACAGCTTAAATAAGCGTATTAAGCTTGAATGTTCACTTATACATAATGTGGTGGAGAAGGATTTTGTATTCAATTGGAAATCTGATTATTTAAAATCATTAATGGCAGCTGATATATTATTTACAAGCCATATAAACCGATACTATGCATGTAAGGAACAATGATTAAATAATGTATCTGCAAAATGTGTATTGGCCCACAATATCTGCTCTGGCAATAAACCATGATTAACATATGGATATGTGTAGGCTCTCAAAACACTTAGGAAAAGGTGTAAGGGAAAGATGGTTCCTGCATTGGCCCAGTTTTCCTAAACCAATACCAGCCCGGACCCTCAAAGCTTAGTACTGGAAACGACCCGTTAACAGAAATGATCTCAAAGTCTAATTCGGTCCAGCCCTGACTCGTTCATATAAGTGCCCTGACCCAACCCAACAACTCCCTTTCAGGGTAGTGAAGCCATGATTTGTTTAGAATAACTCCCTAATGGTGTCTAGACACTGTTGGTTTTGAATAGGTTGATGGGCAGTGTGGAAGATCTACATGAATGCTATGGAGCAGGATTCCAATAGGTTACTGAGGATGGGTTGGAGGTGAATGGGGTAGAGGCAGGTTGCATCGATCAAACTAAAATGACAGCTGACAGCAGAGAGAGGACGGTCTTGATATGATGACAGCAAGGCAATGATTGGTTCTTGGAGGTCATGGCGAAAATAAGGCAGAGAGGATAATAAAGAGTGCAAACATGAATAGTCAGTCTTCCAGGATGATCCTTTGCTAAACTAAATTTAGTTTAATTCCTAATTGACCTGTACCATGAATTTATACAAAAACATTTTTTACCCATAACATAACTCATTTCCCGCGATGCAGGACCTTGTCTCAGAATGCAAATCGCAGGGTTTGTTTTCTGTTTCCACAATGATCCCCAACTGCCACAAATTGTAATGAGCATAAGACATTGATTTGTAGAATATAAATGTAATTCCTGGGAAACAACCTTTACTGTGATAGTGTGATTTAATTGTTTTGCCATGTTCGTGGCACAGCTAAAAGGAGGGCAATGCCTGTCTGTCAGTTTGCCACTTGACTGGCTCCAGACTGAAATATCTTAATTTTTTCCTGGATTTCTTGGAATTTTCATCCCTGCCCCCACAATCACAAATAAGGATTTTTTCCAAGGCTTTGGTGTATGACCAAATCCTTGCTAAACTAATGTCATTCTAATCAGCCTCAGATGGACGTTGCGTTTAAAAATGGTTTAGCATAGGATTTACCAATCAAAGTTAAGCATGCTAACAAGCTAAACTGAGATTGGTAAACCTGATACACATCAGCATGTTAGTAATGTCATCGTGAGCGTGTAAACCCTTATAATCTTGTTTTAACAGCAAACCAATTACTTCAGAGTTTTAGATTAATCATATTTATACGATCAAACTACATTGTTTCTGCAGCTACCCCGAAAATAATCTGGAAAGAATATGTTGTTTGTATACAGAGATAAATTAATACCCCATCCAACAACAAAATGAAAAGGCTAGATATCTTACATCTGCTTTAGTTTGTAATGACTAGTGCAGTGCCCGTAGGAAGCAGGTCTGCTGTGTGTGTCCCGCTCGTCACTCATTTCAAGCTTTGGTCGCAGCAGCCAATCAAATCAGAGGGAGGCAGGGTTTAGCCGGAGACTACTTCATGCCGCTTCATGCCCGTCGTTACTTTGGCCTTCAGTGTGCGCATGTATTCGCCGCCAGCATGATATAAATATGATAACTTCTACTATTTGGTCAAAACTTCATAATCAATCAGGGATGCACACCTTCATGCCGTGCGCAAGCAATATCCTGAAGCTCAGGCTGATCTGACTAACAGTGAGAGAGATATACGAGTCACAGACACACAGACACAGACAGACAGACGTTTTTTGCTTTATAGATAGATATTGTACACAAACATAATATTTAACAGAACCTACACAGACACACCCATGATCATGTGTTTGTACATTAGCCGGTCACATGACAATGAATGGCTTGGCCAAATATGAGACCTCACCTTTTCCTGCCCTTTTTGTGGGAACAAATCATTTCTGTAGAACTCTCCACTGTGTTCTCTGATATTCAGTTTGTTGTTGTGGAAGGAATTGCATGCATTTCCACTACTAGGGAAGCCTGTTGGCGACCTTGTTAACCACTTCCTGTTATTGTCTATCACAGGAAGTGGACGGCCACTACATTGCAGAAGTTCAATGGCAGACTTTCATTTATCCTGTGTGTCTGTGTGTGTGTTTGTGTGTGTTCATAGTTTGTAACGGATAGGCGTAGATTAACCAACACATTCAGGAAACAGGAAAAAAAAAAAAAAAAAAAAACATAAACGAACGAAACCAAGAAGCAAACCAACACCAAATGTGAACAATGTCATTGTAAGCAATAACTGCAACAGATTATCATGTGCTATCAGAGCCAATATGACAAAACACTTGTCTCAGTAAACAATAGACTAATAATTTATGCATCAAAGCACTGCAGAGAGGAAATTCACTTCACAGTAAACAACCCCAATAGCAGCTTCCATCGTTATCACAGTTAATTGTACAACAATGCATTTAAAGAAGATCTTTGGGAGCTGACTTTCAAAAGGCAGTTGATTAAGTCTAGTGCTCTTGGAGAAATAAGAGGGTACCACTTGACCAGAGAGCTATTCCCGTAGCACGGGAATCAAAGGAATAAAAGGGCCGTTTAATAACATGACATGATCACAAGAGCACAATTGGTCAATCTTATTTTACAGGTGTTGCATCCTGTATGAATGTTTGTCAAATTACATCATGCTATGCTTTGCAAATCCTTGAGTTTATAATGTGTGTGACCAGTATGGCTTATCATTTGGAGTAACAAAGAGTGGTGATGCAATTGAATGCAAGTGCCCAAACATTTCCCTTGGAGCGTGTCTTTAAACCATGCTCCTATTCGTCTTTGTTAGTTTGGGGTTCAAACCATCAAACCCATGCCTGACAAAGGTGCCAATCATAGTGTTCATATTTATTATTAATTTGTATTTAATTGGATATGGAGCTCATTTTTATATAACCCCAAATTCTGCTTAAAGGAGACAGAAATCTGACAGAGGCTGCAAGCGTAAGGGAAGAAGAAAAACAGTTCTTGCTGAGGAGGATAGGGAGTTGGCTGATGTAATTGAGATAGAATGAGATGGTATCAGCACTGGGGTCGCCATGAATAAACAGAGGGAGGGCACAGTGAGTGTGTGAAGGAGAAAGAGGCCAACCCCCTGTGCGCGTGTGTGTGTGTGTGTGTGTGTGTGTGTGTGTGTGTGTGTCTGTGTGTGCGTGCATGTGTGTGTCTGTGTGTGCGTGTGTGTGTGTGTGGAAGCATTCTCCTATATGCCTTTGAGCATATGTGTAGCTTGCATGCATGCCCATGTTCTTGTTCGTGTGTGTGTGTGTGTGTGTGTGTGTGTGTGTGTGTGTGTGTGTGTGTGTGTGTGTGTTAGGATCATCCTTGTGATGGGGGGAGGGGCAGCCCTTGCTTTAAGCCCTATACTAGAACTGACTGGAGCTTTCCCCTGTGGAGTGCTGGCTGTGTTTGTGCTGCATGAAATAAAGACCTCGCTCTGCGGGAATACCCAGGGGACCGTCACCTTCACAAAACACCACCGCGCACAACGTCATCCTTTCTCTTTGTCTCGCCCACACGTCTATCTCCCGAATGAATTGGTTCAAAACTCTGTTCTCTTATGCACACACTTATCACCCCGAACATATCATCCACATCAACAATCAACAGCTAGCACACAATATAAACTGACAACCGAAAGGGGAATGGAGATGATCATGGGAGAAACGCTTAATTAATATGGAGAGTAGATGCCAATCATCAAGTGTTTGCAAATAAATAATAGGATTTTTCACAACATGCTGTAACAGATGGGTTAGGTCCTTTGCACATCTTCACCATGCAAAGTGTAAGGTAATTATTGTTGAAAATACTTGTCATTGAATTAACCTTTAAATACTATCTTCTACTGCAACATGCAAAGATCGCAGTTCTTCACTGAGTACCAAACAGATGCACGACATTAGCAAAATAAATATCATAACATATGGCCTACGATCAAACCTGCTGGGATTTCTTGTTTCGTGGGTCAGATCGACTGTCTGCAGATGTAGCCCCACCCCCCCTTTCCCTTCCAAATAAAAATGGAAGTGTTTGGGGATGGGTATAAATGGGATAAACACATATGGCTTCGAACACTAGTTTATTCAACAGAAAACACAGCCCAAAAAAAACCACAATGATTTGAACAGTGTGTTTCTGCAAACTATATAGCAGAGATGACAGGTGGTTGGAAAAGTGTTTGGAATTGTTTACTGAAGATACAGATCTCTAAATGCTGTATGCTGCAAGCCTGAAGCTGCAATTTCCAGGTACGGTCTTCGAGGAAAGATATTCTTGGATATGGTGGATCCTGTGAATCATGACCTGGGTCTAGATTGTGCAAGTTGAGAAAAAGTGGATACATTAGAAAAGCCTCTGCCGATACTTAAATTTGAAATCATGTGAGTATCAAACGCCTAGTGTAACTTACAAAGCTGACACTAAAAACAGACCAAAGTTCACTTAACAAGAGCTATGGTGCATAGTTGTCTTAAAAAGCAACCGCTGCAGAAAAAAGTGGATCCAGAAACTTAGTGAACAAAACTAGATTTTTTTTAATGGTTATTTCCTTGCAACAAATAACATGCATGTGCGTGCTTGAGCATGTATGCATTCAGAGATACACAAACACACAAATAGAGATAGACACGTCTGCCTTGAATGTGAGCATGTCCTGGCTAGTCTCCCTGGAAGCGGTCCTTTGGAGAGCCAAGGCACTGAATGAGGCCTTTTGAGTGGTGGCTGGTGAGGGGCAGGTCCTTTGTTAAGGACAGCTGGGCCTCTTGTTTCTTGCTTTCTCTCTGGGGGCAATGGGCACCCAATATGAGGAGATTGGGTTTCTACCACACCATCCCTCCCAGCTCCCCCACGCATCTGTAGCAGCATTGACTGTGACTGTCTGGTGAGGCCAGGGAGCACTTCTGGACTCTACTGACTAGAAATAAAAATACATTTCTGTTGCACTCAAGTCTGGGGACGAGAGGAATGCATGTAGCAAATGACTTTTTTCCCAGGAAAATGTACAAATATATGTACAGTACACATACATAAAGCTGTATATTATTGAATTCTTGTAAAAATGGAGATATTAGGCAAATTATGTTGAATAGAAAAAGATGTTTAGCAAACACAGTAATATAATCCCTCTGTAGCCTATAACAGATTAAGGTTATTGCATTTGACTGTTACATATTCCTGCATGGCAGTAAAGCTTCTCAACTCTTTTGTACTTATCATTCCTTAATGCTTTTTTCTAACAACCACACAGCTCCAACCTCATTCTTGTCACCATATCTTATCTTCCTGTATCTCCATCCCCCCCATTCCTCCACCCCTCTCCTTTTTCCCACACTCTATCCTCCTTTCCTTCCCCGGCCCGAGAGAGTGCTGTGATTGGGTGAATAGAGCGGCTCTCTGTGGAGTGTGCTCCGTCTGTCACTATCCTTGTGGCAAGAGGAGAGTAGAATGGAATAAAGCTCTGGAAACTGGGCTATTATAGGCTATTTTCATCCCTGCACGTCTGTTTCTGTGGGCTCATGCTGCTCCAAATATAGATCTGGCACCGGTGACGCTAATGAAACATGTCCCCCTTTTCGCTGCGTTAAAATCTACTTATGTAATCTCTCGGTGGCATCAACGAGAGCTGCCGGCCATATACCTCACCATCTGGGCCTGATCCTGCAGTTATCTTCTCCTGTCATTACTCTCTTAACATCTCTCAGTCCAGTGTGTATTACTCTGTCGGTTCTTAGAGGTCAGGTGCATGAGGTGGAAAGTGGGTGTACCGGAGTGGGAGCAAAACGTGTTCCCATTTGGTCGACGAGCGAGCACAAATCCAAGAAAAACACGCTGGGTGTGACCTACAAGTTCCAGCCAGTATCCTGTCATTCCAGCACACAATGCAAAGGGAGGGAGGTGACAAATCCCTAAGCCACTTTGTGTCAGAGGCAGTCACAAATAGAGTGGCGCTCCATGTGACACAGGCTCTGCACAAACACGCACGCAGGGCAGTGTTAAACAAATCAATGACAGTTCAGTTCACCTGATGTTCTGCGCGGTGTTGTCTTTAAAAAAAAAATAAGGAAGTGAAATAAATAATGAAATAAAGTGTTTGAAACAAAAAAAAAAGTCTGCATGCACTGGAATTCATCAGTAAGCAGTAATGTCACAGAGACCCCAGAAGACACAACCACGGAAGCATTTGTTGGTGTGACCTGATTTTGGAGCAGAAGCACTTTGGAATTTGAGAAGAAGAAAAAAAAAGATCAGCAAGCAAGCTTTCTTATTAACAACTTAGTAGTGTTTATTGTTGGAATGCTTTAAAAAATCAGGCTGTAAATACAAGGAAGGGCAACATTGTTTCCACATTGGGGAAAGGCATGCCACTAATATATGCAGATACAACTGCAGTGTTTCATCAGCGTGTCCTCAAAATTGACCATGAACTGAGAGCAAATATTATAATGATGCCCAATACTGAGTTGCTGTGTAGCTGCACACGAGTGCACGTGGCTGCATGCATTCCCCCCGTCTCTCCTGTGTGTGTTTGCTGAATAAGAGGTACTATGGGTCAGTGGAGCAGCTGGTGACTGGGAGGAAGAACTTAACCAGGCCCCCTTTGTGGATCAGCTGTCTCAGGCCCGAGCTTTGTCATTCCAAATTGGGTCCCTTACATCCAGAGCCGGGGGAGGTTTTGACATGTAAATGGGGGGACTGAGAGCTCCAAAGCCCCACGATTACTCACTAAAAATGGTACAGGGGCCAAAAAAAAATGCTTCACTGAGATGCACCAGTGCTGCGGGGGGAGGAGGAGGACACACACATGCAGCCTCACAGCAGACCGAAGTGTGCCTCACAGTCTGGAATTATGTTAATGATTGAGCTCCCCGTCTGGACACCAACCAGTCTCCACCTTAATAGAATTATTAATGGTTGATATGGGCTGTCACTGTGTGGCCAGACGTATAGAGCAAGTAAACAATGTTAGGCCCATTTGGGACACTGTATGTGATACTGTGTTGTACAATAAATACATTCGACTTGACTATAATATTCTAGGTATCTGTTAATTCACTTAATAGAGCAATACTGAGTGCTAAGCAGAAAAGAAAGAATGCAAAAGATTCTAAACCAATTTGGTGTTTAAATAAACTTAACATTAATTTAAAATTCAACAGGGCTGAATGGACAAAACAGAATGGGCACATGTGTACAGTATATGCATGTGTCGATGTGTGTATGCACTGCCATTGAATATGTGTGCGAGTGATTCAGATTTAAGAAGAGTGCATCAAACAAATATGGCTTTTTAGCATTTTCACAGTAATATTGACCTAAAAACAATACAGATTTTTAGCTTTACCCTATTACCCATATGAATGACAACAATTAACAAACATGCTGTTAAAAATGAGTGGGAAATAAAACCAAATGGGAAGCCATCTTATACAAGCCTAACCTTTGATCATTTCAGTAGCTCTATAAAATGAAGCTTATGGCCAGACTGCAACGCCCCAGTGAGCTGGTGTTCGGCACGTCTGTGTGCCACATGTGTGCGCGGCTGTAAAAACACTTCTCACTTGCTCACTCGTAGGAGAAGCTACCTGTATGTAGTTAAAGAGTTACAATGCAGCTTTAACCAAGAGAGCAAGCAAACAAGAATTACCCGGCACATTTGGACAGGCGCCAGAGATGCAAACATCATTGCACTAACACAAACAAAATACCCCCATGGCCTCAATAATGCACAGCATCATACATCTGGAGTGGGTGTCTCGTATGTGTAAGAGAGGAGAAGAATCCACAGCAAAGAGAAGCAGGAGCAGTAGGAACACAGGAAGGGAAATTTGCTCAATATACTGTAGCCTGCGGCAGTTTTCAGGGATAATTGCTGACACTCCATAGCTTTCTAGATAGCCATTCCATGCTGCAGTGGTCAGGGAAACCCTCTGTTACTGACAGCTGTCTGAAGCATGCCACACAGAAAGGACATGACACGGTGCATGTAAACATGGATTTAACATGTCCTCCATACTGCCTGCACAGCTTATTATAGAAGGATGCTGGCAGCGTAATAAACCAGGAATTGCTGCCTGCTGTGGCAGAGCGCTTCTTTCCATGCTGCCCTACTTTCTGCATGTAGTTGTTGACTTGGTTTATTTGTTCTGAATGACCACTTATCGCTGTTTTTTTCTTTCTTTCTTTACTCTGCTCTTTATTAGGAAATGAAGTGGCTCTACAATTGGGAGGCAGAGCACACTTATAGGCCTACTGCTGTGCCACAGTGAATAGTTTCCATCCCCGTTATCAGGGGTTGGGATGCTGGATCCTCTGGAAACAAGGAAACATTTATCACACCCACAGAGAAGACCTGTGTTAATGAGTCTTAACTGACAGCAGGACAAACAGTTTAAGGTGCCCTAATGTGTTTGCATGATGTAAGGCGCTTAATAATGTGTTTGCGTTGTATGCCAATCACAGTAGTCACCGATCTGATGCACCTTTGCAGTGCAACGATGCATTAAGAGGGAGAGAGGGTATACTGGTGTGTGTGTGTGTGTGTGTGTGTGTGTGTGTGTGTGTGTGTGTGTGTGTGTGTGTGTGTGTGTGTGTGTGTATGTGGCTAAGGAGATGAACAGAGCAGCAGATAATGACCTCAGCTTCCATCTGCTGGGCACGGCGGGGCGGAGACACCTTCAACCTGCCACCCGTCGGTCGCCGCAGCAATATGCCGCTCCCTGTCGTCCTGGTGACATCTGCTTTTGGGTGACTGAGAAATGAATGCAGCACCAGCCGCATGGGCACAGAACAGACGTCACACAGGCACACTGCACACACACCAACACTGCAGCACAGATGGCCAGAGACACACTACTGTGGAGATTACAATCCAGACATTTTCCACTACCGCCTAACCTCTCAGTAAAGTAGATGTAACATAATGGAAAGGTTTGTGTTGGTGCAAAGATGTTTGCACTGCAGTTTTGGGTCTCTTCCCTAAAAAGCTGAGATTCGTGGCCACTGGCTGACTTTGCCACAGTGTGGTGTATCAAGCCTTTTGAATACCAAACCACCTCCTGTTCCACTGCTCACACACACATGGCACAAGCTTTCACCTGTTTAAAGAATCAGGCTCATGTTTATGTCTGTTTGAGTTTGTGATACCAATTTGTTTGTTGTAAGAGCATCGTGGAGAATAGGCGCCGTTGTTTACTGGCACTCTGTATCTATGGCGATATCGTTTTGCTTGACTAGAGTCCCCAGCCACAGCTGTCACAGTTATTTAGTGCCTCTGCGGTAACCTTGGAAACACCCTCCCTGCATTCAAGTGTTTTCACAAAGTGAGATCCTGATAAACAGGTGAAGAGCTGGGCAAATGATGATTACACACAGAGCAGCATGAAGTAAAACAAAACTAACAAAAACACCTTATGTGTTGGGTTCACATTGAGGAAAAGGACAGCTGGAGGGAGGACGGAGAGAGAGAACGAGAGAGGAAATGAAGGGGTGGGGTGGCAGTGACAGAGGAACACAGTAACAGAGGAAGCAAAGGAAAAAGAGGGCAATTCAGGTCAGTCGTGTGGATTTTGCACGTTGGTCTGGGCATTTCGGTCCACCTTTTGTTTGGAGAGAGAAATGGCAATTGAATGATAGATGGATAATCCCAGAGACGGAGAGCATGAGAGAGGAGCAGCAAAGTGAAAACATGATTCATTTGTAATTGGCTTTCACAATTTCTCAGCGAGCCAGACTGAAACTTTATTGCAATCACCTCATGAGATATCCAGCTCGATTTAAATGGAGAGCTGACAGGTTATACCAGGCCTGCAATATATGCTCGGTTGAATGAATGTGATCCAAAAAAAAAACAATGCTGCTCTTCGAAATCAAGAAATCAAAGCTGGGAACAGGCACTTGCAGCATTCATCCAGGGTTTAACACAGTTAAAAATTATAAAAAGACATGATAAATTGCAATTCCAAGAATGACTAGCTTGGCTAAGCAGCATTGTTGAGCGTACTGAATAGCCCTTTTATGGCTGATATGAAAACAGAATATCTCTCTGGCCCGTGTCAGAGGAGAAAAGTGTGTCAACTGATGGGTCAAAAACTATCTGGGTCAATCTCTGTATACAGACATTTGTGTGTCTGATCCATCTTAAAGTTCCAAAGTTTGCCACACGAACATTTGATTTAGATTTGTGTAACTCAAATATCATATGGTAATATATTACAAACAACAAGACTGAATTCAATTACAACCCACACATGACAAATCCCACTTCCCTGGCATTTAAAAAGGCCTTGTTGTCCATTTTCAACCAGACTACACCCATTCTACTGTGGGTGGGTATGTGACAGTTAATTATTAAAATTCAAAAGTTATGTGTTTTTTTTACTCTGAGCCCCCTTCAATCTCTATTCTATTTGCACTGCTGTCACTACGGGGGAGGGCAGGCCTGGCCGACAGCTGGTTTGAGCTGGACTCTTTTTTTTTTAGCAAGCCCACCTCTAACAAAAAGGCTTACGTGTCAAACCAAGCACATCAACCGTACCTTATCAAATAACTGCTTCACATAACTTGTCATAGATAAACAGCCTGGTTAAGACAATTAATTAAACATATTATTTCAATAGCTTAGCTTCAGCTGCTAGAAGTTACGTAGCTAGAAGAATGGATGCAATGAATATTTTCAGCTGCACAAAATATTCTGAATGTTACTTATCATGGAAACATGGGACTTAACGTGACATTTATTGCATCTCTGTCCATCCTGGGCGATGGATCCCTTCCTCTGTCACTCTCCCTGAGGTTTCTCAACTTTCTTTAGCTGGAGGTTTTTCCTCGAGCTTAGGGTCTAAGGAAAGAGGGTGTCATATTGTGTAAGGACTGTGAGGCAAATGGCTATTTTAGATTTTGTGCACTATAAATATAAACAGATTTTATTTTATTAATACAACAACCATATGGGTGTATGTTATGGCCACCATATTTCACTATTTCAACATGGTGGATGGGTTCAATTACTGCAGTATCCATGAGCCTCCTCGGCCTCTGTTGTTATGAAGAAGGTTTAGTCAGAAGAGGAATCAGAGCAGTAGCACAATTAAAACATTGATTGTAGAATTTGTGAACAAAAGATGGCACCATAGTTGCTGATTTTATCCAAAATGTACCCCAAAGTTATTTTGTTGTCCTGTATTTAACTTTATTTCTGCATGAGTACAAAAAACGGTGACATTTCTTGTACGTGTACATACTATTCTTAGCAAATACAGCATGATTCGATTGAACTGTCACCTGTCTCAATATTGTAATGGTTTCCCGTCCACCATTAGTGCAAATGCAGTCATTAATATACTGTATATAGTACAATGTTTTTTAAATGATGATGGTTGGAAGTGACTTGCAATGAGAGAAATAAACTGAATTTAGAAAATGCCGACATAACTCGAAAAACGTAGTAATAAAAAACCCGCTTCAGTTTTCCAGAAGATTTCAGATATTTAATTAGACAAAGATATAGTTAGAAGTCAACTAATCAACTGTGAAAAAAACATCAACTCATGGCTAAATGTCACATGAGAAACATGCACACACACACACACACACCCACACACACACACACACACACACACACACACACACACACACACACACACACACACACACACACACACACACTGATGGGTGAGTTGACACTGACAACATTTGGACGAGCGCTTCCTGTTTCTGACTTGAACTAGGGTGTGTCATAAGGGACTCGGGGCAGTGCTCTAGGACAAGCTGACCAACACACAGACCTATCGTTTTTACTGTATGATGTACGAGATTAACTTTTATAGCAAAACGTTGCCCCCTCACATGTACAGCAGCGGGCAGTTCAATGTAAGGCTGATATGTCTCTGGCTATCCTTGCAAATGTAATAAGTCTAATAAGTAATTTACTCTCTAGTTCTGACTTTTCATCTGAAAGTGCACGGGTGTAGATGTTTCACTTTAATTCATCATCCAGCCTGTTACAGTCTGTACTGATGTCTTAGTTAAGTTAAGTTATCTTTATTAGTGCATTTACACGAGGCACATTGAAATTCGTCCTTTTGCGTATCCCCTCTCAAGTTCATACTTTGGAGGGGGTCAGAGCACAGGGTAAGCCAAAGTAGGTTTGGGTTCAGTGCCTTGCTCAAGGACACAATGGTAGAGATGGTGGGGCACCGTAGATGTAATACCAGCCACCACTAGTTTTACTACTAACACCCAGTCCTGTCTGGTACCAGGATCGAACCAGCGACATCATGGTTACCTGTCGGCCTCTCTTCCTCTAGGCCAGAACTTAGTGCTAGGAAGGTAGCGCACAGTTGGTTCATCAGAGCTTGTTACTTCAAATGGGGTTGGTAAACCACACAGTAGTGCAACACACATTAGGCTGGCTGGGTCATACAAACAGAAGAAGTAGACACAGTAAAGTAGCATGAATGTGATGAGTGGTGATGGTTGGAAATAGTGCAGTAGCTATCCTGATAAAGTGTCCCAATGATGACACACATTAAGCAAGAGGTTAAAAATGGCTACAGAGTTTGGCGATGATTCTCTGTTGGTTTGCCACCCATCTAACATGGGCTTGCATCTGATTCACTGTAGACAAAAAAAGGCAATTAGTGGAGCTTTAAAAGAAAGTAAAAGAGCAAATACTAAAACAAAATGTATTTACCTACCTGTGTGGTTTGTTTATGTTCATAGCAACAAAAACATTGTTGTACACTAAAGCAAGCGACTGAAGATTCACCAGCCTGTTTCTGTCTCTACAGACTGCAAATTTAACAACACACTCCGAAGATTCCACTCGCCTTCCCCAGCCAATATTGGTGGCCCGCAACACAGACACAGACACACACACACACACACACACACACACACACACACACACACACACACACACACACACACACACACACACACACACACACACACACACACACACGCGCGCGCACACACACACACACACACACACACACACACACACACACACACACACACACACACACACACACATACAGTCACACACACAAACGCACGTACGCACACATACACACATAGCCACAAAAGTCACATGTTTCCCAATACACATACTCACACATACTCACACATGCATCCATGCTGGCTTACATGTGCACACACACACAATCCCTGCTGTGCCTGTAAAATCAGCATAGCTCTCAGAAATTCCACTAACACCTCCCACCCCATGTGGACGCACACATACACACGCACACTCCTGTGAACCCACACAATTAATGTGAAATCACATCCATCTTCCAATCCTCTGCCCCTCCCCTGTTCTCCATTACAAATAGCTGAGGATTGCATTCTCTCCCTCTGGCCTTGCCTGATGTTGTTTTTACATGTCTTGTTGTGTGCAATACTCTCCCTTATGTAAGACAAAATTACCCAATATGGCTGCTATTCTCAGTGGGGGTGATTGCACTGGTGCATTCCAAACTCAGTGAGAGATGGAGGGAAATTGAGAGAGAGGTGAGAGGGAGATAATCTCCCCTTAATGGTTATTTTTATGGCAGCCATGCTTCATTAGACTGCCTACAATGAAAATAGAGGGAAAAGCTTGGGGAGAGAGGGAGATGTGCTGCAAAAGCCATGACTCAGATTGAAACTCACGAGCACCTGCTGAGCCACTACGACGCCTCAGAGTTAACAATTTTAAGTGGATTATTTCTTTGAGGATTTAACCCCCACCTCAAGCTCGAGTACCGAGGATTTCTTGATAAACATTGACCGAGAGATAAGGACGTGTGTAGCTAAGATCTTGTTTACCAGAGTGACAAGAGGCTTGAATCTAGTCATACATTGGATAAGAGAGTCAAATACCTTTAAATGTATACTATGCACACTGTATACCGTATATTGTAGGATGCCATGTAAGCACCACATATAAAGTGCTGAGGCATGTAAAGGGAACTTCCACAGAGAAACAACAGCGGAAGAGGAAATGTTAGTCAATAGATTTTTTGTTTCTGATGCTCCATGCACTGCAGACAACAACTGATACATTTAGTTTTTCTTGCTTGGAATGACTCACAAACGTCTTTTGAAGCACAGTCTCATGGCAGACCTTGATGAACCTCTGGTCTCTGTATAGCGAGTCGGCGAGTTAGATCAAGGCTTTTAACCAAAACCGTTCACAATCCACAAGGGCCAAACCACATTGGTTCTGGCTAGGTCATGTTCCTGCATTCTTCCATACATGTGATCCAAAGGGATACGTTCTGCAATCAAGTCACCCATTGTCCCTGCACTCCTTCATGAAGACTTCTCACAGACGAAACAGGGGCCCGGGATACTGACATAAGACAGATCCTCTATTGATAAGATAACCAAAATAGAACACTTCATTCATACAATACTGTAGCTCGTTTGTGGGCATAACGCAGTGTCCATGCATGCATGAGGTGCTGGGACATGAGACATAAATCAATGGGTGCTGGTCCAGATACAAAAGTATACTGTCATGTGTACGATTGAACCATGTGTAGTATGTTTGTAGAGATGAAACTTTAAAGAATAATCACCAAACTGAAATTATCCTCAGAACTACGGAGCGGTTAGCATCTTCCAGCTCGTTATTTTGGTTTTCTTGCCCGTTTTGGTTCAGTCCTGCTCTCCTCAATCTCGTTTCCAGGCGCACCAAGGGGTTTTCTGTGAAAAAGTTTTGATAAAACCCCTATACACTATCCACCCAGCACCAAACAGCAAGCACACACAGTTTGCAACAAGCTGGTCATAGTTGTGCATTTAGTAGCTATAATAGTCCGACATTTCCCTATTCTGGAGTTGATGGAGAAAAAAAAGTTTCATATACAGTAGGCTATATATGAACAGATTAAAATTTTTAAGATTGTTATAAACATGACTGTAATGTAATGTAGGCTTTTGGAAATGCCATTGTCTGTAGGTAAATGGGCAACAGTTTGACCATAACAACTTTCTAAGGCGATAATATGTCAATGTAATGTTAATAACTTGTTCCACCGCCCTCTAGTGGCCAATTATCTTTTATTGATGCAGATTTATTGAAAACGTTTGTGTCTCTTCAGTGAAAAAGTTTCTCAATATGATGAACAAAAAAGTTCCGGAATATTATTTTCAGTCGGGAAAGTATTTTCCATTTAAAACTGCAGAAGTAGTGAACTAATTTGAACTTAATGGAATCTGAAGTATCAGTTGTCGGTCCCACCTCTCCTGTAAAGGATGCTGCCACAGCTAAGTGGTGTTAGCAAGCCAAACAGTCTTCAATGTTCGAAGAGGTTGAAAGAATTGAATAACTGAGTTAGCGATAAAAGGACCGCTTGTTCATCCCAGCCTAGCATCTGACTTGAGAATGACATGTGGTCTAGAAGTGCTAATGCACGTGGTCACAAGGCATCAGGGTGCATCTCTTCCCTATTTCTGGTATGATCTGTTATCATACTGATTACTCAATGTCCAGTGTTTTTTTGAAAGCCTAGTTATTTTGAGGAGCAACACTGAATTTAACTAATAATTTGGGATAATCTATGTATTTTGATTTGGGAAAAAAAGAACAGCTACACTTCTGAGAGCAATCATATTATTTTACATTAAAAGAGGCAAAAGGCTTACACAGCTGCCTGTTTTTATTTGAGAATTGTCAATGTTCTCTTTATTTCTAACTGAATATGGAGCTGTGTATGCTATTATAAATTCAACAAAAGAATCCCTCTCTGTCCGGCCCGGGTTTGGCATATCAATCGCTTCACCATTCCACTATCAAAAAAACTTGTTCACAGAACAAATAATAGCAGTATCAGTCAAAGGCCACAACACACAAAGTAGCCGGCCTTGTTTGCACATTACACACATTATTTATAATGGAATACATGGCATGATGAATAAGCTCCCATGATCTTCCATCTCAATTTCTTATTGAGCAAGCATGTCCTCTTGAAGGGGGGCTCGGAGAAAACAGAGGAGAGCATGCGTTTTAAATTAATCAATCTTTCTCATTTCCCCCCATGTCCTCCAAGGCAGACAGACCGTTCCCGGAGGGGGGGTCTGCGGCAGTGAGGCAGAAAACAAAACAAAACACTGTCATCTGTTTTCACGGAGGTGGCAAAGGCCCAACATCTAGCTGTGCTTTGGCAATAGTAGAAAGAAGAAGAGATAGAGAAAGAGTGAAGTAAGAAGAGTAAGGAGCTTTATGGGATAGAGGCAAAAGGAAGGATATAGGGAAAAGGGAAATATGAAGTAAGAGGAAAGGCAAAGGAAAGAGGGGAGAGAAGAAATATGGAGGAGAGTTTGGGAGGCCGAATACAAGGAGTTGGGTCATGGATAATAGCCGAGGATCATGGGATATATGCTGGCCTCCATACGTGTACAAAGGCGGCTCACAGATGACAGTGCAGTGGCATACCGGGCGCTGATCCCAAGCCTCATCCCCCCCATGGGAGAGACACTCTTCTTTCGCTCTATCCGAGTGTCTCTCTCCCACTCTCTCCCACAAAATCACTCAATTCCATATTTCTCTCCATTTCACTTCCTCTCATCTCTCTATTGTCATCCTTGGTGCCATGTTATCCAATAATCTCTCTCCCTCAATGCCTGCCCTCACTGGCCCTCTTAATCAAATTAGATTTGCTCCAAGTAGCGGGATGGAAAGGCTAACTCTCAGAGTAGAGACCAAACAGACAACGCCCTCCAACTGACATTTGTTTTCTCAATAACTTGTGGCTTAGGCAATAAGGAGAGACTGGTAGATGTTGCCCTCCCACACAGGCGCGCACGTACACGTGTAGCGTAAACAGAGTATTAACGAGGTTTAGAGCGTGGGTTTCCCCAGAAGTCTATGAGCTATGGATTGCTCAGAGAAACTATTGTCTCGCTCCTGTTTACAACCGCACCTGACCTTGTTGTCACATGCGTGTCAGTGAAGCTGTCAGGGAATGCATAATATGTGACTGTGACTGTGTGAGTGTGTGAGTATCACTGGAGAACTTGTACAAATTGCTTGATGATGAATTAATGTGGATACCTTATATGCAAATGGTGCCTAGAATGAACCTTTGAAAACTAGTGCAGACTAACAATGAGTCACTTATTTTGATCAGTTGATTAACCTGAAATAGGGGACATGACTTTGATAGCTGATGATTAAACAATGTACTGCTTTTTTAATAAGTTAATGTAGATACTTCTGGCTCTAGTTTCTTAAATGTGAGAATCGGTTGCTTTTCTCTGTTTTATATCATGGAATAACTTTGGGTTTGGACTACTATTCCTAACCTGTCATTTGATAGACTTAACAATTATTTGATTCATTAAAATTTTAGGTTAATTAAAAGTATTGATATCAGCAGTTATTTGCAATATCTATAACACCTGATATACTTAGCTGCAAGCTTCTTGTGATCTATCTTGTCACAGGAAACAACTTGTATTTTCTCCGTCACCTGGTTAACAGTGTTAAGTGTGTTTTCTTGCGCTGCTGCACTTCAGATCTGATCTGATCATAATCACCCATGCTACCCACATGCCTAACCATTTTCCGCCACTGTTTATCCAGTCCGCCAAGCACATGAGCAGCAATGATGACACTAATTGCCCAGGAGCTCACTTTTCCTCTGAGTGGTTGTGTTCTGCATTGTGTCTTAAGAGCCAACTGTGTTCCCGTCTTAAATCGATCCCGCACATTCCAAAACTACAAGAGGACGGGGAGAGGCACCACTCCCATTCATAAATAATGTGTATGGGCTGCGGGGGATGTGTGCTACTGTTCCTTTGTGTGTCTGTTTGGGCAGGGAGTTGGGCCTCTCCGGGGCCTCTGATGGTCTGGGAGAGTGAAGGAGCTCATGACATCTGACCCTAGCGCTATCTAACTTCACTGGGTGCTAGAGGTGAAGAAAATGCTGCCAACACGATAACTGATATTTCAATTTGGCGGAATGTTTCTATCCTATTCTATCCACTCTTACATGTTTGGGTTTAGTAGGCCTATATGGAGCTGGAACAGCAGGCAATGAGTTTAGCTTAGCATAAAGGCTGAAGGTAAATGAAAAAAGATAGCCAGACTATCCAAAGTTCAAAAATACACCTTGCAACACTATTACATCTCACTTCTTAACACATTTTTTGTTCAATCACTACACAGACTGAAATTTGCAGGGGTTTTATTAGGGGCTCACATGCAGGAAATAGTTCACGGCAAACAGCTGTCAGGTGCAGTGACTTCCTGGCTCTAACTCTATGGTATCGATCGTCTCAGCAGCTGAACAGAAAGAAAGAAAATGATTTCCCAAAATGTCAACCGATTCCGTTTTATAGTATAAATTCTTAACCAAGTTGAAATAAACATGTCACTTTGCATTCACTGACACTGCAAATGATGTTATATCCATTTAATTGAAGCAATAAATTGTTTTATTTGCTCTAATATGATTTGGATGGGCAAATGGGGTCAGGTCCTTCAAAAGAGTTATAGCTCCAGAGTGAAATCTCTCCAGACCAACTCTTGCTCTTTGTGGAAGGTAAAAAACATTATGTACAGTGAGACATATGGTCAACACACATAGGTCCAAAATGGCATTGCATGGCACTATTTTGTCATCTTTATCAGGAAACATGTCATAGGTTGGCAATGTGCCATTGCCATCCAGATGTGTTTTCCAAAAAAGGTATTTTCAAGGAAGTGGAATTACCTTTGAATTGGCCTTTCTGTTATTTTGAGATTGGAGAGAGATAAGGGAGGCACAGCACCTCTTCATGAAGGAGGTTAATATGTGGCTGTGCTCACTTGTCAGATGTAATTGAAGGGAACAGCTTATGAAAATGAGGTGGCAGGGATGAGGTCTTTAATTAGATCAAGATCATGGACTGAAATGAATGAGAATAACCACTCTCATTACCCACGGCAAAACTGGAGCAGAACGACAGTGAAGACAAAACTATTAACTATAATCCATATACATTTTTTTTAGGTGGTCATTAGGCCTATTACCCTTTTCTGTATTTGACCAAACCAGAATAATGTAAGGATACCTATGCTTACACCAGTAGCCTATTGATATATTTGTTTCATATATGCTTTATTCCATAAAATCACTGGATTCATTACTTATGAATGACCTTATTAATTTGAAGGGGGGAAAAAAATCAATTTAGCCTAGAAATATGCTGTATAAATGACTAGTGTAATGCAGCATGGAACTCATAGGCCATCTAGTGGTTAGACTACCGATTGAAAATACAGAAAAGATTATAGCATGTGGTACAGTAATATGTAATAAAAACAAGGATATGATCACTGCGATATGTTTAATGTATTAATAAAGTAAATGAATATGCATGTTGTATGTATATAGTATCTCAACATGTGCTCAACAACACTCAAGGGCATAACATGGGACAGAAATAACTGATTGTTTTTTAATAAGGCTGATCAAATTTTAATTAATATCCATCGCACTAAAATAACTTGCACTTGCATTGACCTTGAAATACTTAATTCACTCCAACACATGTGACGTC
The DNA here is from genome assembly GCF_949987685.1 of Ammodytes marinus. NCBI lineage: Eukaryota > Metazoa > Chordata > Actinopteri > Uranoscopiformes > Ammodytidae > Ammodytes > Ammodytes marinus. Next base: position 23,793,763 of record NC_137217.1, on the reverse strand, counting down.
ACACGGTGAAAACACTTGCAGTTTGGGAAAATTATCGCCCGGAGTTCTGCCTCACAATGGAACTAAAACGATAACCTAGCCCTGAATGCGTCAACCTGATTGGTTGATCCTGCGCGGGCGTTCGAGTGGGGTTTGCCTGTCAGACTGAGAAGAGGGCAAAGAGTTACTCACCACAGGTTCTGGAAACGGAAGGAGACGAGCTGTTCTTGAGAGAAGTGGAGCGAGCGGTCAGCTTCTCCTACACGTGTTTCCACTGCTGCAGGAACGTGGGGGGCTTCATGGTGCGTAGTTAGTTAAATACACAACAGTTACTGAGAACAAAGGCCGCTTACCGACACCACATTTCTCGCAGGTAAGTGTGTGTCTGTGTTTCTAAAAACACAGGCTACGTGGTATGCTCAGAGAATCAGGTAGTTGGTAGCTGCTTTGTAATGCTAAAAGTTAGTTGATGTTGATGACTCGAAATTGCTCACGACTAACCCAACAGCTGATCGCTGCTGCGTACTTGACACAGGCTGCACACATTTAACCCAGTGTCGTTTAATTAACATCTAAAAAAAACAGATAAATATTTACGCGCTAAGGTGTAGGCCTTGCTTTTATTTCCCGCCATTGAATTTGACTTATTGCGGGTGAACCAAATGATACAGTTGTAGTGGGTTTGTTTTAATGTGTCAGCATTTTTAAACACACTCTTAGTTTAGTTAAGGGAGGGATAGGATAGCTTTGACATTGTCACAATTTTAACCAGGTCAGTGTCACCGTCATTGCGTCATTTGTTCGGACAACGTGAAGGACACATTGTGGCTATACTGATGTAAACAAAGGGTTAGCCCGGTTAGCCCCATGTACCTATTATAAGAGGGTAAGCCCCACCTATAGGAATTGGAATTAACATATTTTTTTATTTAAAAAACATTTATTTTATACTGATACAGGTTTATGAAATGAATCATCGATTTAGGTTGACAGCACAGGGAAAACATGAATACAATTCCCTATCTGCTGCATATTATTCGACTCTATTTATATAAGTACAACTGTATTTAAAAAAAAAATTCTTTATATGTAGACCACTTGGAGGACATCCATAGCTATTAAAGTGTGTTGAACGCGCTCTTCAAAGCACATGTGGTTGAACAGGTTGGGTTGGACATGGATTAGCTGTCGTGCAAAGTGTCATTCTGCAGGTTATTAATGTGTTGTTCTTCTGCCTTCAGTCTTCACGTGCCATTATGAAGTACATCCTGGTTACTGGTGGTGTCATCTCTGGCATTGGTAAGGGCATCATCGCCAGCAGCGTGGGAACAATCCTCAAGTCATGCGGCCTTCACGTCACCGCCATTAAAATAGATCCGTACATCAACATTGACGCTGGTACCTTTTCGCCTTATGAACACGGTGAGTGCATTTCAGAAAAAGTCATTGTCTTGGACGTATCAAGCCGTTTTCATACGATATATATTTGCTATGTCATTGAGGAAAGACATACACTTCTACCAGTTAATTAAACAAATGTACTGTCTGTTGTTTGCAGGGGAAGTTTTCGTTCTGGATGACGGCGGGGAGGTGGATCTGGACTTGGGGAACTATGAGCGTTTCCTGGACATCCGCTTAACTAAAGACAACAACCTGACCACTGGAAAGATCTACCAGTCGGTCATCAACAAGGAGAGGAGAGGGGACTACCTGGGCAAGACTGTACAGGGTGAGTGAGCTATACTCCCAAACACTGAAGCGCCCCCCTTGACTGTTTGTTTGAATTTCTAAATCTGCATCTCCAACTTGTCCATTGAGCAGCATTAACTTGTTCTTTGACATGTCTTCTGTAAATGTGTTTTTTTTAGTGGTTCCACACATCACAGACGCCATCCAGGAGTGGGTGGTGAAGCAGGCCAAGGTCTCGGTAGATGACGACGGCATAGAGCCTCAAGTTTGCGTCATAGAGGTCAGTTGGTCTAAGCTACTTGTCTCTGTTATTATCTTCAGGTGGTAAATTGTGCAGACCAAACTGAGTTTTGGAATACAATGCAAAAGGACCATGAAAAACTGTTAATGTGTTGTATACTTCTCTCTCCCATATAACTCCCATGGGCCACTCTTAGGGGATTTGTGAACAAGCTATTTATTTAGTGCACTGGGGAGAATAGAGATTTTTTTGATTAGAAATTAAACCAAGCGTGTTGCCTGAAGCATTAGGAAATATTGGCACTCTGCAGCAAGCAGAGGAATTGCTGAACACATGCAGTATAAGGGTCTTGATAATGGAGCAGAAAAATGTTACACAATATTTTGAGAGAGGAAAAAAATCAAGGGATTTAAAAAAAAAAATAATCTGTAAGGGGGTTCTTTTCTGTAAGCCTGGCTGAATTATCTTCGTGGAATCAATCAAGTGTTTGATCGACAATATGCACTGGAAAGGTATGAATCTTTATTATATGCACAGCTGTTACACTTTGGACCCAAAGAACGACTTGAAGTGCCCACCACCAATCACTAATGTGAAAGACCTAAACCTTTTGTCATGGACCTACATTTTACCATCCACATGAAGACATTTACTAAATCAGCCTACCATAAACTCAATACTATATTCAGAATTAAATTACTTCTGTCTGAGCAGGATTTAGTAAAACGTGCTCATGATGAGTTTTATCTGCAGCAAGCTCAAACACTGGAACACTGCCTTTACAGGTCCCTCTAAATCTGAAGAATGCGGCTGCCTCCGAACGCTAACTTTAAGAGTCTCAGATCTTTACAGTGGCCTCCTGTTCTTTAAGGAATTTATTTTAAAATACCTGTTTTTGTCATAAATGGTCAAAGTAAAATTGATGAATGTCTTAATATTATCACCTTTTTATATTGCTTTTTTCTTTCTTTTTTTATATCTTATTGATGCATTTCTGTCTCATGTACAGCACTTTTAATTACCTTGTGGTTGAGAGGCGTTTCACAAATGAATCTGTCTTGCCTCCAGTGGTTATATATATTTTTTTATGGCATACATCTAAACCTGCCTGCTGACATTATTATTTGCTCGGCACAGCTGATGGCATTTTGTTCTTTTAAAGGCTGCGTCAGGGCTGTTTTGTTAGGTGCCGAGAACCGACCGTGTTTTATCGCATGCAGTTCACTGATCCAAGCTGGTGTTTTGTGTCAACAGCTCGGAGGCACAGTGGGAGACATTGAGAGCATGCCCTTCATCGAGGCCTTCAGACAGTTCCAGTTCAAGGTGAAGAGGGAGAACTTCTGCAACATCCACGTTAGCTTGGTACCACAGGTAAAGCATAATGACGCGTCACTCTGCATTACGAGTTCAGAAGTTTGAATCGCCTGCCCCAAGTCTTAACTAAGGTTATTAGATTTAGGTTGTAAAAAAATGCCAGTATTCTAACCCTTTCATGCACTGCTGTGGGGACATAACTAAATTGTCATTTAACTTAAAAACTATACTACAGATGTATGTATGTATTTTTTTTTGTTGGTGTCCTCAGCCCAGTACCACAGGAGAGCAGAAAACCAAACCGACCCAGAACAGTGTCCGAGAGCTCAGAGGACTGGGCTTGTCTCCAGATCTGGTGAGTCCCGATTGCAATTTGTTCTTAAACTTGGCATTCACTACTGCATCCCAGATATAAATGGACCAATGATTTTTCCCTCCTCTTTTATATGTATAAATCTATAACTTATTATTATTTGTTATGATTTCATCTTGTGGGTGTACACAACCAAATTAAACCTGACATAACATTTAAGTTGTGATGTTTATATAGTGATCCTTGAGTGAGACAATATGTTTTGCACTTGTTGTATATTATTAAATAAATAAACATTGATTTTTCGTCAGATTATGTGCCGCTGCACAATGCCACTTGAGACGGCTGTCAAGGAGAAGATCTCCATGTTTTGTCATGTGGAGCCCACACAGGTAAAGTCATGTGATTTTATTTGGAACTCTTATGCGTAGAACATTCTGGTGACATTAGTTATAAACAAGTGCATTTCATGTTGTCACCAAGTTCATCAGTAATTGTGGTGTTATATTGTATATTTGACAAACGAGGTATACAGTACATACAAGAAGCACGTGAGGAAAGTAAGGATGACTTCACTGTATGTTGGTATCAATAAGGGTTCAAGGGATATTTGATTAGAATCCCATTTTAGGATGATGTGTGACTGTGTGTAGCACTGGCTGTTCCATTGGTTGGCCTCCTTCTGGGATCTAAGAGCCATGCCACTAGTTTTAGTGTCTGCTGCGCACAAAGCTCCAGCATGTATGTTGACCAACTCGGGTCTCAATTTTGAACATTGTCAGAAAATCTACTGAAAAAAAGACCAACAAAAGCTACCATAAATCAACAACACATAACTTACCTTTTTTTGTTTTTTTTTGTAATTGAGTAATTCAAGTCTTTTCATATTGGTTTTTTATTTTAGAAATAGTAGGGGACACTTGATAGCAAACATCACAAGTTAATGTGAAAATGAATACATTGCTAGGCCCCCCTTTTTAAGTTCTGAAAGTAAAGCTGAACTAACATGCTCCCATCCCCCCAGGTGATCTGTGTCCAGGATGTGGGCTCAATCTACAGGGTGCCTCTGCTGCTGGAGGACCAGGGTGTGGTGAGCTACTTCTGTCAGCGGCTCAACCTGCCTATCGCCAACAGACCCAGGAAGATGCTCACAAAGTGGAAGGAGATGGCCGATAGGTGAGAGGCGCTTTGTCTTCTTCCCACTTGTTTTGACGGGTCGTAAGGAAATGAAGACAAACATTACAGTCATGGCAATCTCTCGGGGACTTCACTTGTGTTACAAACCAAAGGATGTTTAACTCCCTGTTTTCAAGTCACTGCATTTGGTTACATTTCTGAACATAGCTGTGAAATTCTATTAACATGATGAATCTTTCTCAGAAATGATCGTCTGTTGGAGCACGTCTCCATAGCCCTGGTGGGGAAATACACAAAGTTATCCGACTCGTACACGTCAGTTATCAAGGCACTGGAGCACTCGGCCCTCGCCATTAATCACAAACTAGAGGTCAAGGTATGGAAACATTTCACTATTTTTTTTATGTTTTGTCCATTCGACCGTATTTATCCAGTAGTTATCCTGCTTGCCATTATGTTTGCTGAACTCCTTCCAAATGATGATGCTACTGCTTGTTGTTATTACAGTACGTAGACTCTGCAGAACTGGAGAACGCCACTCTGCAAAAGGACCCGGTGAAATATCATGAGGCCTGGCAAAAGCTCTGCAGTTCACAGTGAGTATACAAACGTATATGTATGCCACATGATGGCAGTAGTGTGCCTTCTGTCCGGTGGTTTATGCGGCTTCATAAAATAGTTGGTGAACTAATTTGCTTTGTAGAAAGTAACTGTATTATCTCATCTTTAAAATCTACTGTAACTTGTCTTAAATTGTACCTCCTGAGGATGTCTTAAATTTTTCAGTGATTGGTGTGTGTTTATATTGTGATTTATATGTCCGTCTCAACAAAGATCTAGATTAATTTACGAAATAAACCGAAGATTCCATTCTTTTCTTCCTCCCCACAGAGGTGTGTTGGTCCCTGGAGGTTTTGGTGTGAGGGGGACAGAAGGCAAGATACAGGCTATTAACTGGGCCAGGAAACAGAACAAACCGTTCCTGGGTAAGAGAGATTCAAATTTGTATTTGTCTCATAGGTTCTGCCTTCTCCTTAACAATTACATTTTATAATATGCCATGCTATAAGTGAACCTGATGAAGATGAGATGTGAAGGGAAAGGGTAAAAGAAAGTGTATTTTCTCTCCTATTTGTTGACAGAAGATATATGCCAGCCATTTTTGCTATGCAGCAAAATACACAACTCCATACTACATACATACAACTCCATACACCAAGCTGAAATTGCTGCCACTTGTGAATCTAAATGGAAAAATATGGACCTCACTTGAAGGACAACTGTACTTGTTCAATCAGTTGCTTTGTGCTTGTGTATTTCAATCATCCAATTATTTATTTTGTCAGAAATCAGAAAAACTATTAGTCGCATTCCACTTACCAAATTCATAGTTGTAAAGATATTTGAAACGAGGTAAATACTTTTCCTCATAGGCACAGTGTAATGATGCAAATACAGTAGTGTTTCTTATTGCTCTGTCTTCCGTTATTTATGAATCCTTACAATAGTTCTAATTATGCGAGGAATCCCGCTGCTCTTGTTTTGTGCAGGGGTATGTTTGGGCATGCAGCTGGCAGTGTGCGAGTTCGCCCGCAATGTTCTCGGATGGGAAGGTGAGTGATTGCACCGTTCAGCTGGGTAACACTGCTGAGACACATTTGAATTGCAATAGTTTCTCATTTAATTATGAAAGGAACCTTAAGCCCTGTTGGGAAGTTGATTTGAGCTTAGATCCCTTTTTTATTTTTGCTTATATTTTTCAGATGCCAACTCCACAGAATTTAATCCAGACTCTAAATATCCAGTGGTAGGTTATAATTTTTTTGTTGTTGCTGTCGCTCATATCGCACCATATCAGCAGCAGAGCCTTTACCAGAATGACTAACATCCTGTTTGATCTCCACAGGTGATTGACATGCCCGAGCACAACCCGGGGCAGATGGGCGGGACTATGAGGTTGGGGAAAAGGCGAACTATTTTCAAATCCCACACCAGTGTACTGAGTATGTATCCTCAAAATGAATGCTCACCATTTGGCTTTTTTGGTCTTTCCATCTAGTGTTTCTGATTTACGACTGATATTACATTGTTCTAGGAAAACTGTACGGAAATGTGGAATATGTTGACGAGAGGCACAGACACAGATTTGAGGTAAAGACCAAAGCAAGTATTGTTAAGAGAACCTCAAAGCCACTTTTCTCATAAACAAACCTTCCCTGAACCGCTGAACCTCTTGCTCGTCTAGGTGAACCCTGAGCTGAAGCACCAACTTGAAATGAAAGGCCTTCAGTTTGTCGGCCAAGATGTAGAAGGAGAGAGAATGGAGGTCATTGAATTGGAGGGTGAGTGGTAACATTTTTTACTTGAAAAACAACCATCATTAGGATGTACTCTACTCTCTCTCTAAAAACATCTCTTCTGTTTCCTAAATGTGCTTTGCTAAATGTTAGCCTTGTGGGTTTTTTTTTATAGTCAGGTACATACTTTAGGTAGCCCGATTTAGTGGGGGTCATCAAGGCCATACTAACCGTCCTGTGTTTGTTGTTTCAGACCATTGTTACTTTGTGGGAGTGCAGTACCATCCAGAGTTCACCTCTAGACCCATCAAACCTTCGCCTCCATACTTTGGTCTCCTGCTCGCTGCTGCAGGAAAGCTCCAGGGCTACGTGAACAAGGGCTGTCACCTGTCTCCAAGGTAATCTTCGAAACGGCAATGTATTCTCCAAATGTTATTCAGTGGAAGTTTAAAATGAAATAACTCCAGCGGTTCGACGCTTTAGCTCTTTCAACAAATTAAACCGTATTACTTCAGTGCTTTATGTCCGCTGGTTTAAGTATACACATATTTTTCCAAATTAAATCTGTTACCTAACAGTAATGCTGATTAGTTATATCCAACAGATACTTTAGCTTTAATAGCAACATAACGTAGTTCGGAAAACGTAAGCATTTTTTAACATGGTGTATAAAGTATCGGTTATGCATAATTGAATTTACTCAAATTTAGTTGCCTTGTAAACATTTTTCGGACGTTTACAAGCATATTTGTACGAAATGTCATAATCTGCAGTCCATTATTATAATGCAATGTAGTCAAATCAAATGACACATGGGTGTTACAGCTACAATTTACAGTGACACTTTGTCCTTTCTGCACCTGCAATCGCTGTCAGGCACTACAGCTATAATACTCATTTTATGTGTTCGTCATCCATTGCAGAGACACTTACAGTGGCAGCAGCGGCAGCAGCTCTCCTGAAGCAGAGATCTCCGAGCTCAAGTTCCCCTCTTTGTCCTTAGAGTAACGCACATGTAACTGTTGTGTGTGTGCCTCGTGCAGAAAAATGCAAGGCCCACAAAAGAGCTGGTAAACAAACTATTTAAACCATTTTTACACTCTGATAAAACATGTTGTTAAATATTTGTTTTATTATGCCTTCAGTTATCGCATGAGGGTGAAGGCAGTAAGCAAAAGCCATATTAAAGTTCACGGGAATTTTTAGAAAATATGTAAACATGGCGGAGTACATGTTCAGACAACTTCTGTTGATTTGATCATGATGCCGGGGTAAAATGGTGGGGAGACGGAAAATGTATTTCTTATTTGCCGTTTGGGTATAGAAGAATGGAGGGATCAGGTTGCACAAAGCATAAAACCAGTGAGAGTTAGGGTAACTTTGGTTGCTAAAATGTATCCTGTGTTTCGTCATCACTGTTACTCTGAGAAATGTTTTTTTCTGTTTTACAGATTTATTCGATGTGTTTTAATGTATTTCTCGTTTTAGATTTAATACGTATAACTCTCATTCAGGGTTACTCCTACAGTTGTGCATTTAATTTTGCTGTTGTAATAAAAAAAAAGAACTGTGTAGGCATCAGCCCATTTCACAAGCACAGTGGGTTTTAATTTCTGCCGTTGTAATAGGCAAACTTTGGGACTTGCACTTTCGAGTGTTATGTTTTATCGCCCTAAACCTGAACTCACCAGTTCAGGTTGCATGACTTTTATGTTTGAGACCTTTTGCCTGCTGACTTAAGCAAACACGCTTTTTCAAATCTATTGCCTTTTCACTTCCATATCTGACCCACAACTCTCTGAAATGAATGAATGATGCTGATGCTCACCTGAGGCCAGATTAAAGTGACCCTTGACTCAACAATATTAACTGAAAAAGATAGTGTGGCATATGAAATCTTATGTCAAAACATTAGTAGCGTCCAACTGGAGATGCTGAGCATCGGACTTTCTTGTTACAGTTTCACTTGTAGTCTGGTCAGATTGAGTGATATTAATTCATACTGGACCTGTGTCATTAGATCATTGATGCACATGCCTTCATGTATCTGTTGCTGACCCAAATGTATGGAAAAACATGCAATATTTTTATATTTATGAAGTCCAGATGTGTAAAGTAATGTGTTTATTCTGAATAAAAACATTGTATTCTTCTTGACACTGGCCTTTATTCTATTGGATCTATTGGCAATTGACAATTGGCACGTTCTTCCCTTTACCAGTGAGTGCCACAAAAAAAATACTGTAAATGGACTTGCAATTTATAGGTGAAGTAAGTGTTTTTTTATGTTAATATAAGTGTTAAATTGCTCTTTATTCATACAGTGATCACTTTCATAATGTGTGCTTTTCATAAAGGCGATTTCTCAGTCAGCTGCTCTGCATGTAATCGGCTAACAAACTTTTCGGGGATCCCAAAATTAATATCCAATCACGAGAGAACGCTACAAACCGACACCTGTCTCACTCATGGTCTCACTGCTGGTGCACGCTGGAGACAGATGGATGAATGTTTATGCGCCTACAATGAGCAGGTAAAAATCCTTTCCAATGTCTGTTTTGATGGTTTTTATCATGTTTTTATCACACTTATGGATCTGAGATGATGCTTGATAACTCGCTGCTTGAAGACCGCAGTGCTTTAATGTGGTGACGTAGGGACGAGCGAGGAGACTGCTAACTGCAGTAACTGACAGTAAGTTAGCTAAAAGAACCATTCCGCTTACAGCACCTTTAACATTTGCCAAGGAGAGTGAAAAGCTTGTTTTTCACTTTTTGCTATCTTCTGAGATGAGTACTGGAAACCACTGGTGTCAAGTGTATTTATCTGCAAAGCCATTCTAGCAGCCCCTAGAGGCTGTCATAGTCATTACATCCTTTATGAGAAGGTAGCAACAGACTAAACTAAAATAACCAAAACTTGGTTACTTAGCAGTTGTCTAGTAATGGTCATGTTAACCTCTAATGTTAATATATGGGCTACAGATTGAGCACGTAATGAACGGCACCTTTGTTTTAAATTAAAATTTAAATAATGACTTAAGTATGAGGACAGTAAAATACTTAAAGCGAAAACATTAAAGCGGTAGTACCCCACTTAAAAAATACTGAACTATCCCGTTAAACCTCCAGTAGTACCTACTGTTAAAACATGAATTTCATGTCCTGTGCTTTTCCCCAGGGAATGTAAAGCTGCATTGTTATCAACTTCCTTTTTTTAGACAGCAATGTTCACTCTGTAAACAAAGACTATAGAGTGATACGAATTCCTGCTAGTTGTACAGGCAAACAGTTGACCACACTCACCCTCACACTATTACTGTTAATAATAATGACATGTAGTTTTGAGCCAGTCACAGCAGGAAACTTTGCCCCGGTATGATATTAAATGCAAATACTGCTTCCTTATCAAACCCTCCTTCCCCCCAACATTCAGCCCTCCCCTTCCTCAACCGCCCTCCCCATGGCCCTGTGCTCTTGCCCCACCTTTCGTCAAGTAACAACAGGCAAACTTTCCAAGTCCACACCCACACTGCATTGCATGGTACACTCATGCACATGCCTACAGTAGCAGTTCATGCCAAGTTCTTCGGATGAGAGCCGCAGTCATACTTGGATCTACTCTGTGGGATATATGTAATTCTCTGCTTTTGAGGATTTGTTGGACTACCATGGGAATGGAACTAAGAAACTTGTGCTGCAGCCATCAACTGCATAGGAGTTTGTGATGACTGCAAACACAGACTGCTCTGCTGATTGTGAGATTTGAAAGGTGTGGCTGCTGTGGTTATTTCTCAACATTTGAAGGATCAAAAAGTTAAGAGGATTGGTGTTTCAAGGAGCTGGTGTAAGATTGCTAGTCTCTTGCAGGTTTCATGTCTGGCTTTCACTGATTCCCATTGTACCATATTTTCTAGGCTATTCCAATAGCTGTCTCCTAAACTATTCCTAACCTATCTTTTTTATTTATTTTTTACAATACCTGCAGTAACTTAATTTGTTTCTCCCTTTTTCCCAAACTTCTGTATTTTCCCCTACAAGCTGTCTTAAAAAAAACTCCATAAGCAACAATGGACCTGACTTTGTGGCAGTACCAGTTCAGGATCATCATGCTGGGAGACTCCACAGTGGGAAAGTCCTCCCTGCTCAAGCGCTACACTGAAGACCTGTTTCTGGAGTCCATCAACCAGACGGTGGGTGTGGACTTCTATGTTCACTTCCTGGAGGTGGAGCCCGGTGTGCGTGTCAAACTGCAGTTCTGGGATACGGCTGGACAGGAGAGGTTCAGGTGAGGATACACAAACCCACCTTGTGACAAATGGGTTAAATATATTATTGAAATGTCCTTTATGCACCGGGGGCCTAAACACTGCTGTATACCCTTTTTCTATAAAGCCAAAAAAACAACATTCATATGATATATATTAAATAAATGACTGCAAATAGACTATCCAAATAACATAACACTGGCTAGTCTGTTCATATGAGAGCTTTTCATCAGTGTTTGCTTTCAGCCTATGACTGGATCCACCCTGTCACCTCACAAGATCAGTGAGCAATGTGTGTGCAGGGATGTGTGAAGTGGTTAAAGTGGAGAAAGGCTGATCTTTGAAAAGGCATTGTTTTTCCCCCTGATCAGCATATTCTATGGAAAAACTAGGAGCAACATGTTTTCAGTCTGAATGCATTATTTTGAGTCCTCCAGTTAAATGAGCCGTACCAAATAGCAAACTGTGCCCGTTTGTGTTTACCGATATCTGTGGACTGCTAATCCCACATGAGTCAGCAAAAAGCTGAGCCAAAAATAAGTTATCTAACAAACAAGCAACGTTCCACCTATTGGTTGTTTGGGAGGATCCTCTACTTTGCATTTCCTGTCGGGTTCAAACATTCAGTGGCTCATGTGGGAACTATACATGGCTATGATTAGAGTGAGAAAAACATAGTGGTTATCAAAAAACGCACTCTTCTTTTAATCTTCTTATCTTAAAAAAAAAGCTCACCTTTAAACAGTGAATGATTGAAGCTGATTATTAGATCACTGGAACATGAAATAGGTTGGCAACAAAGCTCTGAACTCTGCACTACTCAGTGATTGCTTTGAGAGGTTTTCATGCGTTGAAATTCACAACTACTTCCTGTAAAGTTTATGAAACGTTGCTCCACAAAACGGTTGAGTTTCAATGTGAATAATAACAAACTGTGAACATTACGCTTCCTTTTTCCTCTCTCTCTCTCTCTCTCTCTCTCTCTCTCTCTCTCTCTCTCTCTCTGCTTTCCTCAGGTCAGTGACCCGTTCTTATTACCGCAACTCTGTGGGAGGCCTGCTGGTGTTTGACATCACCAACCGAGCCTCCTTGGACAATGTGAAGGATTGGTACGCCGAGGTGTGTGAGCATGTGCAGCCTCATAAGGTGCTGTTTGTCCTGGTGGGCCAGAAGAGTGACCGAGACTCCGAGGGGGAGCGGGTGGTGAGCAGGCAAGAGGCTGAGAAACTGGCCGGACAGATGGGCATGCCCTATGTGGAGACCTCGGCCAAGAACGGACAGGGTGTGAGGGAGGCCTTCGAGCTTCTCACCCGGCGAGTCTACCAGGGTCTGTTGAGCGGCGAGGTACAGATGCAAGAGGGCTGGGACGGAGTCAAGTGTGCTGCAACACACTTACAGAGGGCCAGCCTGGCACAGCCCAACAAAGGCCCCAAGGAAGACAAGAAGTGCTGTCCCTAAAACACTGGACTGGTTGGTGGTGGTGGCGGTAGGGAGCGTATCAACAGTCCCAGGGCTCAATGTTTCCACACTCAATGGAGTAATATGTCAGGGTAGTATGTCTGTATCGGTCTCACTACTATTCTAACCTCTCCCTGTCCCCTTGCCCTAACCACCCAGCTGTGATGCCTGAACCTAATCGCCCAATTTCAGGAACATCCTATTTGGTGCAATATACACCTGGGAACATTGAGCCTTGGGAACATGGGGATGACCCGATGGTGGTCACCCATATGCACTCATGTTACTGTGGACAACCATAACATGTCACGCAGGAGGTGGGATTTGAAGAGGAATTTTACTGTAATGACGTCAAGACACGATGTAAATAATTTAGTAATGTAAGAGAGACTGTTCTGGGGAAACATTTTCTTACATCTTTTGACAATGCTTCGACATTCCTAAACCCTAAAGACGTGGTGGCAATGTATCTATTGGTGGAGACTGAAATACATAAAAAAAAACATAAAAACTGTTGGGATAGATTGCCATGACATTTTGCACAGACATCCATGAACCACCTGGAGGATTATTTGCTAGACTGACTTTGACGACCCCCTGACTTTTCATCTAGGGCCACTGGCAGTTTGACATTTAGTTTTCAATAAAATGTCTCTGGAACTTGTGGATGGATTGCTGTGTGAATTTGCTGGAGGTGTTCAAGTTCCCTTAACTTTATAGTTACTGCCATCATCAGGTCAAATTTTCAATTAGCCCAATGCTTTGGCTTGTGATCAAATAACTGCAAAACTAATGACTTTCCCATCAGCCACAGATGTACTTTGTGTTGACCCTCAGCATGCTAGCAGGTTAAACTCATGTTAGATGCTAGTCCGACTAATGGATTGATGTTTAGGCCATTGCTTATCATAGTTCAGCAGGGCAAAGGGTTGTAATGATGACATGCCAGATGAGTGTGTCATTTTAAGATTAATCTGCAAGTAGGCTACTGATACAATCACATCTTCTCTAGGCTACTATTGATTTTTAGACCTCAAGACATGTAGGCTACCCTGGGGATCCCGATGTCTTCCGATGTTTAAGTTTTTTTTTAAATCATTAAGAAAATAACTTTTAGACGAGCTGTTGCAAGCAGTCATTTGGGAAATATCTGCATTGCAAAGACATGCAGTTTAATCTTCAAAACCCAGTTCCGGACCTAAGTCCTTGGTTCTCGTTTATAACTGGCAGCAGTTAAGGTGTAGGGCCCTTAGTGGACATGAGATACATCACCCTGGGCCTCTACTGTATGTGAATTCATCTTTTGAATCCGAGTAGTTGTCTGGAAAAAGCGTTGTTGCATCACCAATAATTGCAGTGCATCCTGCTAGTGATCGTTTTCAGGTGCTGTTGTGGAAATTAATTAAAATAGAAAACTCTAGGGTCCCTCTGTATATTGTGCCTTCACAATGTTGTGACAGGTTTCCATAGCAATTACTGTTCATCTGGCTGATGAATAGCCTCCTGTGTTCCTGCAACCAAAAGGAGGAAAAATGTATTTGGCTACTAGAAGACACGCAGGCTCAATATTGCCTGGAAGGTTGTTAACTGTTGTATTATGTCCTGCAACTGATATTTTATGAATTTAAATATTTCTTAAACACTTAAATCATTTACTATTCCTTTTGTGCATTTTTTCATTTTAATCTACGGGGAATTCCATGTTCATTTATGTGGAGAACTGACAAGGTACAGACTCAAATATAATACTTTTTATATGTAGTAGGCCTACAAGTTTAAAACCCTTGGCTAATGTTTTCCCAGTTTAGTCTGGCAATAGATGCTATATCCTAAAATGTCTCCACAGTTGGTTGTATTTGTCAGATATTAATATATGTGTCAGCTATTTATTTTTGTTAATTTACACTGTGAAAAGTTAACATCTGGGATAAATGTTTTTCTGTCAATGTTCTGGTGAAATTTCAGGGAAAGACAAGAGTACAAATAAAATGTGCACGGATGTTTGAAGTAAATGTGTTAATGTAATAAAAACATTCTACATTCATTTACATCCAAAACACAAAAGGAACTGTATTTATGGTCATGTGGCATGTGCTGAAGGAATTTGGTGTTAAAAACCCTCTAATATTAAAATAAACTAATCAACAGCATTGAGTACAGTGGTTAAACAAGGGAGCCATACTCTTACATACTCAATGCCATGGGTATGATTATCAATTATTGGCAAGATAACAAATGTACATTTTAAGGAGGCAGATGAATAAGTAACATTCACATACAAATGCTCTTTAGTATCAAAAGGTAAACTGAATATAACAGTGGTCACAATCCAAAAGAAGTATTCCAGTAAATGTTTATTGACAAAATGACAACAAATAAGAGCTCTACCAGATTCAGCTTAATGGCAACAAAACAAAATCAGAGACAATAATTACATCATTGTGAGATGGTGCTGGCAAATCACTCAAGGTTAGGGAATCAAAACAATGAAAAACTAACTAATGTCAAAAAAAAAAATGCCCCCACCCAAACCATATCTTTCTTCTTAAGTCAAAAAAAAACCCAGTTAAAAAGGAAAATACAAAAAAAAAGAAAAACACAATTACACAGAGTGGGTAATGGGTACAACATATTAGTATACGGTCTTGCTACTTTTTGGTTGTCTTGCGGATCAGCGCCATTCTCTGAAAGGAAAATGCAAATGCAGTTAGGCCGACTGTATGTATTTATTTTAATATAAAACAAATCATTAATATTGACATATACAAGATTAGTATTCAACTACTGTAATATTTGTCTACATTTACTATTAACAGGAATATTCAGGAATACAATGTTACATGACACAAAGCCTTCGATTGCTCACCTGTTTGTGGGCCTCTGTGGTACAAGCCTTTTTAAACGGTCGGATCTCATCTGAGCCATAACCAGGAATCCACATGTTCCACTGGCGCTCTGAGAAAAGCCATGCACAATGTCAGCAGAATACAGGCTGTAAGAGCTGCACATGGCTTCAACACATATTTAGTGTATCAAGCAATATATAACAAAACAATCTGCTATCATATCAGAAAAGTGTATCTCAAGTGACACCCAAGATCTAACTTAGTTTTTACTAATTTCCCAAAAATTTTAAGGTGTCCAGGGCTTTAGAGAAAAAATGTTTAACTTGTAAAACGGCCTTGACTGCAGCTCGTTACACAACGACACATTGACCCTGCGTCCCAAATCGCATACTCTTTTTTTTCCTATTCTACATACTACATCTGACCATAAAAATAATCTAGTTAGGATGCAGTATGCATCCACTTGGGACATACTTGTACTTATTTATTTCATCATAACATTGCGCCTTGATCTTGCTTTTATATTCATCGCATTCCCGTTTGTTTTCATACGGAGGCTCCGTCAATGTGATGTCACTTCCGGTGTGCACTGAAATGTGGGTAAGAATCGCCCAAATAGGATGCCGTTTTCAACACTAAAAATCTCGGCCAGATGTAGTAGACATCCGGGTCTTTCTAACCATACTAAATCTGGCCACAAGAAGCGGGACATCCTAAATCTTTTTTCTACCATACTAAACAGTATATAGTACGGGTATTGGAACGCAAAGTGTCTGTGCCTTAAACTGAAACTGGACAGAGCAAAGCAGCAGAAGGGAACAAGGTACCTGCCAGTAACATAAATAGCATCATGGTTAAAATGAATAAGATAATTAAAAAAACAAATAATTAATGATTCAAACATTCAATACACATCATTGTCCATTTTTTTAGGCCAATTATCACCCAGTAATTACAGGCTGCTAAAACCCAGAATAAAACGCCAACACCAACTTACCAAGATGTAATTGAACATCCTTCACCTCCAAAGTGTTGGACTTGCGATGGCGTGCCAGTTGACAGGCCGCTGTCACTACACTCTCGATAAAGTCATCTGCAATTTGTAGCAGCATCTGAAAAGAGGGGCACATTTTGTAAACCATCAATCGTGTGCAGTGAAGGAGAGCGACATTTCACAACGGCTGGAAAATCCCAAATTTTTTCAGCTGCTCACACCATTTATCTTGCAGCCAGACGTCCAACAGGATACTATTTCCAAATGATGGATGTGGCAGTAGGTTATAATAGCTCTCTAGAGCAAAACTAACTTGGAAGATTCTGGTTGTATTATTTTTAAAGCAAAGAATCCACTGCTGCTTATGTTAAAATATATATATTTAAGTACAGGTTTTATTTAAGAAATACTATTAAAAAGGACTGACAGACCTCCTCAACATCCTCATCCAGCTGCTCATTGGGATCTATTTCTCTCACCAGGTCCTGCAGCTTCTTCTTACTGAGAACCTGGAAAGAAAGGAAGACGTATCCATGCAATCAGTTACATGTGTGCAAGGTTGTGTGCTCTCTGTTAGCATTTTTAAATGGCCTGAAATGCCAAAGGTAAAAAATGGGCACCCATGCTGCTTTTTAATATTAAAGTCAAAGACCCACAAAATGGGTTTTGGGGCTGATATGCGAGTTTGACACCAATAGTTATACAAGATGTAAAACCAAATAAAATCTTTGTCCAAACATAACACATTAAAAAAATTACCAATGCGATTGGTTGACAGATCCAGAGTGGCACTGGGCAGATCCAATAGTTTTAAAGAGTTAACGTTTGTCAATTGAGCGATTCCAGACCTTCTGTACAAATTAAATTAAGTACGATCTGGTAGTCTGGTAGGACCAGGCTAATTATACAGTACATGCATGGGGTTAGAAATTCCAGAAAAAGCCAAAAGGCTACTTTTCAACCGATGTCCCCTTACGTTAACATAGTTCATAAAACATTTTTTTTTGTGTGATGCCCTAATATTGTCACTGACTATCGGTCAGTTTGTTGCAGTCCTTACGACTGATGCAACAAATAAACATGCACACGGAGTATGTGGAATAGTACTAGGGTAGTTCCACCATTTAACTGAATCCTTTTGTAGCTCATTCTTCTATGCTAGTAGAGTATTTGTGCAGTTTTTCAGACAATGTGACAGACAGTTTTACAGATGCTGATGCAGAAACCCTTTTCAGCAGCACTATCTTTTGTGAGAACGTCATGTATGGACTGACCTGAGATCCCTCCGGACTACTTCTACCAGCAGGGCCAGGGGTCAGGACCTTCCCTACTGATGCTGTGCTGTTAGCCATGCTGGTGGCCACAGGGGACAATTAGAGGGACTCTGGAGTTTCACAAAAACAAAACTGTGGTTTGTCTGTTCTTGTATGTGTGACAGTCCAGGTGGGCACAGATATGATGGATTATCTTTCACAGGGGCCACACTCGTAAATCTGGGGAAATAGACAGGAATGACAAAAGTTAGTACCAGAGGCATTAGGCTGATATTCCTGCTTGTCGATGATCAGTGTTGGTTATCTACTCCATTTGTTTATTGTACTTATTTGATTAAATTTCATTTTCTATTTATGCCTCCCGATTTGTATTTTGTTGCAGTTTGGACATGTAATCTTTATCTCGTATAAATCACTAGTTTATTGAGAGTTGAACGGTGCAATAACACTAACACACTCATTAGCAATATCTTAAGACGTGTAGAGAAAACCAAACATTCCACAAAACAACGCTGAGCGATCTGCTCAAAATATTAAACAAATTAACAAAATACCACCGCACTTGTCAAATAAAAGACACGTGACTATTGATCGCATGTGTTACTTCCAAAAACACAGCAAACGCGTAAAATACCGATGCTGACATAATGGTATGTGCTAAAAACAATAGCCGCTATCATGCTTTAGATGTAGCTAGAGGGGCTAACATTAGAAGCTAATCCAGTGATGCGGCTTTTTGCACGTCGTATCCTCAAATTGAGCACTACATCGCAACTTACCCAATCAAACGAACACTATCTGTCCATGTTTCGGGGTCGTTACGAAGACAATGAGCGAACTGGACTCAACAAATCTCCCTCAAATCGACGCTAGAAAAATCGTCGAGAAAAAAATGTACCACTACTTCCGCTTTGTTCATGTTCATTTCCGGTGACAACATATTGGCTCCACTCTGTCACCTGCTGGTTCTCTTGTAGAACGTTTTATCCATAAGATGCAATAGAAATGTTTCATTTATTAGGCTATTCTTTCAACGACAAACAAACAACACATTTCAAAAACACTATAAAAATACGTGCAATATAAATTAATATGAAGAATGAGGTTCACAGATACATAGGCCTATGACAATCATAATAATAAGAAATAACAACAATAACAATCATATTAGTGATAACCAGGTTCATGAAATACACAGTTCAGTGACAGTTATTTCTGCTAAGAAATACACTGCAATAAAAACTCCTAACTTTTAGAAAAAGATTATTTGAAATGAATAAATGCATAAAACAAATTATATTCAGTAGCCTATATCTTACACACAGTTTACCTTTGATATGTAGCAACCAGAAGTGTGGTTTATGTAGGCCTAGTTTGTATTTCCAAATAGTAGGCTAATAGA
Organism: Ammodytes marinus; assembly: GCF_949987685.1. NCBI lineage: Eukaryota > Metazoa > Chordata > Actinopteri > Uranoscopiformes > Ammodytidae > Ammodytes > Ammodytes marinus. Next base: position 23,774,552 of record NC_137217.1, on the reverse strand, counting down.
AAATATGTAATACCCTCAGCAGCAATGGTTATTATGTATTACTGTTTGATAGTGTGAGATTGTCTCCTGTCACTGACTTTATTTGCTTTTATTAGAGACATGCACTATTTTATGTTTGCTTATCTTTGTTTAAAAAAGAGGGAGAGATAATCTGCCTTAGAAAAAGCACTGTCTCCAAACGAGGTCCCTGATGAGCAGTCACTGGTTTAATACAGTTTTAACGATGACAGCTAAATGTAGTCTGTGTAGCCTATGTGTAAATCTATTTAGGCTATTTTACATTTGTTTGATATGCTCGATTTTCTAGCCTCGGATCAAAACAGATTATTCATTTGGAGATTCTACATTTTAAAAGTAGCCTATAGGCCTATTACAGCTGAGCTTGGAGTGGATGCAGCAAGAATGAAAGTGAAAAACTAATATTTCAGAAGTTGTGTCAGGTTAGTCTGGATTGGCCCCTGTAAGCATTTTAAATCGGAGTACAGCAAACGATCTCAGATTGTTTGACGGAGTAAATTTCCTTTCGGCTCTGGTTAACAGCAAATCAATCAGAGGTCAAAGCAAATGAAGCGTAAAATGTTTGCTTGTGCAGCATCACATATCGCCCCGGTGTATTCAGAAGCTGTGTTGGGACATGCCTAGGCGTCTTTTTAAAATGAAACCTCTCCAGAAAAACAATGACCTACACAACAAGCTCAGTCTGTAAAAGGTGATAGGCCTGACACTCGGAGACAAATGACGCAGTGAGAGTGAAGTGGATTTCTTCAGCCTACACATCGCATGGACATTATTTCAGGTGCGAGCGTTCATTAGAAATAGAGCCATACTGCTGTAGACATATTATAAGTCTTATCAAGCTATTTAATTTCTGCAATAAAATAGCCTACTGTAAATTGATCTTTTGGTGCTTAACAATATTTCGAGCCGACTTCCTTAAAAAAACGAAAGCCACACCCCCAACTCTTTAGAGATAAATACTGAGCCAACTTTCATTTCACCTTACAAGCTGCACTGGAGTGCGCACATTCTTTTTGCTATTGAGACGTTTTTAATCACAGTCATGAAAGTACTTCTTGTCGTTGCTGTGGTCGCCCTGGTTCATGGCAGTTATGGTAAATATGTTTTGTTTTTCTTCATTGGACCTTAACACAATCTCTTCAAAACATAGGCCTATAGGCTACATGTATTGCTATGAGCTATTGGATTAATATTCAACTCTGGTTCTGCTCTTTTTTTCACAAATGCCTTCAATCATTTGCTTTTCTTTGGTTTTGTGTAAGTGTATGTGTGTGTACTTGTTTTGTTTCTGTTTTTTTGTCTGGTTCTACCTGTTCTCAAGAGAAAAGGCTTTATTGTTTTCTTCTGTCACACTGTACTGATGGGTTTCCCCCTGTGGCTTAGCGACTCAGACGAAAACAGGAAATATTGGTGAAATATCAAGGGACTGGGGAGTAGAACATTTACTAATGTGTACTACTGTATGCAGAAAATTGGTTCTGAAAAATATTCCCATTTTACCTGTGAAGCAAGTTATAGGCTACAGTGTTGGTGAGTAAATATTGCCCAAAGCGAAGGACTCATTCCCTAGTGTTGTCACTTGTGTCAGCAAAAGTGGAAGAACAAGTTCTGGGTCATGTGGCAATGGGGACTTTGAGAGTGTTGGCAGTTTTCCAGCGAGAGCAGCAAGAAACAAATGTCAGGAGATGAGAGAGGTTGTGTTGTAAGTGTTGCCCCGAACAGTATATAGCTCGATCCCCTCAGTGCAGGCCAGGGATGCTTCACTGCCTAACCCCCCCCCCCCCCCATCCCCTCCTGCCTTCTCATGTTGTGATCAATAACCCCATCTGTAATCTCTGTGTCTTCCTCATACAGCCACTCTGCTCATCAAAGGGCCCACCGAGCCCGTTTTGGAGGGAGAGACGATCACACTGGAGTGTCTCTACTCAGACTCTGAACTTAACATCAGCCAGGTCCACTTTGAGGTCTTCTCCAAGGTGAGCCACGGGGAACAAGTGGTGGGTGGGGTGGTTGTAAGAAGAAACAGAGGAAATAAGTGGTACATTTATAAAAGTTCAGGATGTCCTCTTCCTGTTATTTAGGCTTGCTTATAAGACACTTACTGCAGTGTTGGAGCTTTATTCTTGTTGTTTGAATTATTATGACATATCCTTAGGGATTTTAGTAGCTCTTGTAGTAGTGGGAAAACAATGATTAATCATTTTATTACGTTGTGTTTTTTTTCTATACAAAAGCCTAGACCACACAGTAGAAGAAGAATTCACACTGAACGGTGTCACACGTCACACTTGCATTAATAGCCGAAACTAATTTGCAATACCTGGCTGTCTCTAAATAGGCAGTCAAGTGCTCTATGTAAATGAGCAAAATGACTTGTGTGTGCTTCAAAACAGTGGAGAACATTACAAATAGGCTACTCTTAACACATGAAATGTAATCCATTAGAATGCTGATGTCCTGAGGTTATGTCACTTTTGGATCAGTCCCAAATCTGATATTTAGCTACAAAATATGCAACAATCATCACAACAATGATCTTTCTTTCTTTCTTTCTTTCTTTCTTTCTTTCTTTCTTTCTTTCTTTCTTTCTTTCTTTCTTTCTTTCTTTCTTTCTTTCTTTCTTTCTTTCTTTCTTTCTTTCTTTCTTTCTTTCTTTCTTTCTTTCTTTCTTTCTTTCCCCTATCAACAGTACATGCAGACCTGGCGTTCGGTTTGGGAGCGATCCTGGTGCTCCTATTCAATGCAAATCCAGCGGACTGCAGACAGCCTTGTCCTGTCTATCCCCCATGCTGGAAGGTTCTATGAGGGGCCCTACCGCTGTGTCTCAGATGCCGAAAACGGCACCGGAGCAGACAACTCCTCCCGGTCCCAACCGCTGGCCTTCAAAGTGCATTGTGAGTTTGATATGGCTGAGAAACCGCGTGGGGGACTTTCTGCTGAGCTTCCTTGTAACAATGACTCTGTGACATTCTGTTTCCCTTCCGCAAAATGAAGAAACCTTAGATTTGTCTTGCTCTCACGTGTAGGGGCAGACACTTGCCATTTCTGCAGGGATCTGATATCAAGCTAGATAAACATGCTACTACGTGCAAATAAGAGTTTCACTTTGCAATGAGGAAGTGTGTGTGGTGTGTGCATTTGGTTTATAGTCTAGGAAGAGAGACGGAACAAAGAGGCTGTGAAACTTCTCCATTTTTCAAATAATTCCGACATGCTGGAGGTAAAGACAAATCTTTCAGACAATGTGGACTCAGCTTTGTTCACAGTGAGGGATAGTCAAAAACGCATGAATAGTTAATAGCACAATACACATTTCTATTCAGTGCAGCTTCAGTCAGTGAGGGTGTACAACAAAACAACTGCAGAAAAGTACACATCCAGTCTAAACACAGACTTTGCATTGTCCTGTGGGAGGTACGGGGTTGCAATTTGAGACTATCAGTGAAGGATACACACACACAGTTGCATGATACGACATTGGTGGTATAGCTGGTCAGATTATCGGTGTCCTCTATCTACTCAGTGGCCATCAAATCGACCGTGATGCTGTTTGATAGGCTCTTCTTGAGCCTCATGGGGGGGAATCAATAAGAGACAAAGATTAGAATAGACTGAGGGCCTGAAGGAGACACAGGGAGAGAAAGAGAGAAGCCCAGTCGTTTAAAATGGACTTGGGGCCATCTATTGAGGCGAAAGAGAAAATGAGCCATTATTCACAACACTGCCTCCCTAAAGACTTTGATAAGATGAAACCTATTATCATTATTATTGATCGCCCTGTACAGTCCAGTACCACCGGGAGGCATTCATACTTGAGTCAATATACTTGCATACACTTCACAAGATCTCAGTTGTTTACCAGCTGCCACCACCGCTGGCTGCAAACATATGTTGAGTCACGTAGAAGGCTGAATCCCCTGAAGAGGAAGCTCACATTAGCACGTTGGATTTCTCGCTTCATTAATGCTCCATGGTGTGTCTTCCCCTCTCTCTCTCTCTCTCTCGTTTGGTTTTCAGACATGGGAGAGCTGTCACTGTCGAGGGAAGGCTACAGCAGCTACCTGGGCGTCCCTCAGGAGCTGAAGGTGCGGCTGGGGGACGACGTGGTGGTGAAGTGCTCCGCCAGCTCGTCAGAGGAGCCCAGTTACTTCTGGAGTAAAGACGTGAGGAAAAGCGTTGGGAATGCACACAGCGGCAGTGTCCTCAATTTTCCTCTTTTTTCCCCCAAAAACTTCTAAAACGGGTTCTCTGCCATCCACTCCCCACCTCCCCTTTTCTAGTGTGACCTCTTTATTTTTCAGCCCCCCCCTTCATGTTGTAGTATCTCTCTCTCTCTCTCTCTTTATCACTCTCTCTCTCTCCATCTCGGCTTTGCTCAAGCATTCTCTTTATTTCTGTCTCCTCTTCACAACTTCAATAGCTCTCTGTGTAACTCACTGCTGCTGTCTTTTCAAGAAGCGCTCCGTATCAGGAGTGACCGGTTGTCTTAGGCCCACCACTGCTCGCTTGAGGATTGCAGCTTGCCCACTTACAGAGGATTAATAGTTTAATGAGGTCTAGACAAGAGCCAGTCAACCTGAAAACAATTATGTGGATAGATTTCTAATGATTTTTTTTAGTGTTTGGTTAACCGGTATTGAATTATTCAACTTGTGCTATCCACTGAGCTAAAGAACCCTTGCCCGAGGGAAATTAGGACATCTTTGTTAAAAATGCCATTGTGGCAGCATGGCATGTGGAATGGGGAGAATGAGTTGATGAGTCCGGGTACACACCGTGCCCCATGTGGGGAGAAAATGGTATTACACTTTCAGAGTGTTCAGCAGCAGAAGGCTAGTAGCAGGTGAATGGAAGCTATGCAACTAGGACGGTATCTTGGGGACTGGCAGACGTGTTTGCCAAGTTTCCCCCCTTTTGTTATTCTACTGGATAAGTTGTCTGGGGGGTTAATATGCTTGTTAGAGGGTCACTGCTAATCCGGGGTTTTAAGTGAGCTTACAACTCCAAATCCAATTCAGTGGACATTTTATACTGCTAATACCATTTGTCCTCTGCATTATCATATGTAGTGCTGTAGGTTTTTGTCATTGTTCAGTGAAATAACAGCACTGTCCATTTTTTATGATGAAGAATTCTTATTCTTGCCAGCGCAGTTTCATCACTTAATTAGGTTGGAATCATATGATCTATTCATGCCCAGTCTATTTGAGTCACAAGACCTTTTTAAAGGAGGAGTGACACATTCAAGGAAATGGTCAAATGAGACTGAATGTTTGTGTTGGTGTGTGTGTGTCTCTCTGTGTGTGGGTGTGTAAGCCCACTGTACGAACGACGGGAATGAAGAGAAGTGGCATCAGGCATGGTCCACTGTGACAGACAGCCGCCGCCGTGGGCACATTGGCCCGCGGTAATGACAGCATGACAGAGGCAGAAACAGGCCAGTGCTTCGGGAGCCAGTGGATTTGCATACAAAATGCTGCTTTGGCCAGACCTGGCCTTTATGGGAAATCCTCTTAATTCAGATCCATTCAAATTGAAATGGACTTTCTTGGCAGGCTCCGCAGCTCCCAGGAGCCAAATCATTTGCATGGTGTAATGTCTTTTTTTTGTACCCCCCACCCCTCCCCCTACACACACACACACACACACACACACACACACACATATTCCCCCCCATCCCGTGCCTCCACATTTTGTTTGTCTTCCAGTCCTTGTGTTTGGCCTATTATTCGTTTCCTCCCGTGTCGGGCTCTATCTCATAATAGTGCTGCAATTTTTTCGTGTCAACAATTCATCAGTGCTCCCTTGCCATCTCATTATGCGTTGTGTTAACAGTGTGTTTTTGCGGCATCATTTCTTTGGGGATGACGGTTGTTATCTGGGTTATTGACTTGTGTCGATGTGTGTGTGTGTTCATTCATCGGGATTACTGCTCAGGTAAATACACTTCATTTGGGACTTTCTTGGGTAGGCTGTTCTCAGAGGGCCACACAAACAGGCAGATATTTCAGTCTCTCTGTTAGAGCCACCTGCCTTTGCCACTTTGTCTGTTTATCTCTTCTTGTCTCTCCTTGTCCCTCTTTCCTCTTTTACACAAGTCAGCCAAAATGACACTTTTTAACCCTTTTTCTTTTTCTCTCTTTCTCTTTTACGCTTTTCATGTCTGGATGAAAATAAGAGATCCCACCACACTTTGCTCGTGCTCAGCATTACCATTTATTTAATAATTATCAAATAAAATACATTTGAAAATAAATATTAAATACATGGTGATGCTGAGCAAGAGCAAATGGTGTGGGATCTCCATTTTTCATCAGCACAGTTTGAATTTTTAGGACTTTTATTTATTAGCTTATGGCTGCAACCAATGGAGCAAATCCAATATTTTTTTCTCCTTTCTGTCCTTCTTTTTTTCTCACTCTCTCTTCCATGTCTCCCTCTTTTTTTTTCTCTCCGTCAGGGTGACGACTGGATCCTGCCTTCCTCCACGCTGACGTTGAGGAAGGCGAGCGTGATGGATGAAGGACAGTACACCTGCATGGCAGAGCATCCCTCCGTGGAGTCTCTCAACAAGAAACGCACCATCAGCATCTCCATTCTGCCTCGTAAGAAGAACAGAACCTAAAGATCTCAACTGGACAACCCCTGGCGTCCATTGTTTCCCCGCTTCCTCCTTCTAATGAATGGTTTTGGTATTCCTTTGGAACCATAGGGAAATTCAGCTGCAACGTCAAAACGAGAAATACTGCATTCCATTTCCCTTTTGATCAGTCGTTCACATGCGACCAAAAAGGTCGGGTGTTTGGGTGCAATTTGGTCATCATGAAAAATATGCGGAAGTTCCCATTTGCAAGTGCGACACAGAAACCGTAAAAAAAAAGAACTAAATACAGGGCTGAGGTCTAATTTATCAGAAAAGGTAGTTATGATGCTGTAATAAAGAAAAAGGAGAAGACATTTATGAGAGCGCCTCACATAAAAAAGGTGACAAATTAAATAAAACATAAAGAAAGAAACATAAAAAAAAATGGCAATGACCTAACAGCACCAACTTTTAAGTACTGGAGGATCATTATGAGGTGTAAAAAATGCAATGTTTTACCTGACCTTTCATTTTTTTCTTTCTCTTTTGACAGTAATATCAAGTCAAACATAAATGCGCTGTGCAGCACGGAGACACAGATATAAGAGAACTTAGACATACTAAAATGTGTGACCAGGTGATTGGTGGCCATGCTTTCCTTTTTTTTATCAAAATAAATAAATAATGTAATTCATTATTTTTATATTTTCCAAATGATCAGTCGTTTGAGATTTACAAACACCTGAGGGACTTTCTAACAAATCTTTGGAAAAAATACAGCCCATTATTTTGCGAGCGAATAATAAGTAATAGGCACGCTTTGATTAATAATCTGGTTGTGTGTTAGCTTGTGTAGATGCATGTCGAACAGAGGTGAAGATTTTCTTCATCTGAATCTGTATGGCTGAAAACCTGCCCTATTTCTCATGAAAAGGGAAGATTGTATTCGAGTGGAGGGCTAATTTTATTACAACATTATAGCTAATGCAATTTACAGCATTTCATCTGTCTTCATCATCTTTATCGGTGACCTGTGAGATGGCTGCACTGTGTTAATGCACTGCGATGTTTTAAACACCGTCCTCTCACCCCGGCAGCATTCATAAGCCTTGTGATTTCAATCATTGAAATTATGCAACCTCTAAAAATGCAATTAAGCCAACGCGTGTTATTTATTATAGCAGAGTTGTCTTATTACTGCTGCTATCGACTCACTGGTCACTGCGCTCCGTAGCATCTCCAGTATTTTCTTTGAAGCACATGAGGCACTAGGTTAAAAAAAAAGTAATAATTTGTTTTTTTGATTCAGGAATAATGTTTGCTCCTTCTTGAATCTATAATGAGCAAAATGTTGCATTACACTCTTGTGGCTTTGAAGGAGAATTTCAATAAGTGTGCAGACCTTTTGCAAACATTCCTGGTGCTAAAATCCACTTAACATGTGGTATTACTGCATGTGTGAACAAACAAAGCATGTATTTGCTGCTACCATAAATCCTGCATGAGGTTCAAAAAATTCCACAAATGAACACCGAAGAGACACTCTTTTCTTTCACAAGCAAACAGGGGGGGGGGGGGGGGGGGGCGGCGGGGTGTTCCTTTAGAAGCTTTGGCAGGGAAATTTTAGATTAGCTGATTGTGTGTGTGTGATGCATGTTTCCTCTTCATGTCTGCCTGCTCTGTCCCACAGCGCACGCCGCCTGGTATGAGTCTACTAACGCCCGTCTCATGTTGATGACCTCGGCCGCGGCTGTGTCTCTCCTGGTCTTCATCCTCTCCATGACTGTGTTCCTGTGCCGCAGGGCCAAGCACGCCAACACCAGCAAGGGACCCATGTAAGAAAACCCTGTTTTTACTATTGTGTGTCTGATCCTCTTTCATAATAAGCAGTCACTTTACTCATCATGTGGGATCTTCATTTTAAACGATACTCAAAAGTCTGATGGGTAATGTGCCCGCTTGAATGTGTGTGATTTGTTTTGATATCTTTATGGCGCTTTATCCACACTCACCTTCCAATTTTCCCTAACTCAGCCCCAGTCTCTCCTCCCGCCGTTTGACTTTATATTACGGATATGGTTATTGCTGCAATATTTCATTCTGTCTCATGTGATAGAACCAAGGCCATTCGAGTTACTGTGTGTGTGTATGTTGGTGCTTGTGGCAATGTGTGCTTCACCTTGTCTGGGTATGTGTGTGTGTGTGTGTGTGTGTGTGTGTGTGTGTGTGTGTGTGTGTGTGTGTGTGTGTGTTGTATTCCAAGCGTTCTTGCAGAAAACCGTCCCCCACATAAGTGCCTGCGTGCGTTTGTGTGTTTTAAAAAGCGTTATTCACACTGAATATTAAAGTAAATCTCAGCAGGTCTGATCTAAATGACCCATCCTTGATATGGTTCATGCTCCCTCTTCTCCCCTGTGTCTCCACACATTTTCCTGTGTGTGGAAAGCCCTGGCTGGCTATTAGCACCAGGTTAAGTCTGTAATAGTATATAAATTAAATAAAAAAGGCTACAGCAAAGATAAGAGCATTAGTGGAAGTCCCATTAAATCTGTTGCTGACAGTGTGCTAATGTACAACATGACCCCATAAAGCTTCTCTCATTAACTTCTTTTTCCATATGGTCTAAAGAAAAAGAGGCAGAACCAAGTCCTTACACCAGGGGCTATAGACATATGCTGCTATGTGTATGTAAGCATGTGTGCATACAAAAAGACAGAGAGATAGAGCGAGACAAGAGAAAAAAATATTGGACTTTCATGTTAACAGCCAGGTGTGTGTGCATCACTTGATTCTGGCCTATAATGTCCTCCCTTATACTGTTTCTGGTGCGCCACTGTGAGGTCGATACACTGCTAATCACGCTCCTCTGTCTTTGCTCCTCTCTCCCCCTATCAAGTGACGACCATTCCCAGAAAAAGCCCATCTACAAAACCAGCGTGGAGTCCCTACCCTCCACCTGCGGAGACAAACAACCTCTGGTGTGAGTGACTGCACACACAGGCAGGTGGAAGCAGATGGAATGAGAGGCGAAGAAGAGGGTGTGTGTGTGTGTGGGTGGGCGGCCAGAAAATGAGGGATAGAGAGGATACTTAAAGGGGGAGGAGATGGTATAGAGGGTTATGGATGGTCACATTGAAGGGGATTTTGAATCGGTAGCAAGCTGGGTTTTTACAAAGAAAACAACAACAACTGAAGGGCAAATGATTGCTTTAGAGACACAGAAGCTGCTTTGCTTGTGGATTTATGCTGCAGTTATGAATCTTGGGGGGCAATTTCTCTTCATTTATTCTACCGAGTGGGGAAATGGTGGTGAGGTATATTCTTAGCGGCACAATGCAGGGTGATTCTTATGTATTGCAAGAAGTGTCTTTCTCTTTTGTGTCACAAATATAATTGCTCAGCTGTGTATTATGAATGAGCCATTTGGGCGATGGGACGAAGTTCTTTTTGTGTTGGTTTGTTTTCCCTTTTAACCGAGGGGAACCAGCCTCAGAGTGTCTGTCAGAGAGGGTTAAATTATATCTTGTGACGGCTCCAAAGACCATTGCACTCTACTATTTATCTTACTGCATACGTTGGATTTCTTTGATATTAAAAGGCTTTCAGAAAATGTTGTTTACTGTCCTCTCTGAGTGCCATTGATTTTGCTTCATACATCGGAGGTGGGGGAGTATTGACGACGTGGTGAAAGTCAGACATGCATGCATACTCGCACGGCCGCGCATCTTCTCGATCCAATGCCATCTCAGCCTTGCATCAGCTTGTTTACCAACCTTTTCCCTTTCAGTCTGTGAGACCTTACTCTGAAGCAATGACCTTTACTCAGTGTACTGTGCCTGTGCATGCTTGTGTTTTTTTCCCCCTCATCTGCCGGTAAGCACGAAATTCCTTCTCAGTCAGTTCAACACACACACACACATACCAATACAAAATAAAAACTTAACGCTTACACGAAGTTGGAATAATAGTAAGGTCAGGTAACCTTGGAAGTTTTCCCCCGTATTTTACAAGTGTGGGCAATGCTGGCCAGAGCTAATTCTACTTCAGTGTGGAGCATATTTTTTTCTTCTATTTTTGATTCCACCCAAAACAACCATCAAGAGACGACAACTTCATCTTTTTTAATTTTCCCCTCTGTTGCCTTGTTACCCTTAACGCCGTGCCACAGCACCATCGCTTATTACCATAACTGTGCTCAGAATGCATGGAATTTCATTACGCTTGTCTGTTGAAGTTATGTTGGGTTTTATGTGGTTTTATTATCGGTGTGTGTGTGGTTGACCGTAGGCCGTCGTTAATAATGGGCGAAGCGGCAGTTTAACAATGACACTCCATTAACGGGTGCACGCGCCACAGAGCACAGCCAGGATAATGATATTAAAGTGATTATTCAAACCCCTTGTACAGCCCGCCTCTGCTGCAGCCATCCTTTGTTTACCTTTTTACAGACTTCTTCCTTTTACTTCATTTCCAGGTGCACAAGTTTCTGCTTACTTAACAACTTGGGCCAAGTCCAGAAATAGTGAGACTAACCAAAACAAAATATATTATTGTGATTGTTATGTGTTGCTACATATGTGTAATGTGTGTACTTTTTAGAGGTGGGCATAGATTAATTTTTTTAATCTAGATTAATCTAGATTAATTTTGGAATTAATCTAGATTAATCTAGATTAAAATGGCTCATTTGAATTCATTCATAATATGTGTGTGCTCCCTAAATAATGACTCAAAGTAAGTCTTTGAGAACGTGTTTCTCAAGCCAGGTGGCGCATCAGACCAGGGGCTCATCTCCTGTTTCCAACATGCATCACAAACTGCTTGAGGAAGCTGTTCTACTATGATAATTGGAGATGAAAATAAATAATGTTCAACAAGATGTACTTGTGTTTACAAACTGTTAGGCAGGGCTCAACGCTAAGGTTTTTTTTCACTTGCCCTGACGGGCAAGTGGGTCTGAATTCTACTTGCCCGAAGTCAATTTTTACTGGCCCCTATACAATTTTTTTTATATTAGTCATGTTCAAATAATTGTTATATTTGCTTTTTATTGACAATGTATAAACAAATCATGGACAGTATTATAGATGAGTTAAGGGTCATACTGAAAGTGGAGGCTATAATTCAAATATTATTTGAGTTGGAACATTTGTAATTTTTTTGTTTCTAAACCTACAATAACTGCAAACGAGACATGTTTTATGCAAACAAAAATCATGTAAAGAACTTTAACAGCACTTATTTTTATTTGTTTTACCTTATTCCTTTTACAACAGCAATTCTTTAAAACTTCTTTCTGCAAAAAAAAATTAGGCCTACAACAATCTGTTTTAAAGTTAAAGGCTATTATTTTAATGTGTGTATGAGTGATTTGATTCAAAATCTAAAAATTTGGCTCAGGACAGGCTGTTTTGAACACTTTTCCAGTAGCTTACTTTTAAGCTTCCACTGCCTCATGGTATGTGAAGTCAGACACCTCTGGGTCATTTATTGAGATCTATGCAGGCTGTAGAGATGTTCCTCTGATAACTGTTGCTGATGTTTGTGTTGAACTGCACATTAACTGGTAGTAGGCTACTAGCAGCAGAGCTAACGTTAGCATCCTCGCTACTAGATTCACGTTGGGTGCATAATGCATTTAAAAAACGCGGATATTTTCGCTGCTTTTCAGACGGTCGGGGTAGACTTCACTCCATTTATAATGTACTCGTTGGCTTTTGGACTTTCTGTCACACCAACCTACTGCGTGTAGTTCTCTTCTCTAGCTCTCTAACTGGGTGTGTGTGCTCACCGGTGTTGTGCCGAGTCTGCTTGTGTATGTGTGTGTATCGGCAGTGGAGCCCCGCCCCCCCTTCACAAAACGGAGCAGAGAGGAGAGGAGAGATGCAACGTAGCAGACACTACGCGCACACAAATTAGCGTTAATGTAATAATTAGCACCAGTTAAATATGAAAATAGACCATATATAGATTACGTGTATTTGGCGATTCAAAAAAATTAAATAAAAAATATGACACACGGAAGGGGGTTCACCCCGACGGCGAACAGCCATCGGCCCTGGAGGGAACCATCTCCCCTGAGCCGAACAGGAGGTGGAATAAGAGATTAACGGCGATATTTTTTTTATCGCCGATAAGAGTCTGGCGTTAACGCAGCACGTTAACGCCGATAACGGCCCACCACTAGTACTTTTGTTCATTCAAAGTTTACATTCAATGAGACATTTTCACTATGAAAAATAAAGTCAAACTTATCTTTTCTTATCTTGTACAAAAAAAAATAATAATAAAAAACAATTGTCAAGCTCCATAGGGGGTTTAAAATGCAATTTTTGTACATTTGTAAGGCCCTCTTGCATGTGAAATGCCAGTGAGCACCATTTTGTTTTGGCCTTTGAATCAGTCATGAGTGAAAAGCTATGTGCTCCCAGTGGGTTTTTGGTCCCGGGGCTTCAACCGCTTGGCTAGAAAAGACAAGATTATGTATCAGGAATTTCACACAGTAGAGCCGTCCCTGAAGTACGGTACAACAAGGCTCTGGTTTGGGGGAAGAGAAGTGTAGTCTACAGTGACATCTTGACCTTGATAGGGCCTCCATGGATAAACCAGCGGACAACAGCTTAGGGCGATGCAGGGGCTGTGCAGAGAATACAAAGCGGACTGAAATATTTTTTGGTCTGGGATACTGATTTGTGACACTCTGGCTAGTGTTAACAGTTAGTCTGGTAGTATAGGCAATACGTCAGTCCACTTGCCTACTATACGTGTAAAGGTGAATTATGCCAGACATGACACCTCATTGCCATTACGCAGCAAAGTGCCCGGCATTTGTAACCGTAATGCCAATCACCCACTGCTGTTCTCGTCGCGGTCACTTGGTTTTGTATGTGCATCCTGCATATGTTGTGTCAAACGGTTGAAAATGAAGGAGTGCACTTCGTTGAGGAAGCAGGTGTTTTTTCCCTCATTACTTCCTGACAATGCCCCATCTGGTGCGCTGCAGCCGCTGCCACCGACTCCCTGCCAACTGGGGGAACAAACACACAGCAGAGAGGCTGACAGGGAAAAATGGGATAGGATTGGAATTGGGGGAAATGAGTGAGGCAGATACCATCCTCGCCAATAACAAAAACAAGGTTAAAACTCTGTGGTGTGGGGAAAGAAAAATCACAGAGAAGGGGAAGGCCTGAAGCTATAAGTCCTTTAAGATTTCACACAGATCCGCAAGCCGAGGTCAGAGTTAAAACATTTTTCTTCCGGAAGTTCAAGGGGTAGACATATTAATATTCATGCCAATAGACCACTTTGATGCTTTTACTGCTCATGTGACCCTTTCTGACAGTTTGAGCCAAACTGACCAAGGTGACCTGGGGGATTCATCATGACTGATGAGAGGGAGAGAGAGAGAGAGAGAGAGAGAGAGAGAGAGAGAGAGAGGCCAAAGCAGATATGATACCCATGACGTGCTGTCCCTAGAGTTACCTGCGGGGGGCGCCAAACACGCAGGTTAAAAATATCGCCGTGGTATAACCATGGACGGGTATAACACTATGTTGGGGGGTTGGATTTGGAATGAGAAACAATTTTCATAATGGAGCAGCAGCACTCTCTGACTGGAAAACGCAATTAAGGGCAAACTGTGGCCACAGCATGAAGGTAAAGTTAAAGAGCTTCTTTAGCGGGACCCAAATACGCCCTGGCCACAGATGAGTCAGAGTGGCTCGTCCGTATAGCACAAGTTATTTGTTCCAGGCCATTACCTATATTGAGAAAGGTGATTTCACATAATACAGTCATGTCTCTTGATCTCGTAACAGCTAAAAACCTGCTGCACATAATTTAACTTGGCAGTGAGTGAGTCAACATGCAACCTCTCCTCCATTTGTGATCCCCAAAAACGAAATAAAGAAACCAACTTACAGAAGATAAGAAATAGTGCCACCATGTCAGCATGTGGAAAAGAAAGGTGAGCTCACCTGGTAAATGACATTCAGGTGAATCAACACGCACACAATACGCGCACTACAACAGTCTGCATGCTCTATACCTTTATCCTATCGACTCCAGAGTACACATTAACTGATTGCATTGCAACCTTATTGTCTCTTCAAACAATGAACATCTGTTTCTTTTTTTCCCACGTCTTATTCGTTGTGCCACACGTAATTTTCGGTCCATGGAACTGATTTTGAAATAAATTGGTTAGTTTCGCCGGGAAATTAATGTTAGTTATCAATCATATTTAGCGCGGATTGATTTCAATTAATTGGGAGGTGCGGCCCGTCCTCCTTCGCCTTGCTTCTATAGCCCATTGCTTTATAAAGCCCAACCCCTCTCTCTCAATCGCACACCCCTCCACCTGCTCCGGCTCTTTGCAATTGGTCCGAAACACACATGGGCCCGCCCTGCTGGCAAGCGTTTAAATCTATTTAGGCGACAATGTAAAGTAACCAAGAAAAACCGGCCAAGCCATTATTATTTCAGGCATTCCGGAGCAGATAAAGTGGGTGTGTGTGAGAAAGAGAGAGAGAGAGAGAAAGAGAGAGCGGGAGCATTACTATGTAAAGACCTGCTGTTACGCACTGAGCGCTTGACAAAATACACACAGTCGCACGCGCGCGCACCCTCCCTCGCGCTCACACACACACACACACATACATACACAGACGCTGAAGGCGCTGTCGGAGAGTGAACCTGCGGGTTCATGTCACTCTAATTTCTCCAAGCAAGAGGAATAACCGAGGCAGAAGAGATCAAGGCGGAATATCAGCGGCAGAGATGATGGCTTTCGCGACCGTGTGGAACTACTGCGTCCCTCTCACCATCATCACAGTCGCCTGCTTGGTGCGCACTGGTAAGAGCTCGAGCCAGTGAGAGTGAATGAGTGTGAGGTGAATGAAAAAGAGTGTTAAGCCACCTCGATGTTGCTGGGGCTTTTTCCCGTGTAAGTTTGCTTAAGTCATCTAAGAAATAGCTGAAATAAGCGCCGGGTCTTTTCCTGACATGTCAAGGAATGGGAAAGGGGGTGAAGGAGGAGCTCACCGCGGGAAACAAACACGTGCAGATATGCCAGTTGTACAATCATCCTATATAGCCTGCGGACCGCTGTTAGTGTTCACCACTGGGTAATTAGAATCAAAAGCCATTTGCGCAAGTACAGGCTCCATCGTCCGTAAAGCTACCTGGGTATATGAGTCATTGTGTTGAGAGCACTTATCGCGACTGGAAAGAGCCCCAAACTCACTAAAACAAAAGTGAAAGATGAAGGCTCGCTCTCACTTTTTCTTTGCCACGCACAATTTATTTATTATGAAATCATCCCTTGCTCTGTTGAACCCTCGTGCGTCACAACGTTTTGATTATTTTCTGCAAGACAGACCGTGATTTGGATGTATTGTATCACAGACTCTCTCGTGTGTGTGTGTGTGTGTGTGTGTGTGTGTGTGTGTGTGTGTGTGTGTGTGTGTGTGTGTGTGTGTGTGTGTGTGTGTGTGTGTGTGTCCCGTAAAACCAATCCAAGCATATGGGCTACTATGCAGAGATTGAATATTCTGACAGCCACATGAGAGCTCATAACAAATGCCCGCAGTGGACCAGAAGTGTGCGTGGTGTGTGTTGCCTACTGCCTTTACACTCTGCAGTATATAGTAGCCTATTAATGACTGAAAGGACCTTTGAGACCTCATCTTATCAGATACAATACTTCCTTAAGAGCATCTATTCCATGCCTTTTTTTGGCACCTGCGGTTCCTTTACTGCAATCATTCTCACCACTACACCTCTCAGTCTTGGAGTCTCCAGCATTGATTCCTTATACAGGCATAGCGTAATTCATGGTCACTAGAGCCCTATAACAAACTGTGCATCTGCTGCAAAAAATGTGGATCTGGATTAGGCTCAATTATGACTCACAGAATACAGTGCCATCTGCTTGGATTTGGTCAAAATGTGGACTCATAACAAACTGCATTAAGTTTATCTCAAGGCTTCAGTGAATGGTGCACACATATGTTGCTTCACTTTGTGTCCCCTGGTCATTGTGCTCTGTAGGGCTTTGTTTACGTTGTCCTTCGGCAGTGAGAGGGTTAAGTGCTAGGTCAGCCAGACCTGTGCTGTGCTGTGCTATGCTGTTGTGTTGTGCTGGTGTCTTTTCTTATATAGGTGGTGCTACATTGCTCCAAAGCTGTTCTCCTGGCTGCACTGATACCATCTTCACCACGTATTGATTTCTTCCCTTGAGTGTATTTGTGCCTATGAATTTGTATGTCTGCTTCTCTAAGAGTGCAGGTTTGATTTATATGCATAAGCATGTAGGCGTTTGCGGGTCAGTCTAGCTGGAGGACTGTGTAAGAGGTTTGTGTGTGTGTGTGTGTGTGTGTGTGTGTGTGTGTGTCTGTGTCTGGGCGACCATTTGTGAACATGCTTGCGTGTTGCTGCATGTAAATGTGCCTTATGTCTGTGTGAATGTGCATGTGCGCGTGTGCTGCGTACACATGCCGAGCTTTGCCTGAGCTGCAGGCAACCTCTGCTGGGGGCTGCTCACTGATCACTGTCATTAATCTAGCCACTGACAGGGGCCGGGAGAGACAGGGGGCCGCGGGTGGAGGGGGGTTAGAGGCAGGGATGGATAGAGGAAGGAGGGAGGGAAAAGTGGAGCGAGAGAGAGAGAGAAGAGTGAAAAGAGGGTCTCTTGTGAACACCCTGCACATATTAACATACAGTATATTGTTCATGCCATATAAATAAAAAAATAAATAAAAAGTTTATCCAATAAAAAATCTGCATGTCTAGGCAAAACTAATTTAGAAGAAAGGCAAAAGTTGGGAGGGAATGAGTGATGCTGGTTGTTATTATGCCAGGATTGAGATGGACAGATTGATTGTATAGATAGACAAACGGGTGGATGGATAGATGGAGAGGGTGCTGTGAAGATGGCGAGGCTGGGAGACTTGGCCCTCCCGTGAAAAATTAAGGGAAGACAGAGGATTGGAAAGATGGAGAGAGCAAGAATGAAAGAAAAGAGAGCGAGGGAGAGAGGAAGAGTGAGAGATGAAAAGCAGAAAGACTTCACAGTGTGTCTGACGGGCAGGCCTGAGGGACACACGGACACACACGCACGTACGCACGCACGCACGCATACACACGCATATACAATCAGCAGCACACAAAGTCAGTGTTTGTGCACAGAGTGCATGGCTTTGTGGGGGTGGCTGATCCACAGCAGCTGTGGGCCAAACTTACGCTACTGTAACAAATGATGCTAACTCCACCTTTGCTTCTTGGCCAGCCTTTACTGCTATACCACGCACCCCCTCCTTTACTTCTGTTCCTCCACCGCCTCCCCATTCCTCTCCTAGGCCTCCATTACCACCTTCCTTATCGCTGTGTGCATTAAATCACCTCCATTTGTTTATTTGAATGTGTGCAATGAGAGCCATCCGTTTGAGCTTGTTCCCCATCATGCTGTTTGGACCTTGGCTAGAAAAACGGCAGCAGTTGGACGTACTTGTGGGAGGAGATTTGAATACCAATTATGGCTGGTATAAGTAATCTCACACACACACGCACGCACGCACACACACACACACACACACACACACACACACACACACACACACACACACACACACACACACACACACACACACACACACACAACAGAGGCGATGCATAAATCAATGTCGCTGTGAGTCACAGAAGGGAGGCCTGCCATGTAAACACAAACATCAAGGGATATGCTGTGCACACAGAAACTAAAGAATATGGACACAAATGAGCACACGTATGAGAGCAGGAACATACATGTACACATGCATAAACACCTTGTCTACAGACAGCTCTCGTAGTACATTAGACTCTCTTTTGAACATAGGAATAGAACAGCTAATGCATGAGTTTTTCTGAGCAACACTTGCAGTTTTCGATGCATGTCGGATGCAGTTTGCATCATTCTGAAGTCAAGATTGCTTTTTCACTTTCTTCCACATTGCACTGGGCTTGCTCTTTCAGCGTCTTTCTTTGTACTCTAATGCTTTGGAAAAAGTCTTGACTCCAAGCCAAGGTCTATCCTTTGATCCAAACCTTGGAGGATAATTCACCCCTCGAAATAAAATAAAATTCGACAATTTAATTAAAAAGAGCGAGACCTCTATTCCTTGATCTCTGTTCTGCCATCTGCTGGTTCACGGTGTAAATTCTTAGCCTTGTCCTGTGTTGCATTTTATGTTTTTCAATGATTCGCTGTCTCTTTGCAGGTCTAAATAATTGGACAACCTGAACTTGGCAGACAGTGCCGGTGTGCCCATAAGCTCAATATGAGCTCAAACGAGCCGTTTGAGAAAAAAAAATGCGCTGCCTACTGATGTCGTGCATAGTCGTGTTTGATCAACTGATGGCGTCTTTAAGGTGTCCTGTCAGGGTGGCCCACTATCTCCGCTGAGCAACTGCCTCAGCGTAAGCTCCATAAACAAATTGGACTGTGCTGCCTTTTATGGAAAATCATGGCTAAAAGAGTTACGGAGCTTAGTGTGGGCTGGTTTTATTCTCCCCTGGGCTTTTATGGGTCCATTATTCAGAAGCAGAAGAAGTTCCTAGCTTCACCTTTTAGTGCAGGTGATGTATTTTACAGTAATTATTTCCTAATCTGCCCCCCCCCCAGTCTACAATGCGAGCCGTAACTCCTTGTTTTGGGCTGCTTTTTGTCTCACACAATGATTCCATTTCAGTAACCCGTGTTATAGTCCAAGTCCTGAGAGGCCTTTATTTTTTAACATCTATATGTGAATAGAATAAAAGGGAAATGAGACCTGACAAGTCATTTTATTTCCAAAACTGGGACATCACGTATCCATTTTTCATATCCTGTTTACAGCGCTGTGTTTTCAGTCTTATGTTTTGTCCTCATGGAGAAGTTCATGTACAAACAGAATACGTGAGTTAGAATGATTGAAAAGGGGCACACCAGAGACACCGATCGGTAATTGAAGCCTTATATCTCATTTGAACATTTGTTTAATTGTCCATTAGCGAAACTTTCTGTCAATCTAATCAGGCCGGCGCTAATGTAGAAACACTCTTTATGGCTGCCACCTCATCTCCTTCCCATTACTATTCCCCAGACAGTGCAGCTTGTGATTATCATAATGGTGATCTATGGCGTCCTTATGTGTCGCTCTCTAAAAGAGCAACTGGCGTTTCACCAACTTTTGCCGCTGAAGTTTTTTTTAATGCTGACTAGGATGCCAAGGACGTCTCCCCCATTTGCTGCCCACCAAAGCCTGCCAATCAATCTCGTAACCAGTGCTCCGTATGATCTGATTGGCTCAGTTGCAAAAGCGGAAAAAAAAAACGCCCAGCTTCGGGTATGCAGCCTACCATACTGCGACCTGATGTCCCCTGAGCCAGCAGCTTTTCTCCAGTCACTGACCCCTCTCGGCTGTATATTTGTCTTTGCCATGGGAGTGTGAAATCAGTAAACAGCCATTCCCCTCGACATTGCTTCTTGGCGCTACACACAAAAGGCATGTGGCTATCTATTCTTCCTACTGGGGCAACAGGGTGAAGTTAAGTTATGCTTTGAGCCAGTCAAAGTTGAAATGGGGTCAGTTAAACAGAGTTGGGAGGAAGAAAGAGGGGATCCATTACAACATTAACGCCACAGGGAGCAAACATTCCTCGCCG
This sequence comes from Ammodytes marinus, assembly GCF_949987685.1. Classification (NCBI taxonomy): domain Eukaryota; kingdom Metazoa; phylum Chordata; class Actinopteri; order Uranoscopiformes; family Ammodytidae; genus Ammodytes; species Ammodytes marinus. Next base: position 23,754,271 of record NC_137217.1, on the reverse strand, counting down.
CTGGTGACACAGTTTCCATGACTAAGGGTAAACATTCATACCTCCTGCTTGGCCCTGGGTTGGCTTGTTTAACTCCCACAGTCATTGGCTGCTGTGATACCTGTCTCTACAGCTCCCGTAGGGCACACCGCTAACTTGGCCCTACAGCGGCCTCCCGGTAACGCTGGTAACCAAGGTGATTATCCTCACTCAGGCGCGAGCGGGGGAGCCCTTCACTAGGCGTTATTGGTAGAAAGAGGCTGATCGAGCTGGAAAGGGCAAGTACCCTAAAAGTTGAAGAGCTGGTAAAACTGTGTACTTTGCCAGTGCGGAGTGCGCTAATACAAATCTCACCTTGGAAGACTTGATGTAGAGACAAGAGGTAGAGGAAGATGGCTGGTAATGAGGTACTTGTCTAAGGGTAAGTAGGATCATTGAAGTGACTTCCACCCAGGTGCAACAACTGTCAAGGCTGGGCACAGAGTTTTGCCAACATGGACCCCGTTTTCTCTTTTTATCCTTGGGAGGTCTGTGTGTCCAGTGGAGGCTAGCTGATGAAGAGTGACCAGGCTAAGCTGTGGCACCGAGGGACTTGATTGGGTCAGAGAGGGAGAGTCAGAGAGAGAGAGAGAGAGAGAGAGATGGATGGCTGCACAGTGTATAAAGGAGTGAAGGAAGGGAGTGAGGGAGGTAAAGCGCCAGGGGCATGCGTCACAGACCAGTGGAGCAGGGAGGAGCAGGATGGGAGAAAGTCAGCCGGAGAGGAGTCCAACAAACAAGTGAATGATTGCAGGATTTCAGCTCTAAAATGGAAGGGTGTAAAGTCAGAAAAAAATAGAGAGAGAGAGAGGGAGAGAGAGAGAGAGAGAGAGATGCAAACCCTGCTGTGCTGACATGATGGATTCAGAAGGCAAAGAAATTAGTGAGGAAGGAGGGAAGGGTGCGATTAAGGTGGTACAACTGCTGAAAAGTACAGGGTGCTGGGTGGGTGTGATGAGGAGGAGGAGGAAGAGGAGGATAGACAGAGAGATGGATGGTGATACATACGAGAGAAAGACGGAGAGAGTGCAAGCACTGTGTAGGTGACCACACCAGAGAGACGGGGTGTCGTGATCGATGAGGTCAAAATACACACACACACACACACACACACACACACACACACACACACACACACACACACACACGCACACGTATTGAAATTGCAGCTCATGGCCGGTCCTCTTACTTTTTCGGAGAAGCTGCACGGTGCTTCGGCTCAGAGAATTACACACCCACACACAAGCATAGGCCCATTTATCTGTCTGCCTTTTACAATCCTCCTTCATATCAGCGCCGTTAATAGGTCTCGCCTTGATGAGATTGACAGTCAAGGCCCTGCACTATATACTCGAAAATCAGATGGAGAATATTCAGAATGCGTACACAACAATGCTGAAGAGCTCTCAGATGAGTTTCCTATCTTAGAAAACTGTCTCTCCCCCGAGTGGCAAATTCGTTTGAGCTATAACCATCTATGTCTGGCAATGATAAACTGGGGGTGTCACTTGCAGTGGCTTCAGAAAGGACATTTTGTCTTTTTAAACTGTAATCAGACCTTATTAGCTCACACAAATGATTAGCATTTTGAATGACTGTTTGAAGTTGGGAGAAAAAAAGAGGATGCTGGCTTCAGAAATATATATTTAGTAAGAAAAGGATTATCACTGATTATCTTTGCAAATGTTTTGAGGAAACCACCCTTTGTGTCTTACTTCATGCACTTTAAAAACCATATGCTGTCGCTCAATGAAAAACAAGTGATAACAGCAGCTGCCAATAGATGGCAACTAAGATTGCCATTCTGGACTGATGCCAAGTGAGTGTTGACACAACTACAGGAAAAAGAGATGTACTGCAGCTTTCATGATCATTCTCAGAAGCACCCAGACAGTCTCACGGCCGCCCTTCTCTCCTTGTCTATTCTCTTCTCTTAATCACGTGCCCAGGCCTAAGACAAGAGCTTCAACATCGAGTAATAAGCTTTGATCCACGTCATTAGCAAACCGAAAACAACCGTTAATTATACACAATTAATTAGCAGCACATGAAAACAACCCTCGGAAAGTTGGCTGCCCTCAAAGACCCCCAAGCGCTCGTTGAAATGAGAGAGTGAGAGATAGAAGAAGAGAGAGAGGTGGACAAAGAAAAAAGAAGAAAAAGAAAAAATTGAGGGGAAGAAGCCTGTGGTTGTATGCTTAATGTAGTGGGCCGAGATTTACCGCAATGATATGGTGGGCTGTTCTGAGACTCCTAAGGTCATCAATTCATGCTCTGCTTTCAGCAGGGCACTAGAAAAAGTGAGGCCATGCACCCGTCTGCAATGAAGTAAAGCGCAAAAGAAAAGAAGCCGGGCCAAATTGGATTGCTGCGATTGTTTCAGCAGAGATTGTTACAGTTGGCAAGGCCACTTAATAAGTGGCCAAGCACCAACGACCTTGAGGAAGGCTCCGGCTGATTCTCTCCCAGGATTCATTTTCTCCAGAGAAGCTAAAGGGGCATTTAAGTGACTGCTGATTCGCCTTACGGCTGTAAACAGGTACAAGCCCCTCTGCACTATCACCCCCTTTTAAAGTGCACCAGCAGATTGATGTCCACAGATGTGTCTCTATCTCTGTGTCCATCTGCCGAGGGTGACTCATGTTATCATGGACTACAGGAGTGCAGGAGGTAGTGTGTCTCTCCTTTCTGGCCATCGAGTGGAACAGCAGTACAGTCTGTGATACTGACTGAGTTTGACACAGGCCTTGGGCATTGGTCGCAGTTGCGGAGAAACGGTGGTTCATAGCAACCGCCACCCGCCAGGCCATATACTGATTAACTGAGCTGTGGAGCAGCTTGCAGAGGCCAGTGGGGTTCTATGGTTGGAACCATTCTTAGCTTTAGTGGACTATGTAGCCATGAACAGCAAGTGTTTTTTTGTGTCCGCAATATAGATCCTAAAGTGTTGGGAGCCACAGAGTACACACAGCACGGCACTGTCACCTCTTGACTGCATGTACAATTTATTGCAAGAGAAACTAATAAAAGAAAGCTGTGGGCGAATTTGCTTTCATTCTTGATTATTTTTTGTATTTCCCTGGGGGCAAGATGGCTGCCATCTGTCCTCCCCGTTATCAGAGCAACTTTGTCCACTCCCCTGTCACCAGGCTTCCAGTTGTTCCATATATTTGATCTGAAATAGTACAATGCATGATTTTTTTATTTGAAAAGATTGCTTTTCCTATTAGAAAAAAATACAATATAAAACGAATATGCATTACATGTTCAGAAATGACATGTTATGTTAGACGTACGTAGACATGAGTCTTGCATTAGTGTGACATTCAATTGCATGAATATGTGATCATGTCAATTCCCTATGAAAGTATATGATGTACGCTTCAGGCAGGAAATTAAAGCTGCCAAACCAAGATGAAGGCTTAACAGTCTGAGGGAAGTGGGCAAGAGTCTGCAGAACTGAGCAGGAGATAAAGATAATTTCTCAACGTCAGGATCGGATCAACTGAGATTAGGAATATGTTGGATAGATAATGTTACCAAAAGGGGAACAAAGCATAATTTAACTTTTCTATTGGACAAATTTTACTAAGGATATTTCCACCAATTGAAATAGTATGAGAGAGAAATTTCAACATTGAAAAACCTGTCAACCCATTAGAAAACAGATCACGTCTTCCTCCTTGAAAGGCTTATTTGTATGTGCAGAGTGAAAATACTGAACTAACACTGTGGTGCCGAGATTACACTTAATTATGCTGACTTTCTCATTATTTTATCATTAACTTGAATATAAGTCATACTTGTCAATGCAATTCATTGTTGCTATTCACACTGATCAGTAAGACATGGGAAAATTCAGTCAACTTTGCTACTTCGGGTTATGAGTCAGGGAAGTTATACCTCCTTGACTGTGTTTGCGGCGGTGGGGGTGGGGGGGGGGCTGTTTGACAGCACTGCTTGGCTATGCAATTATAACTGATGCTCATTTTGAGAGATGGATTGGAGTTATGCCGTGATGAAAGCGATTTAAGAGCTTATGTTGGGGAAAATTAAAAACAAACATAAACCATAGGTAATTAAATAAACAAGGTTGGTCCCAAATGATGAGTAATGTATAAGTCTGGCCGTGTCACAGATTTGTGCACAGATCTGCGGCAAAGGAAGCAGGCAGGCAGGCAGGCAGGTTGGCTTACACACACGCCCTCGCCGCATGATACACGGATTTGCATATGCACGAACACAAATATTACACTGCACTCAGGAGACTGGAGAGACCTTTCGGAACTGATTTACGGCGGCGTCTTGTGTCCTGATGCTCCCTGCGATTTTAAATGTCATGTTCCCTCCCTGGCCCCCTTTATTATGAGCTTCCACAGGGTAGATCGTATAGAGGGGACACACCTGGTGATTGTGTTCCAAGTGCTCAACCATATTCATGAATGCACCGAGAACAAGTTTTCAGTTTCTTTTTTCGTTTGTTTGTTTTTGCACCCTTTGGATGGCGCCTTTTCTTCTTTTAACAAAACCTGTTTTCACTCTCAATCTCCCTGCTTCTTCTTTTCTATGCCTTCTTCCCCCTCCTCCCTTCCTCCCTCCTTCCTCTCTGATCCCTCACTCGCCCCATTCACCGGTAGAGCCAAGCCGGTTCAAGGGCCTCAACAGTGACTTATAGTGTCTTTTTGTTTGTACTCACCAGGATCACTCAAAAGCTTTTTTATCCCCAACCACCCCTCCCTGTGTGCCCTTTTCTTTTTGTGTCTTACCGTGTTTGTACTTAAATGCCAATGGCCTTGCTCATGCACACACTCGAATCATGTGCCCCAGGTGCATGTGCCTGCACGAATCTGCTCCCCGCTGTCACTGAGAGTTTGCAATGAGAGGCAAGCTCTGTGGCGGTTGGAAAGAGATTTTTTTGGGGAAGGGGAGGGGGTACTTTTTCGTTGATGGATATTTTGGCTAAGTGCCTCTCCTTCCTTCCCTGCTGTTTGTAGCCCATTCCTTGCCTCTTCCCTTCCTAGCTACCTCTTAAACCGTAGCTGCAGGCTATAGGGGTGCCAGGGCCAGGTGCGGGGGGAGGTAGAGAGTGAGAGGAAAGAGAGAAGGTGGATTGACAGGGCCCAGGTGGCCAGCTTGAACGCCTGGGCTTCTGCTGTCCCCTTCTCATTTGCATAGAGAAAATGTTTTTCCTCCCTCCCTGTCTGATGCTTTATCCCCCCTCCCACAATCTCTCTCTCTCTCTCCTTTCTCTTTTTACATACACCACATAGATTCATATCCAATATTATTTTAGTTTTCGTCCTCCTCGCCTCTCCCTCCGCCCGGTGTTCTTGTTTCTCGGAATAAGTTACACTTTCACTTCCTTTCCTTTCCTTTTCTTTTAAGTTTCTGTTTTCTTTTTATAGTCAATTCCCTTTTTGCCCCCCTCTCTACTGCACCCCCACACTTACCTTCTCTTCCCCCATGTCTTTTTGCTCTGGGCTTGCTGAAGTGTGCATTTCTACTTATATGCCGCTCTGCAATATTGTGGAGGTGGAGGCTTATTTCCACCGTATACGTGCACTTCTGAGACCATGCAGTCCCCCCAACAATCTCCATTCATCTCTCATCCACCTTCGCTTGCTCCCATGACTGTTTTTAACTTACCCTATATCTTCTCTCCCCCCCTTCCAGCTCCCTCGCCCTCCACTCCCCCCCTCCCCCACACTTCTTTTATTCCTGCTGGAGCCTCTCGATAACTTTGTGTTCCCAGTATTTGCAGCAAAGCAGACTTTAGCTCCTTCATATATTTAATTCCTTCATTTACTTCCTACCAATCTCCCATGATCACACCATCACTTGGCACCTTGGTCATTGTACAGTTGTGTGTGCTGCTGTAGGTGTGTGTGTTCGAAAGAGGCTCAGTATATTCTGCTCACACATTGAGGCACATACACATGCATCTTTGTCCCGGCATTATTGTGATGCCAAACACACTCCTGACTTGCTCAGCCTGAGCCTAAATTGCATAAGCAACATGTGCTTATGCACACATATAAAGTATGTATACTGTATATATTTTTAAATTGATACACATGGATTTTTCACATTGAATACAAAAACTGCAACACTTTTTTGGGCCGCCAAATTCTCATCTGTAGGAATAAACCCACATACATGCAGATACATACAGGTGTCTGTGAGATAGACACACACACACACACACACACACACACACACACACACACACACACACACACACACACACACACACACACACACACACACACGCAGACAGGCACATGTCAGGAAGCCATCGGGTTTCCTCAAGAGTTTCTGAATTGAGTTATGTAGCCTGTCAATCGAGTCCCAGTGACCACATTTGCGCACACCCCTGACACACACACACACACACACACACACACACACACACACACACACACACACACACACACACACACACACACACACACACACATCTGCCCATCTAACGGTGCATATTTCGCATGGAGAAGGGACTCAATTACGGCGAAGGTGAAAGAAGCAATAAACACGGGCACAGATACAGTGAGGCTTGGCTCAGCAGCACTGCAGTCCATCAGAGAGCCAGGTATGTAGCCTGCTGCCGCTTTGCTCAATCAGTTGTGAAGTGCTGGGAATGGCCAGGGGTGGTGGATGGATACAGGGATGGACGGAGGGGGAAAGGGAGGAGGGAGGGAGGGGGGAGGGAGGAGGGAGGAGGGAGGAAGGGGTGTTTGTAGGGGAGTAAAACGCTGCCTGCCATCGGAGCCTGTCTGGAAATGATGTGGCTGTAACCATGGACATACCGCTGAGAGGGCCGGGAGGTGGGATGGTTGGAGCAGTGGGAGCTGATAACAGCCCACCTTGATTTCAGCCCTCAGCATACACACATAAGTATGGAAGTTATATCCTGTATACAAACACACACACACACACACACACACACACACACACACACACACACACACACACACACACACACACACACACACACACACACGACGATGACTGGCACTGCAGCCTTATGAGTCCTCGCCCACCCACGCTAGAGCACCAACAGCATTCACACAAAATAACACACTATTTGCCCACGATGCATCTGTTGTCCCTTTCCCTTTTGTGCATATAACTAACACTTCGCCTGAAAGGTCTGCTGCTACTTTACCTATTAAACACCCGCGCAAACAACCATCACGGTTGACATATTTCTTGTGTCAAACTTTGACCCAATGTTCAGACCGTAGTTGTACATACACACAGTGACATACATGATAGTCCATTGAGGGAAACATTTCAGGTTCCTTCCTGGTCCCGTGTTGAAAATATCACAACAACAAGGCTACACATACAATTTTAGATTATACAATAAGAATAGCTGAAAACAATTCTGCTCCATCTCTGCTGTAGCAGGGAACCCGTGTGGTGGTGTGTTTCTTTCCTGAAATGTCAAGAGAATGCATGTTATCTTCGTAAATAATAAATCCCACAGGTATGGTAATTTACATGAAGTGTATTGAAGTGGAGCCTTTTCAAATAGATCACAGATCTACCAGCCCTTCACATACTTGTAGTTAATGATGTTCCGCCACACGTCCACCCACACATAGAGGTTAGCAATGCACTGCTTCATAGTCATTACAAGTTGTTGTGGCATTTTGTTCTTGCATATTATTTTTACAGAGACATGTCAAAAGCTGCGAATGAAGTAAATGAAGACACAAAAGGCAAACATGTATAACCCTTACTATTATGATTCTAAGGTTATTTAATAATTTTAAGTCATTACGATGTACATGAATATGGGCTGGCGTTGCATGCTTGTGGACATACGACTTGCACAACAACACCGCTGCTAAAAGAAATGCTATAGGGAAAACACTGTACAGTATGCATTTTGTTGCAAATGAAAAAGTAAAACATATTCTTTATATCAGCCGGAAAATATCAGATTCATTCAAGCTTGTAAATAAATTAGCCTACATTTACCCAGATAGACTTATCAATACAGAGACAACAGGCAACACATATGATGAAATATACGTATTGTCTGAAGAGGTGATTGGAATTTCAAACGAGATGTGGAGATTTAGGCTGCAGGAAAGGAGATTCTTGTCCCACAAAGAGGGGACACCTCCGTTATCTGTAACCGATTCGGCTTTAAATCATCCGATGGCAAACCTTGCAAAGTGTTGAAGTTTGCTCTGTGTCTTGACCACAAAAGATAGACTCACAGGTAACCCGCTTCGTAATTTGAAAAAAAAGACGTGCATCCCTGTGAATATGAAGAAGTGAAAGAGATGGAGAGATAGTACAAGGTCAATGACGCCATACATAGCAAACATGCTGCAAATATACAGTATATTATCAAAACATTAAATCTATTAACATAAAGGCACAGGATGGGCATCTTCCTCCCCCCGAAAAAAACCCAAACATCCTTATACCTTAATATAATACAATCCAAAAGTGAAAAATACTGTAATATTTACTTTAAATCCACTCATATGTGCACAGTTCTGAAATCTCCTTCACTCATTGCACTCACACAAAGATTCACTCCAGCAGATGGTGTTCTGTACATATAAACTCTACGTATTTCTGCTACGTGCATAAATGCAGGTAGATGAATGAGCACTTACTTGAACTCGCAGGCACGTCACACTGTGACAGTTTAGTAGTTGCACTAAGTGCATTGCACGAAGCTAGACTTGATAACTACGGCCGAAGGTAGTGAGGGGGGAGTGACTGCCTACTGGGAATCTAATAGTTCCGGCAGCTCGCTCTCTCCCTCACCTCAGCTACCTTTTCGATCCTATCTGTCTCTGTCCCTATCTTTAATTCATTTCTGTTCCCCTCAGCACATCCATATTTCTCCCTGCCTGCCCCTCTGTCGCCCCCTCTCTCTCCACCTTGTCCGCCTCTCTGGATTCACCACTAAGCCCTTGCCTTTTGGCAGTTCCTTCTCCATTACTCCCGCCACGCTCTCCTCTCCCTCTGTGTGTCTATTTCCCGTTGGACTCCTTTTCTCTCTGTCATAGTCTCTTTTGCTCCGTCTCTGTATCAAATCCCATTCTCTTGTACTTGGCCCAAACCTCTGCTGCTCCCCTCCGTCTGTCTCTCTCACGTATGCAGAGTTATGTATGAAAGGCCTTGATGAGAGTGGAGGTAAAAATTGGTAGGGAGGACACAGGCGTGCTGTCAGGGAGGGACCTGTACCGAAAAGACCAATCGCAAACACAAGTCCGCTAGCTTAAGATCAATCGTATTAATTGCTTGCGAGGAACTCTGGGTTGTGACACTCTCTTGTTATTGCTTTGTGTTATTAATAAAAAAAGAGTTACAGAAGGAAGGTGCTGGAATCAATAAGCGGGGAAATTAAACAAGGAGAGAATGGGACAGGGCACGGGGACAAACTTGGTGCAGCTTGGACATTGTTATTAGTTGTCGCTGCCCCTTTAATGAAGGTTATTTAATGGGCCAGAAAACAGTCACACACGGCAGCCAACAAACAGAGGGCTGATTTGCAACTGCAAATACAAAGCAAAGTCTGACAAAAACAACTTTTCTACTAAACGGACAACAGTGGGAGTGAAACAAGAAGGTGCCGGAAAAAGGACTTTGCCAACGCCTTCCAGCCCGCTAACCCCTTGAATCCCTGACACTCACTCTCGCTTGTGTTTGTCGTTTGTTCCACTTTTATCCTCATTTACCTCTCTCTGCTCTGGGTCTTTTTTCTTTATCTCTCTTCCTCCACTTTTCCCATGGCGGCTCTCTTTTATGGGAAATGTATTCATTAAAGGACAATAAAGGTCTGATTGGAAAGAGTGGACTAGCTTTCAGAGCAGGCCATTTAAAAGCAGGGCGAGAGGCAGAGAGAGAGAGAGAGAATGTGATGGCATTACACACCTAACGTCTTCACTCAAATGTATAGAGCGCTGATTTTCTCTGTACCACTGCTTATCAATCACATTCGTATGAGAGCTACTGCAATAGAACACTGTTGTTTTGTTTCTAAGCTGTTGGAGTTGAGGGACGTTCTAGTCAACTTCTGAACCTAGCCTGCAGCATAAATATAGAACTATTCATATGAATGCAGCATTGGTTGCAGAGCCACTTTGTCCTTGCCATATTTACATTTCACAATTTTCTGGATCCGAGTGTGACACCCGTTCAATTACGTGATGTGTCTCCCCTGTGTAAACATAGCACAGCGGCGTAATGTAATTCAGTGTAATAAAGACGTCTCAAGGGTGGATGACAGAGATGGATAGACCCAAGGAGTCACAGTGCCTCATATGCATGGTGTAGTTCATCCCAGGTTATTGCTACCAACTTTTCTTTCCTTTTTTCTGGGCAGCCTTTCCCTTTCCACTCATTCCTACAAGACTTTGGAACCATTAGGTCAATTAATTGTTGAGTCATGAGTACAAAGAAACACATTGGTGTTCAACCAAATAAATGGCTAGAGAAATGTATATGCAGAGAGCCTATTGCTTGTAAATTGGTATCACTGAATGTGTTGCCTGGAAATGTACAGGAATTTGCAGAAATTAAAAAAACAAAAATGCCAAATATATGTTTGAGGTCGTACTGTATACAAACAGTTTCACCATAACACATTTTAAGGGATCATAATCAATGTAAAATATAACCTACATAAACGTACAATGGCAGGTTAGTTGCATAGTAAATACTTGGTGAATAACACATCTCATATTGCCTTTGGACAAAAATGACTTGAATAATATACTGAACATCTTTGTCTTTGTGCACTACAGAGCAAGTTAAAGCTGGTCATCACATTGCCTATGAAAGTGATTTTTTTTTTCGTTTAGCCTTTTTCTCTCTGAAAAGGTGCCAAAGGTGGTTACATCATCACTGGACTCCCACAGCCAACATCCATGATTTGTGTGAGACTATAACCAGCAGACACATTTATTACATTCAGGCTCCAAAATGCTCGGTTGCATTTGATTGGAAAACAGTAAAGTCCAGAAGCTGAAACAGAAGAAAAAAAAGTATACGCTGCACAGCACAGCCAAGCAGAGAAGAAAAGGCCCATACAAACCAATGCAACAGTTTAGGCAACGATGTTGAAAATGAAGTGAAGTGATGAAAAATGACAGTATCCTATAAGACAAAAGATGTTTCAACTTTAAAAAGTAAACAGATTGTCCTGATAAAGCAGCAACAACAGAAACATCTGATAATTGGTATACATGTCGACTTTCATGAAAAATATTCTAACCTCAGGCCTAATAACAGTGCTTAATTCCAGCAGGAGCGCAGGCTGTCCATTTTGCACATAGTCTATTGAGCCTGAACAGTGCATAATGCAGCACTGATGAATCCAGCCTGCAGGTGTTTACAGGTGTAAACAGCTGTGGTGTTGATACTCCTGAGGACAGATGATTCAAAATGTAAAAGTCTGTGAATACAAACAAAAAGCAGAAATATCTAAGTGCAAACTTTCTGCAAGGTTTATTAACCCCCTGTGTATTCATTGTTCCGTCAAATTCTTCTCATGTCGGTGTGAAATCTGGTACAAAGGCACGCACGTAATGCATGTTCAAATCCCAAATCAAATATTATCTCATGCGTTCCCACATTACAGCACAATTTGGGTGCAAATACTGTATGTTGATCTATCATGATGAAAGTAGGATCATGTTAATGTCTTTAACGTTATCTGGAGCCATGTGGAGAATCAGTTCAGATCGACAGCATGATGTGCTGGAAAGATTAAGGCTCCCAATAAAATGCCGCCCAAAGCCCCAAATTCCTACCCTGATGTTATCTCTGTCTCTGCCGCATTGCTATTTCACACTCAGTTGTACACAGTAAAAATGCCACAAACATGTAACAAATGGAGAAAGTGGGAGACCGGAGAGAACACTGTGCGCACTTTCTCCCTTCCGCTGAGCCGACCAACGAATGAATGCCGAATTGTTTTTTTTTCAGTGTTTTTCAGAAAGTTACAAAAATGGGTGGACACAGCTCTCCCTAATCCATTGTCAGAAAGGTGTGGGGCGGAGGAGCTTTCTGAAGCTATCTGACCATGTTGTGAAAGCCCTTCTCAGTAGACCAGCTTCTTAAATCCAACCTTGTACACAAACACATAGACGAGAAATGTACATTCATCACTTCCTTTTCTTGGTAAAGTAATGACTAAGCCGTGCGGAATCTCAGTCTGCAAAGATTTGCCTCGGCCGTGTATAAATGACCCATTTATTTTGAAGGTGAAATGCATCAGTTATCGCCCAAAACTGCTAATACACTGGCATTATTCACCACCTGAAATGCGAGCACTAAGCGAGCGAGGGTTACTGACTATTAATCAGATGATAGATATTTATGCCTGTGCATCTCTTCTTTTGGGTTTAAATGTGCTCCGAGAGACATGTGGGCGAGTGTATGTGTGTGTGTGTGTGTGTGTGTGTGTGTGTGGGGGTATAATCTGCGTGCGCTCAGCCTAGTGTTTGTTGACGTTTTGTGTTTTGAAAGAGCACAAAGGGGCCTGCGGTGGGAGTGAAAGCTCAGCCTTTGGTGCTATAGGCCTCCGATGAAGAGATTAGCGGAGGGAGCGGTGAAATAAAGAGTGTTAATTAAAAGCAGAAAGTGTAGGTGTGGGAGAATCAGGTAAGAGAGATAACACAGAGTCAGGGATGATTTACCTGCCCACACACATACACATACACATACACATACACACACACACACACACACACACACACACACACACACACACTCAGAAAAATAACCATTTTAACCTGCAAAGATAGGGGTTGAGAAATAAAATGAGCAAGTTAGTGATGTGGAAAGTGTGCAAGAAAGGGAGCATTCGCTGAGTAGGAGGCAATGGGAATGAGGGATTAATTGAATCTGATTTTAATCCTGCTGTTTGTGCCTGCCTCTTTTATACTGTTGTATATGTTGTATTCTTACATTTTAAACCGCAGGCTGGTGCATGTGTTGTGGTGCTTGTTCCAGGCGGTCAAATAAGGCGATGGGAAAGTGAAAGCCATCCGGGGCTATCTATCTATGCTGGCCGATTATGAAAAAGGAAGGAAACTATCTTGCCTCACTTCCTTTCTTCATGATGTTTGAGGCAGAGTAAATGGAAGGAGATAACATTTGAGTCGGGCGCCCCCCAAAAAATGATTACAGTCTCTCTCTATCCATAACGTAATTACAGAGAGTAATAATGTTGATGTGTCTAAAAAGGGTGAGAGGGAAACGGGGCGAAAAGGCGGAGAAGAACGGAACGAGAGAACGAATGTGTGCTCATATAAACTGTTTTAACCCAAAAAAGTGTGTAGTTATGGGGGGAGTGGGGGAGGTGATGATGGAGAGAGTTGCCGAGGTGGGAAGGCCAGTGAGAGAGAAAGCATGCAAAAGGAGAGGGAGCGAGCAAAAAGGGATTAATCGAAACAGATTTTTAATCCCACTGGTGATATTAGGGTGAGCTATTTTTTTTTGGGGGGGCGGGGGGGTAGCCAGGGGGTGGGAAACTGAGAGGGAGGGAGGGAGGGAGGGAGAAAGAGTATGGGGGGGGGATTACATCTGTAAATCATTTTAATGACGCCTCTCCTCTGCATTAGGGCACAGCCAGGAGGCCAAATAAACAGAGTGTAATTAGAACCGGGGGGGGGATACAGAAGGCAAGAGAGCCTGGGTGCAACGCAAAGTCATTTGGTAAAGTAAAGGATTGGAACGAGAGACCTTTGGAAAATAATGGTTATGGCTCTCGTTATACGGGTGCCGCCGCTGTTAGGAAATGAGACCCTAACAAGGTCTATGCAACCACCAGATGAGGAGGGTGAAGGTGTGGTGACTTCGGTAAGCCTTGAGGGGTTACGATGTGATGAAGATGAGGGTAATAGTAAAATGGCATCCTCCTGTATGGCTGAGGAAGATCCTGCTGTAATGCTGATTATGATTGTGATGGTTGGAATGATGATTACAGTAATGGATATGATGGTGATGAATGCGACGACAGTGTCATGGCTGCCAGTGCTGTCAGTTCTGCTAATTATCCATCCATCCCATTTTTTCTACAGGCGCTTATCCATGTGCAAGGGTCACTAGAGGGCTGGGGCATTTCCCAGCATGCATTAGGTGAGAGATATAAAAGGTACACAATACATCACAGGTTTATCGCATACATGCTGTCATCAAATTACATTAACACCTTTTTTGGAGCTCAGATTTAAACTGAAGTGTTGGATAGTTACCCGAAATGTGCGGACCACTCTTCTTATTACTGAGAGCTAAATTAAAAATATATGAGACGATGCCTGTTGTGTGTTTGAGAAGTCAGTGTGCCCTTTGGGTTCAGGACAAACTAAGCAGCAGTCCAGCAGCAGCTTCTTTTTGCTTTTTCTATTTTAACTGCACAAAACTAACTGTCGATTATGATCTATTTTAATATTGAAGACAAATAAATGACAGGAAATCGCGAAAAAATATCCGGAGGCCAACATGTGTTTTTTAAATTGCTTTTGTTCAAAACCAAATATGTTCAATTTCCAGTGATAAAAGACAGAGAATTAAAAAAGAAAATTGGTGATTCATTTTCCAATCAGTATTCAACCAATCATATCTAATTAAATTTTGTCAATTTAAAAATTATGAAAGTACTCTAAAGGACGGGGCATTAGAGTGGCATTTCACCAAAAGGCAATTTGTTGGTACTATTATCCCATGCGCCCTGTGTAGATCAGAAGAGTTATAGGCTGTATCCCATTACAGAGACCGCCTCCTTGGTAGGACGCGGTCTCGCGGTCTATGAAGGCCGATTTTAAGGCCGGTTTTAAGGCCAACGAGCCTTGTTAAACGAGATGGTCTCCGCAGGTCTCCGTTTACGAGCATTTCCGGTTCACGTAACAAGCCGTTACCTTGCGTGACGACTCGCCGCTCCTGTGCTGCCTAGCAACCCTGATTGCTGCCAACGGAGACAGCCCTGTCAATAGAGGAAAAAAGAAAAATAAGTTGCCTACCAGACGAAAAGAAAAAAAAGTACAAGAAAAAAAGAAAGGAAGATAAAAGTTAAGAAGATGGAGCAACATGTTTCTGTTTTGTTATTTTTTATTTTATGCCATCTCTGAAAAAAACGCAATGAATCTTGGGATATGTTGGGCCACGAAGGATCCATCTGATGCAGCCTTCAAAACCGTGAAACGAAGGCTGCATTTCTCGGCCGCATATGAGGAGCCTTGCAAGGAGCCTTGCAAACGGGACAGCCTTTGCGCGCCGCTATGACGCAATCGGTCTTCAAATGCAGCCAACGTAGGGTGCAACCCCTGAATCAAGACACAGCCCTTATCACTGTAATCATTTCTCCTGTCCGCACTCACTCTGAAATGATCCCTTCCTAATGAAATTACAATGTAAAAAGAAGGGAGATGAAATCCACAGTTTCCAATTTCTGTGCAAAAATGTAGTTCAACTGAATCTAATACGGGGCTTCAGCAGTCTGAGATGAACAAATCAAGTGGTTAAATTCAAAAGAGAAATTTTTTTGGTTATCCTGTGCCCTTAGAGAGTGGACAATCGGCACATTCCCCGAAAAGAATATTCTTTCTTTTTATTAGAACCACTGTAACCTTGACAGAGGCTCACTTCATTCACCTGACTCTAAAGTGCTTAACTCAAGGATGCTCTGGCTGAATTTCGGAAGGCCATTTTGTCTCTCTACCCTTTTTATCGAATGCATGTTAGGAAGGGATCACCAAGGCTTCTTGGAAAAACATTTGTCAGGTGAAATGATGTTCAAATTTCATAGTGTTTCTGGGTGGGTGATTATGCCTCCTGTCAGTATACATAACTATATAGGACAACGATTTAAAAACATAATTTAGCTTGACAACATTTAAGAAATGCTGCAATGGTAAAGATTACATTTACTGTCACGATAAGATGAGAGGCCGGTGAAGGCTACGAAAAGTATCACTATGGTCTCAGAAATGATCAGTTATAGTTATGGTGGAAAAACAGTGACGGCAATGTAAAGGTCAGCCGCCCATATGTGAAGGTTGTTTACCCTGCCACATTTCGACAGTGTCTTTGTATGTGTTCCTATCACCACCACGCTGTTGTTAACAATGATAATGACCAAAATGAACTGTTACGTCCTGACTGTCAGCAATCATCTAACAGGGCCTGAGAGATTGCCCTTTGTCGCTCCTCTCTGACCTCCTCCCGGGCACTTACAAGCCATCATCCATAATTCATGTGGTGTTTAGTAGCTGCTGGATGATGATACAGAGATGCTATCTATCTATCTAGCTGTACACGGACGCTTGTTTGTTTAGCCGGAGAGCTGCATATAAATGAACGCATGCAGGCGGGGGAAGCAAAACCATATAGGCTTATCGAAAAGGTGCAACGCATGCTACCTCGGCGGTGGCGAATGAAAGGGTAAAAGATGAACAGAAGGATGAGAAGGAGCCAGGTGGAAGAGTGCGGCACTGTGCACTTATAGCTGACACATTGGGTCTAAGAGCTTCCGCATGCGAGTGTGCGATTGCAGATGTGTTTAATAGTGTGGAGAAGATGAGGGAGGGTGGGGGGGTGAAAAAGAGGAGAGGGCAGCCGATTAAAGTATGTTTGAGTGTTTGTGTGTTTGTGTGTGTGTCCGATGACCTGAGGCATGTCTGTGGGCGATTACTCTCTGACCTGTCGCCTCTGGCTCTGTGGCTCACATAAACAATCTCTACACACACACACACACACACACACACACACACACACACACACACACACACACACACACACACACACACACACACTCTCTCTTCTAAATCCAGTGCGTAAATCCAGCGCCCATAGGGATAGCAGAAAAAGCACCTCAGAGGCACACACTCTCTCTACTGTATATCTCTTGCTCCCTCTTTTTCACTTGCTGATCTCTACCCCCCCCCCCATTTTTCCCCTCCTCTATCCTCCTCTGCCCCTCTCCTAAATCCTCATCTCCATATTCATAGACAGAGGGGTTCTTTAAGAGGGCTCCTATCTGAAATGGGCCGGCAGCCCCTCTTGTTTGTGGCTCTCCAAATGGAAAAAAGCCATTTCCTCTTCCTGTCAAGCATGGAGGTATACTAGTGTGTGCACTTCTACTGTGTTTGCGCGCGCATGCCTATGTTTGGATGGAGAGTTTGCGTTGTCAGGCAGTTTCACAGTCTTATAGCTTGAGAGCAGGCCAACTGTTGGAAGCTAAACCCCGTTTCCATTTTCACAATCGCACCGACTTCTCGTAAAAAACCTCTGGACTGCTGCAGTAGTGCTAGAAGAAGTGGAGAAATACAGAGCAGCAAAAGGCAGAAATCAAAAAAGGCAAGGGAGAAAAAGTGGCAGACTTTGTAAATGTTTGTACTGTTGTTTTATTCATTGAATGCTTACGCTAATAAGAAACAGTGAGTGAAATGTATTTCAGTTCAGAAAAGCTCATATTTTATACAGCGCTGCAAGGCATGATTGATGGCCTCTTGTTCAGGGATGGACTGCAGACTAAATAAGAGGTTTCCCATGTTTCCTGTGCTTTTTGGATGTGAATGGGAGTGCATGACATTACGTTAAAGAAGACCCTTAAAAGATGTAAAAGAAATGTATAAAAGAGCAAAATATTTGAAGTAAGTGACTTTCAGTGTGCAAGTGTGGCTCACATATAAATATAATAATAATAATAAATGTTTTTAATTAACTGAATATCGTCATTATCAAATACGCCGTACATAGCACTTGATTACCACCAGTATGCCTAATTGCATTAGTGGTACAAATCCAATTCACGTAACACTGCTATACCAACCCATTCTATCTGCAGCAACATGATGCAACCCCATTGCATTTTATCCAATTTAGAATGAAAGAACATACGGACAGAGTTCAACACAATTGTAGCCCCCCGAGGGGTGAGGAGAAGAAAGAGAAAGTGAAGAACAACAGGGGTAGTAGCAAAAGTGAAAATTAAATTGCGAGAGTGCAAAGTGGAGATTCGAGAGTTTTTCTTCGCCTACTCTCACCTTCCCCCTTGTGTTTTACTTCTTCTTCATCTTTGCCATATCCATGATGCAATGTAGAGCAATGGCTTCTTTACTTTAAGATCCATTGAGTCATCATGAGGAAAAAATAAATAACGGGTGAAGAAGGAGGTGATGGAGGGTGGCTTTCTCTCTCTCTTTCTCTTTCTCCTTTCCCTTTCTCTCCCTGTGTCTCTACCTCCTACTTTTTGTGGATCCACCTCTGTGTAGGATCAAAGACGTGGTGTTGCATTTATAGTACATCACATGTTGACTTGTGTCTAGCCATCCCAGAAGCACTCGTGTCTGGCTCAGAGTCTGCTGACTGCTGCTGCTTCACGAGTCAAATGTAGCAAGCTTTTGTCTCCTAAATCCTAAAATCCCAGCAAGCTTTAAGTAGAGTATGGGTGGCTGAGGGCTGAGGGCTGCTGGGGATCATAGAGGGGGCATTCTACTGCATAGACAAACTTGATCGATGCTTTGATATAAATAAATAGATGGAGCAGATAGATGTGTAGAAAGGAATAAATGATTATCATGATTCATCCCTGTCTCCAAAAGTAATCTTCATAGACAACTAATTTGCATGAGCACATTTTTTTTTCTAAATATGAAATGTTATGTTTAATGAAGTACGATTTTAATCAACCTAATGAGGAAACTGTAACGTTGATCATATCTGCACTGTCAATATATTTCATTTGTTTGACCCTACAACGTCTGCTCCAGGCAACTAGTGCGTGATTAACAATGTTGTGCTCATGTGTAGGCAACTCAGGGCACTTGGTAAAAGGTTAGGGAAGACTTAAGACTGTACAGGCGGCTAGCAGCTCAGTGAGGTTACAGTATATGCAATCCTAGTTTCTGCTGCCAAAGGCCTCCTACATCCACCCAACCTCAACCTCCATATATCCATTGTGCTCTATGGGGCTGTCACACTTCCTGGATTGGAGTAAAAAGGGGCCAATGTAATCCCTGCAGCAAAATCCCTCATCCAAAGCAACACTTTGCAAAGGAAATAAGTCACATATGAAGGGTGCACTACTTTATTGAGCTACTCAAATATGTATGGTCCACAGTTGATTAAACATAAATACAAGCTGTGTGATTTGTCTCTGGTCTGTCATGGCTTTATTGTATAAGGAAAAGCTTTTAGGCACCTCAGGACAGAGTAATGAAGGTGTTATCCGTCAGCAGTCACCGTTCTTCTAACTTCAGTCCCTAATACGTGCCTGTATGAGTGACTGATTGGCAGAGACAAAGGGATAATGGCACACATGCCAATCTGCAGGCTTTTCCGTGCGCCCCGGGATTTGATTGCAATTGCTATGGAGAAAATGGATACACGTATTGTTGTATAGTGGACAATGACATTGACGTGGCTCTGGCAGGCCCTGATTAACTGGATTCATATACCTTGTGTGTTATGTGGGTGTTCCACAGAGCCAAAATACTTTTTTCTTACTTGTCCAGTAAAACCAGTCTTATCTGTGATTTTGGCCTATTGTGTGACGTCACACTCTTCATAAGACTACGCATACTTGCATATGAGTGAGCATTTCTAAAAAAAATGTTTTCGTAATGACAATAAAGAATTCTACAAAAAACACCTGTATATGAGAACTGCCTAAAACAAAGAAACATAAGAAATGTTTAGCAGTGCACACACACACACACACACACACACACACACACACACACACACACACACACACACACACACACACACACACACACACACACACACACACACACACACACACACACACACACAGTACACACACTCTTACACCGCAATGTACATTCATCCTCATTTACTCCTCCTCCTACTCTCCCTCTTCCCTCACTAATCCTTTTCTCTCAGCCTCCTCTGTGGGCCGATTCTCTCCCACCCGTACCCATTCTTCTCACTCCTTTCTCTCCATTCTGTTCATTTTTAACTTCCCCACTTGTTTATTCTCCTCTGACTTGTTCCCTTTTCTTCCCCATACCTCCGCTGCCTGCCTCCTGTCTTTTCTCCTTCCACCTGCTCTCATTTCTCTTGCCGGCTCATTTTCTCCTTCTCCCCCCCGTCTCTGAGTGTATCGCTGCCGACTCTTGTAGTCAATTATCCCTTCTGTTAATGAGCAGATAAATCTAATTGCTCTCTCCTTCAGTGCCTGACTGCGTCTCTCTCCTGTGCAACCCTCCTTCCCGTGCCATTTGTCAACTCTTCCTCTCTATACAGTGGCACTATTTATCCTTTTTCATCCTCTCTTGTGGCTCTCCTGGGGCCTTGCGTGCATTTGAAATGTGTCTTGCTTGTGGGTTACTACCTGCATCTTTCATGTCATCCGTATTCATTCCTTTATGACGCTCTCTCACCTCTTGCCCCCTTTGTTTTCTCCTCGCCCACTTAAATCTTGACCTCAGCTGACTCTGTTCCTTCAACTGGACTTCACGTCTGTACACTTTCTACCACTGTCCGCTTCAGTGAGGACCCAGTGGTTTAAGATGGATGATGGGATGAGAAAGGGCTGTGGGGCCATTGGGGGATGGATAGCTAGGAGAGGGCACGCTCCGTTTATCTTCTCCACCCATGGGGTCAGCTCTCTCGCTGATAATCTTTCCACTATCGACAGATCTTTATAGTCTTACCCACTTCGCGGCCACTGAAGCAAGAGTGTAGCAGAAAGTAATTAGTGAGCCACCTCTTGTTGTTTAGCACCAACAGGCAAAAATAACAGACATGCAAACAGAGAGGAGGAATGCTGTAGTTGTTTTTATAATCAACGTGTTTTTTTATTTTTTTATTATAGGAGAATGGGGAATAGCCTTACTTGGTTTTCCGTCCATCTACTGTGGCCTACTGACCAGTGCTGGGGAAACAGGCTTGCACTTAAGTTTAAAAACATGTATGAGAGCAATTTCAAGTTAACCACGAGCGAAAAATTAATTGTGTTCTATGTATGAATTCAGTCCATTAAGCAATTATTCATCCAGCAGAAAATTCTCGATTGATTACAGTAGATGTTGAAAATTCTCCAATTCCAGCTTTCTTTAGGTTTCAATTGTTCCATTGTTGGATGAACGATATAACTACAACATAAAGATGTCACCTTGGGTACTGGTAAATTATAATAGGCATTTGTCACTATAAACTGACATTGTATAGACCATATAAATGTGAAGAGGATGAGCCGAGAAAAATAACCAATACTTAATCTATAATGAAAAGGGTCATTAGGTGCAGCCTTAATGAATATACTGTACATTGTGGCGTTCTGCCCTTAATAAACTGCTAACTGTGTGTGAGACAGAAGCCCACCTGAAATGTGCCCTTGTACTTGTATATAAAACAACAGATGAAGAGAGGAAGTCCTTAGCAAGTCATGACGTTTTCATAATTCCATAGTTGAGCATAAAGTTAGACATATAATACTGTACAATATAGGCAGAACCTCAGCTGTTTAGGGTTCTTTTCATTACAAAGATGTAGCTTCTTCTATCTAGACTGTGTGGGTAGTTATCTGTCCCTCCAAGGATCAAAATAGCTATTCTTCAGGTAGTATTTCGGGGGAAATAATGCTTGTTACAGCAATACAAATACAACAAATAATAACACTGAAATAAAAGTGGAAATCGGCAACATTATTCCTTGTGGTAACTTTTAATGATCTGCATGAGGGTCATTTCGTAGCCTTCCTGTCTGTGCGGTAGGAGAGCACCTCCACCAGCTATACCAGTCACTAAAGGGTGAAAACTGATGTGTCAACACTCCATAATGTATGTGAAACTTTGGCAGAGGGAAGCGTCTTATTGACATAATTGATGTCAGCGGATGGCAGGGTGAGTGTATTAACAGACATTACACAGAAGTGTAGCAAACAGCATGGAGATAGCCCTGCATCAGCGTGCTGTGCCACACTGGGGTCAGCATGAATTACCAGTTACTGTCACACTTGATACGATGTTTGGCCAGGCAAGCATGTTAATACTGAAGGATGCTTATGCCATGATTCAAACCTGGTACTCCCGCAGAATAGGATGGATGGGGTAAGCATTTCACTGGAAGACTCGATATGCATTGCAGTCACACAGATATGTTAGGTCAGTATAACAGCCAGTACAAGTGGTGCTTGATTTGTCAGTGTTGTTTCAATAAACTCTTAACAAGCTTTTATAACAAGCTCATTTTAGTTTGGTCAGCATTGTAAAAGTTTTTTTTTCTGTTCCTACCATTGATTTACACTCAAATTGTGCCCAACACAAATATACAGACTGCTGCACACTGTCAGTGTCAAGAAACATAGTGTTGCCAACTCTTTTTCCCTCCGAGATATTAGTGCTGAACCAGGAATATGACACGGGAAAATGTCACTTGGATTTATTATATTTGCTGTAGTCCCTGCTGAAGACGGTAGAAAATCCCCAACTTTATTTTGTTGTTGTTGCAGGCGTACAAAGTAAATGACAACCCTTGCCAGGCTTTATTATGTCCCTTCAGAAACCTTACCAATGCCATGTCTGTGTTTCTCTAAAGTTTGTGTCTCTCAGCAGATATATTTCCTCCTGCATTGCTGAAGGGGGGAAAAATAAAACAAATTTAGCCATTTTCAGTAACCGGAGGGAAGACGTAACCAGACTTTCACCCTTTGACAAAATTCTAATCTATATGACTGCACAAAGTATGAAAATACAGGCAGAGTAAAGCAAGTATTTTAAAGGAATACGGCACCCATACGGAACCGGCGTTCTATCATTACAAAATCGCTATTATAATATAATGAATGAGGTTTTTCTTCCCTAAGTCTTCCCTCAGTCTTCCCTTGGCCCAGCTGTCCTGTTAATTCTAACCCTACATTTTCCCACGAGTGATGTCACACATGGGTAAATGTAGGGTTGGACAGTGAAACCATAAAACACTCTTTCTGCCTTTTCTCAGGCTAAGATGAACCGATTTCACACATTTATACTACATAGGATCTCAGAGTTCAATACACCTTCAAATTCCCACCGGTGAAGTAGGTCTTTAACTCATACACTGGCTCTGCATCATCATGAGGTATTACTCAAAGGTGCTATAATAACGGTTAAGTCTAATGTCCCATTACCACACTGTCGAAATGAAGTATGTGTTTCATTACACATTGTGCGGTTTTGTTTTGTGCAGGTAGAATAGTGATGTTAAGGCACCCACCTTTTATTTTGAGATGGCAGGAATTTGGTCTTGTTAATGTAACTGATATACTGTATAACATTACGTCCTAGTATTTGGAAAGCCACAGGCAGAGAAGGCACAGTGCAGCACCCCCAAACATAGGCATGGAATTATATTTCACATAATTCATAATTGTGCATACATAAACATCAAAGCACAGTAGTACTAACTTGGAGTGGAGAAGCATACAAATGGACACATACTCTGTGGGACACTGAAAAAGATAAAAGATCTCTCAGACACGCATATACGTAAAGCTGCTGAAAAACAGAAATTCACAGAGAAGACGTGAACACGCTGTGCTTGTTCACAGTGGGATGTAGAAAATTATGAAAAGAATGGGAGAACATCACACACAAACGGCAGTGAGACCGGAGGGAATAACAAACAAAAGAGCGATGAGCCATCGAATGGTGTCGTCAAGCTGTGGGATACATACGCAGGGATGAGGTGGGTCTGTGCATTTCATTTAAGTGTAAATGAAATGTTGTATCAAAGCATATCTGTGAAGCCCTTTATCTGTACCAGTGTTAATTTGTCGCTGCCCGCGCATATGAAAAAACAGAAGTGGTGTGTATGTGCGGGAGTGACTGTGCACTTGCGCTGCGGGTCAGGTCTAGTTCATTTCCGCCTCATCTACCTGAAGCTCATCGACCCCTGCTGAGCCAATCAGTGTCCTCCGAGACAACCTCCAGTTCCCTAAGAGCTGAGCAACGGTAATGAATGGTAACTCAGTCTGCACACACACACACACACACACACACACACACACACACACACACACAGAAATTAGACGAGTCTACCGGTTGGCCGGGCTCTTTTCCCATCAGGGCACACAGCCCTACGGGAAGTGAGAATAGGGGGATAAGGATGGTTGAGTAATTATAAAAGAGGTAGTTAATGCATAATTTGTAGCTGCACACATTTAGCGCTGCGGCTGTCATCAAACGCAGCCCCCGTCAAGAGCCAGCTAATCTTGGCCACCCCACACATGGTACAGGTCAATGGCAGGGCCTCTGGCTGCCGACATCAAAGATGGTCATTCTTTTGGAGTGGGTGGCCATGCTGATGGAGCTGCCATCCCGGGCTTTGAGAGTCATTTGCCACCTGCTGACACATTAAATGCCAAATTAGACAGCATGTTGTTTCATCAGCAGCCTGCGGTTGTGACGTTTATTCGGCAAGGAAGACAACTCAGGGCTGATTGCAAGCAGCAATCAAATCCCTTAGGTGTTCCTTTTGAAGGCATGAGTGAAGGATTAACACATTAAGTGATAAATCCTCTTTTTTATCATTTGAATTATGAAATGTTCTTTGGCCTGAGGGTAGAGTTACATAAAACTGAATTGCATCGTTTGGTTTAGAGGGACATTTGTGAAAACATAACAGTCTTGTCTCTAAACATGCAAAATAAAGCACATCTAAAGCAAGCAAAATTAAGAAAATAAATGTGATTCCCAGCGGAGCCTTTATAATGTAATTTTAACCATGGGAGTATACTCACATAAAAAGCCCTGGGTATAAAGTGTAAACCTGTGACCTGAAAAGCTACTGACACAGCCACATTAGTGACCGCTGGGATTCTCATCACTTCCTCGCAGGAGACAGGCACATTTCATTTCTGCTTTTTTTATTGGAAAGCCGTCAGATGTGATTGATTCCATTGGAAGATACACATTGATATTATTGATCACCAGCTCTGCCTTGGGGCAACATTCCCTCCACTAACAGTGAGATGAAATCTGCTGAAAAAACAGCTGAAAGCCAATTTCCCCCATGTCCTGTTTGTCTTGGGAGGAACAAGAAGCAACAGGAATCCTCAAGGGGGTCTCAAAGGAGACAAGGTTCTATGGATGTTCAGATGTAAATATTGTTAGGAGGAGGCTTAGTATTTTCAATTGCAGCTGTGGGGTATTGGTGTGGGAATTTTTGCACCCTCCAAATTGTCCGTGGAATATTTCTTTCTGCTGCTGGTAAGGTGCTATTATACCGCAGGTGACTATGAAGGAGCCCATTCATTATGCATGGAATGAGGGTGCTTCTGGACCTCCATGCAAATGTGGTTTATAAATAGCCAACGTGTTAGCCAAAAGATGACGTTCAGTTCAAAGCCAGCTTTCTCAGGTTTGTCTTTCTCTGTACTCGGTAAAAGGGTTCTTGAGTTAACTGACTTTGGCAATTGCGGTGCATGTACAGTATATCCATATTCTGTAGGACGACTTTGATTAAAAAAAAATCCCTGTTATTGCTGCTGATGCCAATCTGGCAGCAAAGCAAAGAGAAAACAATTCATTATATGTCAGACTATTGTTTTGTTTTTCTTTTGCTTTCACTTTTCATGAGATGTGATGGAATATGACAGATCATGAAATCTAATGAAAAGGCTTGATCTGTAGCGAGAACCGTAAAAAGCAGCGGAGTAGCTCATGCACAACGAAGCTTGTGAAATGAATTTGGATGGGGAGAAAAGGAGGCACTTTAGGAGTGAAGAAGAGCTGATTTATGGTGAGGGAACAAGTGGGATTGATTATACGATGAAGTTAATCTTTTATTTCCCTCCCACTTCCCCCTCCCCAAAGACCCCCTTTTAACTGACCTCAACACCCCGTGAACGTTTTCAAGCTTTTTTTTTTTAAACTCTCGCATTTGCACAGGAGGATGTCTGATTATCTTCACTCGCTGCTCTCCGGATTAAATGCAGCTCACTCACGACGTGCAGAAGACACAGAGATCAGCACAGATTCATAAGTATTTTCCCTCTTTGCCGAAATCAGCCTTTCTGCCATTATGCCACGTAAACCAAGGATAAGCTGAAGATTAAAAACTTTAGCTCGGCGGATATACTGACACTGTAGTCGCAACCGCCTTTTGTCCGATTACTGACACAAAGTAGGACACATAGGACAATGATGAAATGTCACTAACTGCTTGCATTTCTAAATCTCCGGGTATCGTCAGAGCAGTGCGGTCCTTGTTTTCCTACAGTATACGGTGTATATCCATGTCTTTGTGAATAAAGTTTGAGGGAAAAAAACATTACCTATAGGTCAGAAAAGACGGAAAAGCATAAACACACCCTCACCTCACCGTGGGGCAAACTAAATGTTGAGACACATCATGTATCGAAATTGTTCAACAGTTTAATAGCCTGCAGCAGTATGTGCGGATTTCATTTTATTGATCAGAAAAAACGTCTTAACTTATTCCACATTTAAAGCATCACGGAGCAGTTAAACTTAAAGATGGGAAAATGAGAAGATGTCAGATATAAGAATTTAATGAAACTCCTTCCTATCCCGTCTCGCGAAAATAAATTCCAAACCATCACATCTAATTTCCAGCTCTGAATTATCCTTGATGTAGAACTTCAAGCTTATACCAGGAAACCAGGACATGGATGTACATGCTGAATATGGTTCTGCATGTATTCATCATCACTTACATGGATTTTGTACCAATGAAAGAACATTATTTCTTAATGTTTGCAATATGGATAAAAGCACGGTGCATCTGTGGTCTGCGGTGTGTGGTCTGCGTTAAAATAAAATAAACTTAACTTTTTACCAATCTTTTGATAACCCTGA
This sequence comes from Ammodytes marinus, assembly GCF_949987685.1. Classification (NCBI taxonomy): domain Eukaryota; kingdom Metazoa; phylum Chordata; class Actinopteri; order Uranoscopiformes; family Ammodytidae; genus Ammodytes; species Ammodytes marinus. The sequence goes on along the minus strand of NC_137217.1, from coordinate 23,727,449 downwards.
GGGTGTGAAAGTAAGTCCGAGGAGTGTGTTTTGCAAGCATTATCCACTGGCACTGTTCAATTTGAAATAAATACAGTTCATATATCCGTGAACCGCTCTTCACATGAATCAGGAATGAAAACTGCAGGGGTTTTGTCAGAGAGAAGGATGAACTGTCTGCTCTATAAGGCAGAGGAAAAGTGTTGGTTGGTTAGTCTGTCTGGGTCTGGAGAATCCCCCGACTGCAGACAGAGCTTACACTCATCTGACTCATAGATAGTATATGATCTGACTCCATACTGACTCCACAGTCTCGTGTGGGCCTGTATCATTTTTTTTGTTGTTGCTTGTCTTACACCTGACTTTGATTGATCATGCTGCCATGTCTTCTCCCGCATGTCTCTTCTGCGTGGTTACATTGTGCTTTATGGCAGCTGCAGTCAAAAGGTGTGCAGGCTTGCATCATCGCAGGAGATTTTCTGGCTTGTAAAACCCAGTATCCCTGGCAGAAAAAAAGCTTTGGCGAGGGATATAGGCCTTTTTATTTCAGCAAATAAATATGACAGAGAGCACACAGGGAACGGAGCGGAAGAAGGATTGCGGAAGGTAACGTTAATAGAAAAGGAAAATAATAAAAGGCAAGGGGCTTATAAAACAACACACTTCAAAAGTAATGTACCAAAAAAAAGGCAAATGAAAAAAACTGTTATGGCGCTACTGAAGTGGGAAGAGAAAACTAAATTGAAAAACAAAACCTAACCAAGGAGAAATAACTTGTATTTATTTAATAATTGAATGTTTACAAATTAAACAACACTGGTAAATAAGGAAATGAAGGAAATAGATTAGTGCGTTTCTCTTTTTTTCGATCACACTTCTATTTTATGTAAACGAGAGAGATGATTCTACTTGTGTAATTCATTATCCATGGGCAGCTGAAAGTGAGTGACTAAGACTCTTGTTAGAGAAACACATCAACAAGACAAATTGCCTGTGATCGACACTTGAGATGGTAGTTGGGTTTGAACCCGTTGAATGTATAAGTTGCATTTATAGAGTCTCTCTATCTAGCATACTGCATCATTCTTACTTCTAAAAACAAATACGTCGACATACTAAAAAACTAAACTCCTAGACTCCTAAAAAAGAAACAGGAGATGACAGCCACTATGTGATATGGGGGTGGGGGATGGTCTTTATACCAATCCATCTAAACAAAGATACATATTTAAGGTTTCCTGCTGAGCACATTGTTTCAAACAGTACTTACCTGGAAACCCCGCTGCCAGATCAAAATCATTTTCCTGTAATGAACAATTTCAAAAAGGAAGATTTTTGTTCCCAAAAAAAAATAACATAGGGGAGAACGGGGGAATCTGAGGCATCGGGTAATGTGAGCCACCCCCTGTATCTAGGCAACGGAAAACATTTTTGGTCATGTGAGATATATGTTTTCAAGCCCCTCTCATTTCCCCATGGCCCTGAAAGAGAGGACCTCATAGTGCTGTGGTAAGCATGTTTTTTTCACCTAAATAGGTATTTTGCATGTAAAAGTACATTTTCTTGCTGTCAACTTAATCAACTGTTGTGCCAAAGCAAATGTATTCACATAGAAAAACTTCTATCATACGTGTTGATGAACTACTAACATATAAAAACCATGTGATGATATTAGCTAAAGATTAGCCTGAAATGCTAAGAGAGGTAGTTTTTTCTCAAATTGTGGTGGTGGGGGAAAGTGAGCCAAATGCTGTGGGGGAAAGTGAGCCACTGTCTCACTTTCCCCCACCATGAGGCACAAGTTAAGTTAAGTCATATTTTAATGTAATATTACATAACATATGTTTTATTTTAAAGTCATACACATTGTAGAAAAGCCATCATGCCAAGGAAATACACCAGGAAGACGACCTGGGGCACCACACAGAAAGAGCACCTTCTCATCTTTCCCTGTAACCTTCAGGGCTGGAATGTAGAGTAGGCCTAGTTGTAGAGTATGACAGGCTGATTTTATAATCCAGTTGGGTCTTCTCCTGTGTTCTGAGTCCCAGGCTGTTCTCTCTGGTTCTGATTTTCCTATGCTTTGACCCCCAGACACAAGCTGGCTCTAAGGGTCCTGTGTTCTGACCCCCAGACTGTGTTCTAATCTAACTGGTTCTATCTTTCATTTGAATCTTATTAAAACCTTTTGAATTATAATATGTTGTATTTGATTTTGTTCAGAGTTACTTTCAAGTGTTTGGAAAATTTGCTTTGCTTAATTGACCAAACCCCATCATTCTTTTACTAGTCTGACATTAGTTCTGGAATGTGAGGCTAGCTTTCAGGATTCTAACTGTTACAATATGTGTTGTTATGGTAGTTTCAGAGTGGAAAAAGTAAGTGGATCAGTTTACCCCCAGCTGGTTCACTTTACCCCCTTGATTTTTCTGGTCTGTCTCAGTTTACCCCACAGCTGGGGTAAAGTGAGCCACATGACAACTTTTTTTTAAACAATCATATTTTCACTGCCCTTTGTCTTGAAAAAATTCTGCTAATGCCCATTTCTAGGAAACATCCTGAATTAATGGGAAATGTGTAAATTTGAGTGATAACTCATTTTAGCTCGCTTAGAGGGGAGCAAATGTAAAAAGTAGCTCAGATTACCCCGTTATCCCCTACTGCATTTTGATTGCAACTGCAGACTGACAAGATTGTCTGTCCATCAGCGGGATATTTGATAGATTTCCAAATGCATTGTAGGTGACTTTGAATCACACACACATGGACACAATAACACGCACACACACACACACACAAACGCACCTTTCCAGATATAAAATAAATGGAACTGCATGGAGCTGAATGACAACACGGGTGGGAAAAAAATTGTAGATATTAAAGAAGAAAAAAGTCAATAACCCCTGTGTTTACCTTTTTAAGTGGATTTTTATTTAAGCTTGTTCATGTTTTGAAGTTAATCTTCTCAATTACTCTAAAGTTTTCTTTTTCTTTGAGCATTTTAACTCCTCGCGGGAGAGCAGCAACACAGTTTCTAACTGCTGATATAAACCTCTTACTGAATTACATACAGACACTGTTGGGACTGTTAGTCTGCTGTTTCAAGTCAGCAATGGATGCTCCTGCACTGCTTATAAGCTAAGCCAGGCTCTGACAGGTAATCACTATTATGCTCGCGTTTCCATTTGGGTTACTGATCACAGCATAAAAGCCCATAGCCCTGATTTGTGAGCGCCATAAAGCCAACGCGGAATGAAACGAGAGAAAAAGTGAAGTGGGAGATGTGGGAATGGTTTTGAGAAAGGATGGAGAGATGGAGAGATGTAAGTGTTAGAGGAGGTGTGATAATGAAAGAATGGAAGGCAGGGAAATATGGAGGTGATGGTTGTGGTGGTGGGGGGCGGGGGGTGTGTATGAAAAGTATTCTCATATGGAGATGTGGATATTGGACAGGATGGTGTGAGAGACTGGAAGAAGGACAAGTGTCTGGGCCAATCAATAAGATCCTGTCAAGGCAGATGGCAAATTGGAGAGCAGCGTGACACTGAGACAAATTGACACAATCAGATCTACGAAGATGAACAGTCGCTGGAGGATGTGTGTTTTTCTCCGTGTGTGTCCGCGTATGCATGTGGATGTGTGTGTGTGTTTGTGTGTGTGTGTGCGCGTGCGTGCGTGTGTGTGTGTGTGTGTGCTCGTCCTACAGGAGAAATATAACTAAATAACCACATGCACATTTAGAAAAGAGGGGTGGAGGGAGAGAAAGGGGGGAAAGGATGTGAGAAATGGCAATGGGAAGGGAGAAAGAGAAGAGAAAGAAAAAATAGAGACAGCGCTCAGAGCGAGAGGAAATGAGAGGATTGGGAGAAAGTGAAGGTGTGTGTGTGTGTGTGTGTGTGTGTGTGTGTGTGTGTGTGTGTGTGTGTGTGTGTGTGTGTGTGTGTGTGTGTGTGTGTGTGTGTGTGTGTTTGAGGAGGAGTGCATAGACCATAACCTTAAATATGTCAGCACTGGGCCCAATATTCCCTGCCTCTGTCCGTGTGTGTCACTCACACATTCTTCTCTCCATCTGGGTCTCACACGCAGCCCTCTTTGCAATTACGCATTAATTTTTCAGTGTCAATCTGGCTTGTGCCCTTAGCCCTAGACTATCTGCTCCACTCTCAGCATTTTCTCATTTCACCAATTTTTTTCTCAGTTCCCGTATTTTTCTTCTCGCTCTCTGTATTTCTTCCCTCCTTGGATGTGTTTTGTTCCTGCTGCATGGCTTTGGTTGATGTGTGTGTGTGTGTGTGTGTGTGTGTGTGTGTGTGTGTGTGTGTGTGTGTGTGGGTTTGCTTGTGGGGTTTGAGGGCCTGTTTATGGCCGTTCAGCTTCAGTTTATTCCGTCAGCACCATTTGTCTCTTTTGTTTGTTTGTGAGCGAGAGATATAGATAAATATAATTAGACAAATGAAATAGCGCCTTGCCTGTTTTATCTCTCTTTACTCTCCCTCTGTTGGGCGTAATCCATCTTTGGCTCCTTCCTTTCGTTGCCCCCTTTACCCTTCCCTGTCTTCTTCCCCTTGTTTCTCTCTCCCCCGCTCCCTCCCTCTCTCCCTCCATGCCTCCGTCTCTAGCCCCCCACATTATTTTCATTTGGGCTGTGAAAGTTGCTGTTTGAATAGGCATATTTGTCCTGCTTAATAGCATACCTCCTCGCTCACTATGTGATTTAGCTCCTTGGCCTTATCTCGCGCAAACACAACCACTTTTCTCTATATATCTGGGGGCTTCTCACTCACACACACACACACACACACACACACACACACACACACACACACACACACACACACACACGCACACACACACACACACTCTACTCTCTTTCTCTCCCCCCGCATTTTCTCTCTCTCCTCCTGCGTGGCTCTGTCTTAGTGCCCACACCTCCGGCCGTTGCAACCCCCCCAGAACTTTATCGTAAAATAATGTGAAAAGGCGACAAGCCCGCGTTTTGAATGACTAGAAGTGATAACTGTAGCTATTTGGCAGTTCCTTTAGTGTAGGCTAATGTTAACCCTTTTATCCAATCAAAGGAAGCTAGGCGAATGCCAATGTGAATACATTTTCATTGTAGCTTGAAAGTGCTTGATTTCCATTAGGATTTTTGTGGATTTTTAAAAATGTTGCACCAATTTCACCTCATTTTACAATTACAAATTATCCGACAAGATGAGGTGTTTGAGTCTGACCTTTTAAAGTCTGAAAGAAATTTAGAAGAAAGGGAAAAATGCCTTCCTCACCTCCATAAAAATCATCAGAGAGGTCACTTTCTCTTAGCTATTCCAGGGTTGCTGCTTGGTGTTCAACACCAGAAGACTGTCGTTGTACTGGAGAGCTCCCTGGCGTGTCCGTGTGTAACTGTGAATATTAATGAATATAACAAACAGCTTCTCTGAGAGAGACTCTCCATGGCTCCTCGTGTTCGAAAGGCAGAGTTTAGAATCACTTTCAACCCGCGAGTGGATCTACTTGTAGTAAGTGCTTGCCGAAATGTACCAAAATGATAAACTCTTTGCTCACATTTTTCTAAAATAACTTATTTTATCTGAACATGAAGAGTGTACATCACAGAAGTAGCAACAACCTGGTATCATTAAACTAAACCTTCACTGCAACTAAATTATTCATTTCTATTATAATAATAAATGCCCTTCCCTTCGGATATATGTCATACCTTAGCCATATTTTATCTACCGCACCACTGGTTACTTTGTTTGACAGTATGTGTTGTTTTCCTCTCGTTTCAAATGTCATCTGTTGTTCAACAGGAAACTCTTTTTGTGTCACAAATATCAGAGAGGCAAAAATTCCCCAGGGGAGAGAGACGCTTCCAAAACCCAATTACACTGTCCTTCCAAACCATCAGTCAGCCACTGTGTGCATCTGCACGAAGTGGGGAAACAAGCCAGACTGTTGTTCATAGATTTGATAGAACATACTGCATTTTTTTCCTCCACTTCTTTCTCTGGGGTTTTGTGAACCTGAAAGAGGTACGTATCCTTTGCAGCTGCTTTTGTTGTCTGTTGTTCACAACATTTCTGAACATATACAACCGACCTTCACCACTGCTCCAGTTTAAGCACCTTTGGTCGTGTCATTTATTGGATCGGCATTTGAAGCACAGCTGCCTGCAAACAGGGATTTACGGCTGTAATAAACAAAGACGAGCACAAAAGTGGACACGCGCGGCAAGAAACACTGACAGTAGCACACATCCACCCAGGCACTCATATACGCAACACAACTCTCATGTGTGTGTGTGCGCAAACATTCATGGATGGAGGCAACACACAAGTAAACTCCTATCCTCGTCCAGTTCTTACGTAAGCAGATTTACGTAATCAATGTCTGAGACTGTGGCTGTACTGTCAGTCTTTGTCTGGAGGTCGAGTACTGGGAATTGTAGCAGCATTGTGACACACAAAAGGCAGTGAGAAGTAGGATCCGGAACTACAGTGAAATAAATCGCCATTTAAAAATAAATCAGAGTAAATATCCTGATACAGCAACTGTCTAGAATGCAACACTCTTTGTAAAAAGGAGTGCAGCAGCTTAAGGCCACGACTGTAAAAATAAAGTGTACTTCTGTTACAGAACGCTGATTATAATAGGTTTACATAGCGTGACTGACTATACTTAACCGGGATGTCTACTAAATGTAACTGTCCATCGAAAACTACAGTCATATGAAAAAGTTTGGGAACCCCTCTCAGCCGGCAACATTGCACTGATTTGTTGAACCATGTACAGATACACAATCTGCAGCCAGATGTTCTTGCAGGTCTTTGGAGGTGATCTTTGGGTTGTGTGCAACCATTCTCACAATCCGCCTCATATGCCGCTCTTGTACTTTTCTTGGTCTGCTAGACCTGGGTTTAACTGCAACTGTGCCTGTGTCCTTCCATTCCCTGACAACGTTCCTTACAGTATAAATTGACAATTGAAACCTTTGGGAAAGCTTCTTGTAGCCTTCCCCTAAACCATGATAATGAATAATCTTTGTTTTTAAGATCTTTTGGGAGCAGTTTTGATGATCCCATTCTGTCTCACTTCAGCAGAGAGTCAAAAAGAAGTGCAACTTGCATTTAGGCACCTAAAATACATTTTCTCAGACATTTCTATGAGGTTCAAGGCTTAACAACATAATCCAACCAACTTTGTGTTTAAAGTCATCAGTTTTACATGCTGTTACAGGCATTAAAATTAACAAAACCACAAGGGTACCCATATTTTTGCACAGCCAGTTTTTCACATTTCATTTTATTTCATACAACCAAATACTGCTTTTCAAAAAATCTTTGTTTGGAAAACATCCCAGTAGTTAGCTGTTCCTGGTAAATTAAAGACATACCACTTTTATCTTTTTTTTGTGAAAGCAGAGTCAATTATAATGCCGGCTGAGAGGGGTTCCCAAACTTTTTCATATGACTGTATTTTGGTCTTGGAAAATATGAAAATATGACATAGTGACATTGGAATAAGAATAATGTTGAATCAGAAAATGATGTGTTGAGTTGTTAAATTTTTTCTTAAGGAACGCCTTAGCAACTCCCTCAACCTGAAATATGAATGCATTATTTCAATAGCTTATTCTGTCTCTCTGTGTATTTTAATGAAACAATCCGGGGGTGATGTGTTGCAGTGAGTGGGTTCAGGTAGTAGTCTGCACCGCCGCTCATTTCGTTGAATACTGACACCTGCATTTTCTCAGTTGCTCTCGGTCTTGGTTATTCACTGGCACCAAACTTCCTAAATAAGCTTTGTTGCCACCTACACAAATGGATCAAAGCACAGGATTTATGATGCACAGTATGAATAAACCATTGCATGAGAGCGTGCCCTGCCGGAAAAGGGTTTGGTGGAAAGCATTCATGGGTCAGGAGTGGTGCTAGAGGGCTGAAAAGCACATCGAAAGGATGTTGTGAGTGAGACATATTACAATAAGAAACCTGTTTATCATGTCAGACAGCCAATGACTATTCTTGTATACCTGAGGCCTGTGTGAATGCTCTCTGTGTTGGTTTGTGTATGTGTGCCAGTGTTGGTGGAAAAAGTCCAGCTCCCAACTCTACAATCTCAACTCTTGATGGTTTGTCAGCGGTTGCTTATTCACGTTCAGCATTCTCCATTTCTCCGTCCCCCCTCCATTTGCATGTGTGTGTCACTGTGCTGCAGGTACGCAGTGTGTGGGTGTCTGTGTTTGGCACCGAGCTGTCTCACTGTATATGCCAGCTCATAGTGTGATTTTTCTCGGGGACAAGGCTAGGTCATGTTTGTACTTGTTAGTTTTTCGAGAAGCTGGCTGTGAGTGTGTGCCAAGGTGTGACTCTGGGTAATTTAGTCTGTGAGCCTGTCTCATTGACAACATGACAACATGTGTCTGTCTCTCTGTCATTATCTCCTGTGTAATCTGTTTCAAAAATGAGCAAACATGACAGAATGGGGAACATTTTCCAACCATTTTTGAAACATGTTTGTTACAAATGCATACAATGTTTAGGATTGCCAAAATCTCCACAATAATGAATAAATCATTTTTCCAGAACTGCTAACAAATTCAAATATATACGGTATATAGTACATACTGTGTACAGCATTTACATCATAGACTTATGACATATCTCACTCTGCAGTAGCATCTGTTGTTTCCTCAATATTTCAGCTATCAAACAATGAATTGTTACATTTCCGTATCCAATTTAACCAAACAGCATAGAAAAACACATACAGTACCTGCCTAAATGTTGTCCAAGATGCAGAACAAAATCTAAAACTATTTCTTTCAAAAGTCGTGCAACATTGCAACTTCTCCCATCATGTTCTGAATCCACTCAGCCCCTCTGTGACAGTGGCAGAAAAGAGTTATTGGGCTTGAGCCGTATTCATGGTATTAATCCTTCTTCCTTTGCTTTAATTGCTGACTTAAGGGGGAGCTGTATAAGCTGTAAGCACAACATTGATATATTATGAACTTTCAAAAAGTTGTCATAACTAACAAACAGTTCCCTTGAGCAGACACGGAGCAACTTTAGCATTGATCTGGAGTTGTCTCCCAGCTACTCCTGAGGGGAATATCTGGCTGTTCAGCTGCTAAATGGTAATGTTGAATGCTATAGGCGCTTACTTTGTCTGTTGTTTGGGGGTGGGCAGGTCGTGTGCACTGCAGTGTACTTCATTTTTCTGTTAAAAGCTGCATGCTGTGTCCGGAACACCAAATTGGCTGAAAGTTGCTGAAAAACTTTGTAAAGCTATAGGAGAACTCCAAAGTCAGGTTGATGCAAAGTTTGCTATGCACTTGTCACCACAAATGACCCCTTTCAAAACACAGTCAGTATTTCCATTGTCATATAAAACAATTGATTATTTCAGCTTATATATTAACATATTGTTTTATATAACAACTCTGGCAAATGAGTTTTGTGAGCCAGTTAAAGAAATTGCGTACCTGACTTTAACTATCAACCAGACTAGAGCATAAGGGATTAGTGAATTGACCACAAAATTGTCTGCAATTATTTTGCTAATCGATGCGTGAATGCAGTCAGGTGAAAACAGGTTCCAGCTTCTACACTTGCAGATTCGTGCGGCTTATCTTTGTCACGTCAAATTGTGAATACTTCTTGACTTTTGGTCAGACAAAAAAATAAATAGAAATTTTTAAGAAGTAACCTTGTTGTGATTGGCATCTTTTCACTCTTTTTAATAGGAAAGATTTGTCGATACCAAAATGGCATCACACATGCAGTGAAGGATGAAAATAAAAATTAAAAGCAGTGCACCTTGTGTGTGTTTTTTTTTCCCTCCCTGTGAGTGAGTGAGTGTGTGTGTGTGTGTGTGTGTGTGTGTGTGTGTGTGTGTGTGTGTGTGTGTGTGTGTCTCTGTGTGTGTGTGTGTGTGTGTGTGTGTGTGTGTGTGTGTGTGTGTGTGTGTGTGTGTGTGTGTGTGTGTGTGTGTGTGTGTGTGTGTGTGTGTGTGTGTGTGTGTGTGTGCAACTTGTGGAGTCGAGGAGAAAGTGTAATGTGTGTTTCTGTGTAAGACTGTCTGCTTGTATCCGTGCCAGAGGTGCTGTGTTGGGTGTCAGATGTTGGTGTCCAATGTTTATTTATATGTGCTCAAAATGTCAGCCATGTTTAACGTCACTGAGTTAGGATTTGTTTTAGCACACACGTTTCATGTCTGTGCTCGTTCAGATGGCTTTGAGTGTCGTTAAAAATGTTATGTCAAAATGTCTGTTTGGATTAATGTCTTTTCTTTCTCCTTAATGCATGTTCATGGGACGGCAATGTTATTTGTTTCAATTGTGGCAGTGCATTAGCTGGTGTTTTGGCATGTATGGATGTATATATGTGACCGTGCTGTTGTACATTTGTTACACTAATGTCCACTGCAGCAACACCACCTCAGAAAATTGGTAGATTAGTACACGCGGCTCCGTTAGCAGGCTCAGAGCCATGTGTCTCCCTGCTGTTCATTAGACTGCCTCTCCGTCTGGGTACGTGCCTGCTCGCCTAATAGGCTTTATGGCTTGTTGGCTGCTTGGATCACAGTTTCTCAGCGCGAGCCTGAAAGCCTGGAAATGTCCTAAATTGTCTAAATGAAAATGTCCTCAATACAGTTTAGGGTCCTAATTGTGTCCTAATGCAGTTTATTTTATGCAGGGAAGAGTAACAAAGAAAAGGACTTGTAGTACAATAAACATTTTAATTGTGTCTGTGTTGCCAAACGCAATTTCACTTAACGTCCACTTACAATTCTCTGGTGTCCTTTTTGTTTGTATTGGTAATGTACAGTTCGCAATTTTAAATCAGTTGTATGGAAATAGGCCGGTTAGGTAAGCTTATGTCTCTCTATTGTTAGCATTTAAGCCTTGAAATCAGTTTCGCTTTCTAAAGCCTGCAGGTCCTCAGGAATAAATGGCCACTTTATGATTATGTTATTCAATGTGTTTGCTACCTGTCAATGGAATGAAGTTTTGAGTGGATGAATGGATGGGTGAATGAATAGGTATATCTTCTTTTCTGGTTTTGTCGCTGTCGGCACGTCCAAATAGCTTGCGGAGGAGCCGGCTGGCAGGCTTGTCGGTCTGTCTGGCACTTTCCCAAAAGCATTACTCCTCAGTCCCAGTTTCCTGTGTGAATATTTAATGAGGGCGGTGTGAGCATGCTAATAGGGCCCGCTGTAATTACCTCTTCCTCTGCTCTCTTTCCATTTTTCAGACCGAAAAGCCGCCCAATGCCAATGTTATTTTTAGATGGCAGTAATGATAACTCTCTCCCCATGTCATAAACAATCTCCCCCGCCGCACCGCAGATTAGCTCAAATCAAAGTCTCTCTTTTTCCTGCATTTTTTCCCCTTCTAGCCCTCATTCGCTGTTCTCCTGTTTGGTCATTTTCTTTCTTTCTATTTTTTCTGCGTCTCTCTCTCTCCCCCACTCGTTCCCTATATCACCGGCATATCCCTCCTCTTCTCTGCCCAACTCTTTCCTAATTCCCTCTTTCATCTTCTCCATGGAAAATGGGATATCAACAAACATTTATTCTGCCTCGCTCTCGTTCCCTCATTTTGCTTGCGTCATATCTGCCTTTATCCTGCTTTTCTTTATCCCTCATTCAGCTGCTCACATGTGCTCTTACTTTTTTCTCCCTTAACGCACTCTTTTACCTCAAATACATTTCTCACACCTGCCTCATCACCCCGAACACCGCCGTCTCACTTTCTCTCACTTCCTACTGTTCCTTCTCTAGCCGGAGAAGTTTGAGTGAATGTGTGAATGTCTCGGTCTGAGCGATGACATTATTTTTTTTTCTCTCTCTTGCAATACCAACACCACTCCCTCCCTTTTTCTGTTTCTGAACCTCAATATCAGACTGGGCATTATTAGTATGACATTCATGGCTGCGAAAGCCCTTTATCCCAGTCTAGCCCCCACCCCCCACCCACCCACACACACACACACACACACACACACCACCTCTCTCTTCCTCTCTGTGGCTGTCCTCTCTTGCGTGCACACACACACACACACACACACACACACACACACACACACACACACACACACACACACACACACACACACACACACACACACACACACACACACACACACACACACACACACACACACACACACACTACCACCGCACACACTGACCATGGTGATAGGCAGCCCCAGACACCTACACACGGGCACACATACACACACATACATCCTCTTTCCAATCTCAGTGGAGATTTTCGGACCCTCTGATCTACTTCTCTCATTTTTCATTCACCAACTTCTCACTTCGCTCACCTCCTCCAACTCTCTCCATCCCTTCTCTCTCTCCATCCACACAGTCATTCATCCCACTTTTAAATCTGTCTGCCTCTCTCTCTCTCTGTCATTCATTCTGTCTTCTTTCTCTCTCTTCTATTTTTCCTCTCAGCAAGCGCTCCAGTTCCATTAAAGCTACGGTCAAAATAAAAGACAGCCGCGGAGGTGTAATTCAAAAGAGGAAGAATAGAAAAGGTAAATGAAGACAGATCAGAGGAGTGAAAGGGGAAAGGAAAAGACTAGCTGGGTAACCGGAGTAGGGCAAAGTATCTTGTTCTTTATTATATCCTTTATTCTCTTTCTCCCTTCTGTTTCTGTTGTCCCCCTTCCCTCTCTCACATTATCCAGGCCTCCGGAGGGATCCATTTTAGAGCGGCATGAAAATCAATCACTTTCTCCCTGCCCGTCCACCCCTCTTTCATCTCGTAGTGACGTGTGTTTCGTGTGTGTGTGTGTGTGTGTGTGTGTGAGTGAGTGAGAGGGGGGGGGGGGTTCTTTCAACCTTCCTCTTATTTGCTCTCCCTTGTTCTTTTCGGAAGGCTCAATGCCATCCACTTTAAAAACAAATCACTTGGTATTTGCTAGAGGTTGATGGGGGGGGAGGAGGGGGGGATAAAACAAAGCAACCCCAGTTTGGCCTCCCAAGCGCGCCCCTGCAAACACTTGGCGGCCATGATCTGCATAGCGATGATTTGGAGTGCGAGTCTGACTGAGGGGGGCAGCAGTAGTCTGATTCGCGGCCGTCCATGTTTTTGAGGTGTGTCCTCTTTTAATTCTCAGAGTGGCTGCCTGCTCTGCCGGGCTATGTAATCCAATCGGGTGTCCTGTTTAAAAAAGACTAAATTAACCCTCGTCCAACCTCCAGCCTCTCTCTGTCTGTCTCAGTCTGTCTCGTTGCCTCAGGCAAGGCAGGGGAGGGAGAGGAGGATGCGCCGAGGATTGCAAACCGTGTTATTGTGTTGCAGAGGGGTTTAGGTGTGTGTGTGTGTGTGTGTGTGTGTGTGTGTGTGTGTGTGTGTGTGTGTGTGTGTGTGTGTGTGTGTGCGCGAATGTGAGTGTGTGTGTGTTCCCTTCCCTCTAACCTGTCTGAGCTCTAGACCTTGGAGAGCGAGGACGTCTCGGGGAAGCGAGGATTGTTTACTCCGAACTGAGTTAAGGGGTCACTTCACCCAAATTGCAAAAAGTAATGCAGTATCGGTATCTAGCCATGCAGATAGTTTAGAATTCCAGATGTGGAGATATGGATTGTGATGCCCCTGTGGAGCTGCCTGCCATGCTGGTGGAAACCATCAGGAGCAACTGTCTTTCAGTGTATTGCCTATGGAAACATAGGACATGTGGACAGAAGGGAATCCAACTACCAACCCTGTGTTCAATGGATGACTCATTTTTTGTTAGTGTAAGACTTTAATGGTTAGAAATTAGGCCTGGCAGGTCACGTTTGGGTTATTACAGTATGCAATCAAAAGAGACCTGTCATGAGATTAGAAATAAGATGGCACAATTTGTTCTGTGTGTCAATCTTGCCCCAAAATGCTCACACACACAAATAATCACAGGAGGGACACAAAAAGACCCTTTTGTAAATGAAAGCATGAGGCAACATAGAATACCTTAGATGCTCTCAGAAATGCCCTAGGGCGATGGAAGATTTATTTGTAAGATACATGGGTCAAACCGCCTGGAGCTTTCATCATATTAAAATTCTATAACATGCTTTAATGTTTTATTTGACAATCCCCACCCAGACACACACACACACACACACACACACACACACACACACACACACACACACACACACACACACACACACACACACACACACACACACACACACAAACACACAAACGCACACACATTCCCTGCCGTTCACATGACTTTCTCTCCTCCGTCGCTCCTCTTCCTTTTTTCTTCTTGGCTATCAGTCCCCAGGAGTCATATCTAAAGTCTCCTTTGGGGATTCAGTTCTTTCATTAAAGTCATTAAGCCATCGCCCAGCCTCCCTCGTTTCCTCGATCTTGCGCTCCTTCCTCACCATCCCCCTCTTCCTCCTCCTCTCTCTCTCTTCTGCCTCAGTCTGTATGGTATTCTCTCACTCTCTCTTCCCGCTTCTTTCCCCCTTTCATATCATCTCTACTCTCTTTCAATTCAATTCAGTTAAAAACATCTTTATTGACTATCACATAGTAACAGTAAAATTGCTTTCAGTTTGTGGCTCAAACAACATAAAAACAACATAAGACTCACATGAAATCCAACAAACAATTCCTTTTCAATCTATTCCTATCCCTGTCACCTGACTCCTAGCCCCCTGCTTTCATTACTTTTTATTTTTCAGACTCTTCCATCCGTCTCTTTCTCCCTTTACCTCTGCTGCTTTACATTGTCATCCCTCCATCTACTATTCCCTCTCGTTGTGCGGCTTACCTTCATAACACGGGGATGTAGCAACAATCCTCTACTATTCTCTTCAGATTAAGCCACACGACGCAGTGTCCCCACACGTGTGTTACCTGTTATCTATTCTATAACCGCCTCATGATCTCACTATGCATTACCCCTCTCTGTTCCCATTCTCACCCCCCAAAACCTGCTCCTGATGTTGGGCTGTGTTCTGCCTCACTCACTTTGTTTCTCATCGTTCCGTTTTTTTTAATCCCTTTTCTCTCCCCTTTGGTTTCTTTTCCTCTTTTTAATCCCTCACTTCCCTCCCGGTGGTTCTTTCACTTTCTTCAGGCTTTTTCTTTTTTACTCCTTCCCTTCATCTCCCTGCTTACCAACCTCTTTCCTCTTTCAAATCTATAAAAAGAGTGTTTTAGAACATTTATTTTAGTTCTTTGCTGTATTTTCTTTCTTCTCTCAATCTTGCTTCCTCTTCACCCCCCCCCCTTCTTTGCCTCCATTATAACTGTATGTGTTCTGTATATATATCATCTTGTCCCAGATTGAATGGGTTGCCCTGGGAGACCACACCTCCAAAGAAAATCCTATAATGAATGCAGGGCCCATTATGAATATTTCCAACTCTTGCCTTGGTCCTGTTTACTTAATGGCGGAGCTAATTCAAATAGCTCCAGTGATTAAAAATTCATTTTATTTGTTAGATGCTTGCCTTTTTTATTTATTCCACTGCCTCCATAAACAGCGGCAGTGTGTTGTGTGTGTGTGTGTGTTTGTGTTGTGCGTGTGTTGTTTGTGTGCTGTTTGTGTGGAGCCGACATACTTGCCGACAAGTGGCGGCTTGCTTTGTGCATCTTGCGATCCCCCTTTGAGTAGGGTAACGTGTTGTGCGGCGTGAAATGTGCGTGTGTTTGTATGTGTGTGTGTGTGTGTGTGTCTACGAGTGTTTGCGTGGCCTAATTTTCACATTGTTCATCTTTTCCCAGCTTTTCCTCCAGAGGCCTCACTATCACAGCAGAACAAGTTCTTTTATCACAGGGAGAGAACACAGAAAGAAACCATACCGCTCTAATGCATTCAGACTTCCTTTTATTCCATATTGTTCGTGCCTTCTCATTTATTCGAATGATTGCTGCTGTTCCATCTGTTGGCCTTGCTGTCTGCCTCTATTTTTCCTCCCCCCCTCCCCTCCGTTCTTGTATCTTCAGTAAAACAAGCCTAGCTGATTATTCCTTATATCTATTTGTGTGATGTTTGTCTCTCCGGTCAGCACCTGACAGTCCACACAACACTGCATTCTGAAGGCAGAAGTCGTGTTGGTAATGATTAAAGCTGGGATGGAGGATTTGGGGAGAAAATGGCTGTTGGGATAGAGATTCGAATCCAAATACCTCAACCGCTCCACTTGTTCTCTTTGGTCCCTCCCCCATGTTCCCTCCCTAACACGCTCTACACACCAACAAAGTCGTGCCAAAGTGAATGGACAGTCCCAACAGCCAATAAGAACAGCGAATTGGAGCCTCGCTCTGTTTGGTCAAAATGTCAGCTCATGTTAACTTTGACCAATCAGAAATCATTTACCCCAGCTTTAACACCTTGTTGTGTGTGTGTGTGTGTGTTTGTGTGTGTGTGTGTGTGTGTGTGTGTGTGTGTGTGTGTCTGTGTGTGTGTGTGGGTCTCTAAGCTTTATTCTTAGTGTTCGAGTTTTCATTGCGATCAAGGACGAAGCATGTGTGGGCAGGTGTGTGCACGTAGGCTACGCTCGGCCCACAGATCCCAAATGACAGCTGATCACAAGCCTCCTGCAATCGACGCATGTCGTCCTTTAAGTCTTTTCTGTTCTTCATCTCTCCACTGATCTCCCCCACTTTTCCGACTCTGCGCGCGTATACCTCCCTTCTGATCCTCCTCTTTGTGTCGTTTACACTCTCCATCTCGATCCTCTCTATCCCTTTCTACCTCTCTTCCACATGTCGGGGAAAAAAATCTCTCTTTCATTTGGTTTTTACTCCCCCCCACCCCCCCCCACACACACACACTCATACCCTACTTCCTCATCTAATCTTGTCACAACGCCTTGGCAAGGGAGAACGAGAAAAAGGAGCGTGTGGAAAATGGAAAATGGGGTCTTTATTCATGTAGTTCTACCCTATTCTTCTTCGTCTGTGCAGATTTCTTTTTGCCGGAAGGGCGAGTTTGTCGCACATATCTGGGAAGAGAAAAGACAAAAAGACAAAGACAAAAAAAAAATGAGCGGAGGAGTGAAAGATGGTAGAGAACAGAAGGAAACTGAGAGAGAGAGAGAGAGAGAGAGAGAGAGAGAAAGTGATTTTTTCTCTTCTTTTTTGAAGGGTTGTCAGGCCGTGTCGAGTCATAAGAAGAGAGGGGACAAGAGGAGAGGGGAAGAATGCGGAGGTGTCAAATCTGTTTATCTCCCCCAAAGAAAGTGACAGTCGTTTACCAGCTAACAATCCATTCTGGCTGCTCCGACTCCCTAGCCTATGCCTCTTATTCTGTCTCTCACTCCATCTCCCTTTCTCCATCCCTCCCCCCTAGAGCGTGCTTTCAATAGCGGCCTTGTCAATTTACTGTAACTCTCCATCATCTTTTCTCTCTGTCCCTCATTTTCCGTTTTCATCTTCCTGCATTTCCTTTCACAATCAAATATACATGGACTTTTTGCAGGCCTTTCTTTTCTCTCCCTTTCAAACACTCTCTCATGTTTTCTTCCACCACTGTCACGGCATTTTGGCTTGACATTTAAAAAAAACGAGGCGCTTTCACTCCAGGAGAAATGTCTCAATTGTACACACAATGTTTCGACTATTCATGTGCTTGACTGTGTGTGTGTGTGTGTGTGTGTTACCCTGCCTTTAGTCAAGAATGTGTGTACGCCTTCCATTCCTGGAAGAATTCTAATGCCCTTAGGCGTATAGCTCAGAATCCCACCATTCATATTGTCTGCATGCCGTTGTCAACTTTGACAACAATCACTTTGTGTGAGCATTTGTATGTTTGTGTGTATGTGTGTTTATGTGAGGACCCTGGCATTTCGAGATCGCTCATGTGTGGACAAGGATAAATAATTGATTACGCCTGAAGTATAGCCGCCATTGTCTCCAACATGACATGTGATGGATGCTCCGCCGGGGGGAGTGTGTGTGTGTGTGTGTGTGTGTGTGTGTGTGTGTGTGCGTGCGTGCATATGTGTGTGTGTATGTGTTCTCTCAAAGAGTAATTATCATGAAGGTTGCTGCCCTATTGGCAAATGCCAAATGTTTTGTTCTGCTCTGCTCCAGGTTAATTGGCCGATTGAAGTACAAGGATCCTACTAATGCTTATTGTGCAGTAATGTGTGTTTGCGCGTGTGGATATATGTGTGGGGGCGTGTGCCCTTTCCTACACTTGTACCATGTTAGAAGAGGACACGATTTGGTGCTGGAACAAAGACAAGCAGCGCCAGAGGTGATAATGAGGCTTAAAGGAAAGACCGAATGTTCTTAAAGGACTATTGCTTTTCATTTCAACATGGCTCCCATTTTTTTTAGTTTCTTCCATTTTTGTTAACGTACACAACACAGTTACTGCTGAGAAACAGGAACATAGCAACATTGATCAAACTAAGTCTAAAGGCGCAAGAATCACACACAAGTGATTAGATGATCAAATAGTTTTAAAATACCCTTAAAGAAGTTAAAGTATACTATTTAAAGCACTCACCTTTGTTTTCTCTCATTTATGATATATACAGTAAGCTATACGTGAGATTGTCAGACTGCTTGCTTATCTGAACCTGTCAGAATTGTTTACCTTTGTAAGTACAATTTAAATACAACAAATACAAGAGAGAGCCAAGATCTTCTAAAAAAAGAAAAGTGGAACAAAACACTGAAAAAGCAGCAGCTGGACCCTGCAGGCACTTTCCTTGGGCTGAAATGATGTGTTGTCTTGAAAATAATTTATGAAAAGCTCAGAACAAGTGTATACATGCATTTTCTGTGTGTGTGTGTGTGTGTGTGTGTGTGTGTGTGTGTGTGTGTGTGTGTGTGTGTGTGTTTGTGTGTGTGTGTGTGTGTCAGTAAGAGTGCTTGAATGAGAAATGGAGATAAAGTGTGCCCTTTGGTGTGTGTGTGTGTGTGTGTGTGTGTGTGTGTGTGTGTGTGTGTGTGTGTGTGCCTGTGGATCAGAGTCCTGGTTAAATGATTGGGGTAATGCGGTAGCTTTGTCAGAGCGACGAGGGGCCTAACTCGGCATTAGTCCCACTGATCTCCATTTGTTCCAGCCGTGTAGAGAGTCAGACGAAGGAGTGGAAAAGAGGGAAAGAGAGACAGAGTGGGAGCGGGGTGAATTACACAACCTATTGGCAATTGGAATGGGGCAGAAAGGTTGAAAGGGAAGAGGGACGGTGGATGGTGGCAGACAGGGGCAGGGCTGTACGCTTATTTTTTTAGGTGGTAGCACCGGTGCTAGCAAGCAAAAAAATTCAGTAGCACAAAAATAAATTTGGTAGCACACAAAGTAGGCTATGATTGAAAACTTGCATAACCTTAACCCTTGCATTTTGCTCTAATTACCTTTGAGCATGTCATCCTGGTCTCCTTTGAGATTCACAATTAATATGATATCATAGTGTGTGCAGTAATAATTGTAGAAAAATGAATAGGGGTGCACTGATTGCCATTTAGAAAAAAGAATCTAACCTGCCAATTGCAATTTTTTGCTGATTCAGAATTATTATTATAATGTCCTTCTGTTAATTAAAACCAAACTTTAAAACATTAAACATAGCCTATTAAATAAACAAGTATACTTATTGGTACAATTTAGGATAAATTAAATAGGTTGTTGTGAATGTGTTGGGAGTAGCTTTTCAGTGGCTTATTTAAAACTTTGTTTGAATAGACTAGGCTACTGTGGACTGCTCTCTGCAGCTGAAGGAGTTGCCTTTCAAGCTAGAAAAAAGCGCTAACTTCCTGTTCTTACCGGCTTCAAAATAAAAGTCAACTCACGTTTGGCTAGTAACAGGCTTTTAATGTGAAGGCGCACAGGAAATGTTCTGTTTGTACACACGCTAACTTAACTGCGGTAATGTGCCGTCTCCTTCCGGTAATTGCCGTTGAAGCCGTGAAGTTTTTATACCTAGAATCGCTGCACGAACACAGATCCCGAGCACACATCTTTCACCAGCCAAAGTGAAGGGTGGACTCAATAACTTACTTGCCTAAGACTCATTTACCCGCAGTGTTAATGTAGAGCCCTCTAAGCAGTGTTGTGCATCTGTCCTCTGTGTTTCAAAGACAGCCTCTCCTCATTATCAACCTGTCGCACGAGTGCGAAAGGATTCGAATTCATCATCGCACGTGATCAATTTCAGTAGCAAATGCGATCAAAACTGTCGCACTGTACAGCCCTGGACAGGGGGCAACAATACGTGTGTCAAGCAGCCTAATTTATTCACCCAAATTTTGTTAAGTTGGGGGGTTTTTGCCAGGGACAGGAACACAGCCACTCAAAGGTCCACTTTGCACCTTTACTGATCTAATGCATGTTTAGGTCTTAACACACCAGGCCAACGTTTTTCTCAGCTTCGTTACACTCCAGAGTGTCCATTTTGAAAAAGCTTTCCAGTGTATGATATTCCATCTTTGTATGTACTAAAAAAAAATTAAGAGAAAAATATGCCTTTTGTTCCTTTCTGCCCATGTGTACAAGTAACATGAATGAAGGGAATAATGCATTTCAAAGGATAAAGTATTGTGGTACAGAGAAGATGGAGATGGAGCACACACTGGAGCTTTTTGTAGCTTGAGTATCGTTTTCCTCTCGTATTTCTCTCTCTTTTTTTCCACCGTGGCAGTCCTTTGATCCCAGCTCATGGCACATTTACAGACGTGGTTTGGCCCTAACCTTTCGACATCTTCCCTCTCTCTTTCTCTTGTCTACATAGAAACACACGCAGAAAAAGGCCCACACTGATTCTCTCTCTCCCTCTCTCTCTATCTCTCTCTCTCGCACACACACACACACACACACACACACACACACACGGCACAAATATATGCATACACACAGCTTCACGCTGCTTTAATTTGGGTTCTGTGTGAGTGGGTGCGTGGCATGGATGACAGAAAGAGGATGGCATTAAAGAGATGCCACCCAGTCATACTCTGGTTGAGACAAGCTCATTGACCCAAACCTCTGCCCTCTCTGCCTATAACCAGCACCACATCAACCAAGTCTCCAAATGTAACACTGACGCCTCTGGCTTCTTCAAACCCCCCCCCCCCCCCCCCCCCCCCCAGATGTAATTATCGTATGCTAGATATCTCACTCCCTGTGTCACTGGAATAGATTCTTTGAAGCAAATACACATTTATTTTTCCTTTCAACACGTGGCAGGGGCTCAAAGTAATCTGTAATCTGTTTTCTGGAATGGAGATATGTGATGCATATTAATAAAGCAAGGAGGCATAAAAGGTTGTAATTAAGAAATCAACAGAATCATACAGAACATGATGTTATCACCAGACAAAGGTTATCCCAGTAAAGGGAAATTTAAAAAGAAATTAATAGGAAGTTGAAAATACTGTCATACTGAGATACAAATAAAAAATTACACTGTAAAAAAAAAAGAAAAAAAATATATTGGATCAATAACTACATTGAGATGTTGCCCTTTTTTAAACATCAGCTTAACATCCTTAGAGCTTTCCTATTTGATTTTAAGAATCTTGTTCAACACGCCAAAGTGTAAAAGTGTAAGTTTATAGATAGATTCACATTCTTAAAATCTATTTTAAGACAATGAATACTTGATGCTGATAAAGTATTCAGTCATTTAATCACTCCTTCTGTCCATCATATTAGCTTTTGACAGTTATGAATTACTTCTCTTGGAGCAGGGGAAACTTAAGTCTAGTTTCTGTCCTAACTGAGGGAGATATAGAAGCATGTCTGATCAGGGAATCAAATCAACGACCTTCCATTCGCCAGACAGCATCTTAGGAGAGAATATATCCTAGTTTCAAAACCACAGGCTAGTAGATAATATGCCTGTCCTTATCCTAATGTGATCTTTAGAATCTTTACAGCAAAGTGCAAAGGGATGCATCTCAGAAACCCGTAACTAAAAATGAAGCTCGCAGGGAGAGAAAAAAGTGAAGGGTTGGCTGGCTGCAGTGGGGCCGATGCGGTGAGTCGATGTTGTGCCTGTGTAATCATGTTACACTCTACCTGGCCTTGTTGCTGGCAGGCTTCCAATTTCCCACAGTAAGGGTGTGACAGGAGAGCGCCAAATCTGAGACCAGTTTTCCAAAATTAGGTTGTTGGTGGCGCACTGTCTGACCCAGAGGGCTCCAGCATTAGCTGTGGACACTGTGTGTGTGTGTGTGTGTGTGTGTGTGTGTGTGTAGGTGTAGGTGTGTAGTTGTGTGTGTGTGTGTGTGTGTGTGTGTGTGTGTGTGTGTAGGTGTGTGTGTGTGTGTGTGTGTGTGTGTGTAGGTGTCTGTGTGTGTGTGCAGGTGTGTGTGTGTGTGTGTGTACCAGTGTGCACAGGTGTTGCCGCAGGGTTATGTGGGGGATTTATCTGCACCCCAAGGTTCAAGCAGCGGATTTTGATGAATAATGAGTATGTTTTCCTGTATTTTTTGGACCACCTGGTACTTTTTTTTCTTTCTCTTTTTACATGGGTCTCTGTGCTGGTGGGCAACGCGATGCAGTGTGTGTTGTGTGTTCGGCGTAATCTCTCACTGTGTCAGGTGAGAGAGGTCAGGACATGAGAATGAACAAGGGAGAGAGAGGGAAACAGTGGGTGAGCTCAGTGTGAAGGCTTTGTCGGGCTGACACGCTCTAATGAGGACGTGCACCTGCCCTGCAGCACGGAGGGATGAAAATAGAGGGAGGGGAGGAGGAGGAAGGGGCTGAGGGAGGGAGAGAGGGGTCACTCAAGAAAGGAAAAATAATGGTAAAGAGTGACAATTCATAATCTGAAGCCATTTTTCTATTAATGTTTTAATCATTGAAAGGTGGAGTCAGTGATTCTAGAGAAGCTTGTTGTCAAAATACCTTTTTGTCGAATAGCTCTTCACCATTTGGAGATATGCCAAATTGTCCGTACCCGCTGAAAAGAAAAATCTTGTGTCAAAACACAGCCTAGACTCTGTAAACGGGCATGTTGCTAGCTACGGCGGGCCCCCTTTGTTTACGTGCCCTTTGTTTACATACCCATTTAGGCTGTGCATTAATACAATTTTTTTCCAGCACTCACACAGTATGGAAAGGTAGCGGATCGTGAGGTGATATTCACTGCTTTTTGACAAAGTGATTTTGACAACATTCCCCGAAATCACTGACTCCAACTTTTTAAGTGTGGAAAAGTCATCATTGTAACCCGTCATCGCAAGAGAGTCACTGTGGCGAAGAAGTGAATGAAGGAAAGGAGCGGAAGGAGTCAGCGGCACCATTGCAGATTTGTCGAGAAAAAAAAATGGCTCAAGGCTAGAAGTTATTTGAGACGAAGAGAAAATGAAGTGATGAGAGAGAAATATAACAGGAGAAGGGGGAGAATGAGATCGATGCGTGGCAGAAATAGAAAAGGGGTAAGATGAAAAGATGGAAAAATAAAGATGAAGAGGTTTGTAAAACGAGTGATCTTTCGGAGCGCACAAACAGAGCGGAGGCAAATGAGATAACCTGCGGAGCTCAGGCACGGGAGTTGCAGAGGGGGGAAAAAAAGAGAGAAAGAAAGAGAGAGAGATTTGGGATTCAGTGACAGAACTGAGTCAAGTGATGCCAGAAGTTGATGAGGCCCATGAATCAGGAGAGGAGGAGCTGGAAGACAGGAAAGAGAGAGAGAGGGAGAGCAAGTTCACTGCATTTTTATGAAACCATCTCCCTCCCTCCTGTCAGTTACTTCTTTATAATGACTTGTTCTCACTTTAACCTCCAGTCTTATTACCATGGTTATTCAGCCAGCTAGCCTTCCCCTCGTGGGTCAAGTGATGTTGACCTGAATATCTATGTACTTTGTAGCACCTCTGTAACCCATCTCACCAAGTCATTCATTAACAGGGTGAGGGGGAGCTAAGTATTCACACACCTCAGCTTATAGGTGAACAAACTGTATAGCCGCAAATTATTCAGGAAAAAAATATGAGATGCTTCTATAGCGAATAGGCTCCAGCCCACAGTGAAGGGTGTAAATCTCCCGAGCTGATCTCTTTCAAGACAGCAGGGTCAAACATCAGTTTTGACATTGATTGTTGGTACAGTTTTTTTCATTTTTTTTTTCATCTGCTGAGTGAACGATTCTGATGCAGCTAAGTCAGCCAGAAGTAGCACAGAGATTCATGATGTTGACACTCAGAAAAAGTCTTTTGTATAGTGCTGTGGGCTCAGGCACAGGTATCGTGTAAATTTGAAGAAGTGCTGAGAGCGCATAAAGAATGTCGGCAGCCTTTAATAGATATTGGATTTTTTTCGTGCTTGTGTGCAGGAGTTGTAGAGAAAAAGTTTGTGTAATCGAGGGTGGTGGCAACCTGAAAAACCAGCACGGTGCACCTTTTTTTATTGTGTCATCTGAGCCAGATTGCTGTTTAAACGCTTGGCTTGGATAATGACATAAGGAGGTGATAGGCTACATTACATCCTGTGTATTGCAATTAACACGTCGGCTCTATCTCGCAAACCCGACACAATTTTGAACCGTGAATAAAAGCTCTGAGGATCGTGAGCCAGAATGAGGACCCGACCAATAACATGTGTTTTATATAAATAAGCAGAGGGGAAAAAAAACACATGCTTGTTGTTGTACAAAGAGTGGAACAATACCACAACGCAATGAAGGGGATAATTGTAGTAATGATACAGTGTTTTTGTGCCCATGGAGCAATTTACCTGACTGCATAGGAACACTACCTTTTTTTTTAATTTATTCAAACAGAATTACAGTGAACACCCAAAGTGGCGAGCAAATGAGGATAATTTGTAACCGCTTGTTACATGATGATGTAAATGCAGGCAACTATGCAGGGTTTTCATTTGTGTCATTTGAACACAGCGCTACTATTTTGAAATTCACACACAGACAGTAGGCATAGCCTTAACATCCATTGAGGAGAGAGTGACGATTTATACCCTTGCTGTTCTTTTTTTAGCGCCGCAAGCCCTCCTCAGCCCACGTCCTCCTTGCCTGTCTCCTCCAATAATTACAGTTTCCGTTCTCTTCTCTCTGCCTCCCACGGTTCGTCAGTCCATCATGGGGAAAGCGGTTCAAGTCTCCCCCCTTCCCTTCACACATTCATCCCTTCTTTAAATCACGCCTCATTTCCTCCTCTCTGCACTCACACCTGTGTGCCTCACGTCCACCTCACCGCCACGTTCCTTTTTGTCCCTCACCGCTATCTTTTCTATCTATCTAGCCATCTGGAATAGTCATCTCTCCATTCTTTCATCCTCTATAACTGTAATGGTTTACCCCCCCCCCCCCAAGCTCCCCTCATCCATCCCTCCCTCTAACTTCATCCAATCGGCCGTGTTCTTCAGGTGCAGTCTCCTCTATTTCTTTGTGTCAGTTGAACGAAAGATAAAGATCTTTAATTAATCAATCCACATGCATTTGCCGACCATGTCTCTCTCGTCTCTGGCTCTGCCGCTGCTGGAAAATAGAAGAAGACCTTTTCCACCCTTTCTATAATTCATCCCCGCTCAATGAATACAATAATAGGATTTTTCCATATTTTGTGGGGTCAGTGTAGCTCTGACCTTTTTGGCACACTTACCTGAGCAATCACACAGGACGTTGGGGCGAAAGTGTATTTGAATTATTAATTTAAAATCAAAACATAGTTACTGTTTTTCTTTTCTTTTTGTATTAGAATTACTTGATTACAAATCTCTGAAGACTGAAGCTTCAATTCAGTTGTACAATTGTATCAGGTCATGTCAAAATAAGAAGTTACAATTAAAAGTCTTTATTTTCAGTAAATTTGACTTTCAATAATATGTAAATGGATAATTTAATTGTTACTTTAGGAGACCACCTACTGCTTGGACCTCTGTGGCCGGCGTCACATAGGCCTGATCAATAATCCACCCATAAGAACTGTTTACTACACAATACCAGGTCTGATGCAACTGGGCCAACAACCCCTGTCTTTTCTTTGGCACCATGAAAAGTATGCCAAATTTGATATTAGAACTTCCTATTTGCAGTGTGCATGTACTTATGTATGCACGGACGGCAACCACTGCGTTACTGCAAACTGACATTGCAGATAAGATTTGCGTAGAGGGAATATATATATACAAAAAAGTTGTCATGTGGCTCACTTTACCCCAGCTGTGGGGTAAACTGATCCACTTACTTTTTCCACTCTGAAACTACCATAACAACACATATTGTAACAGTAAGAATCCTGAAAGCTAGCCACACATTCCAGAACTAATGTCGGACTAGTAAAATAATGATGGGGTTTGGTCAATTAAGCAAAGCAAATTTTCTAAACACTTAAACGTAACTCTGAACAAAATCAAATACAACATATTATAATTCAAAAGGTTTTAATAAGATTCAAATGAAAGATAGAACCAGTTAGATTAGAACACAGTCTGGGGGTCAGAACACAGGACCCTTAGAGCCAGCTAGTGTCTGGGGGTCAAAGCATAGGAAAATCAGAACCAGAGAGAACAGCCTGGGACTCAGAACACAGGAGAAGACCCAACTGGATTATAACATCAGCCTGTCATACTCTACAACTAGGCCTACTCTACATTCCAGCCCTGAAGGTTACAGGGAAAGGTGAGAAGGTGCTCTTTCCGTGTGGTTGCCCCAGGTCGTCTTCCTGGTGTATTTCCTTGGCATGATGGCTTTTCTACAATGTGTATGACATTAAAATAAAACATATGTCATGTAATATTACATTAAAATATGTTTAAGACTAAACTTAACTTGTGCCTCATGGTGGGGGAAAGTGAGACAGTGGCTCACTTTCCCCCACCACCACAATTTGAGAAAAAACTACCTCTCTTAGCATTTCAGGCTAATCTTCAGTTATCAGCATCACATGGTTTCATACGTTGGTAGTTCATCAACACGTATGATAGAAGTTTTTCTACGTGAATACATTTGCTTTGGCACAACAGTTGATTAAGTTGACAGCAAGAAAATTTACTTTTACATGCAAAATACCTATTTTGGTGAAAAAAAACATGCTTACCACAGCACCATGAGGTCCTCTCTTTCAGGGCCATGGAGAAATGAGAGGGGCTTGAAAACATATATCTCACATGTCCACAAATGTTTTCCGTTGCCTAGATACAGGGGGTGGCTCACATTACCCGATGCCTCAGATTCCCCCGTTCTCCCCTATATATATATATATATAGATATGATATATATACACTCACCGGCCACTTTATTAGGTACAGCGGTTCATTTTCTTGTTAACACATATACGTAACTAATCAGCCAATCACATGTCATCAACTCAATGCATATAGGCATGTAGACCTGGACAGGACAACTTATTGAGGTTGACACCGAGCAACAGAATGGGTAAGAAAGGGGTTTTAAGTGACTTTGAACATGGCAATGTTGAGGGTGCCAGGAGGGCTGGTATGAGTATTTCAGAAACTGCTGATCTACTGGGATTTTCGCTCTAAACCATCTCTAGGGTTTACAGAGAATGGTCTGAAAAAGAGAAAATATCCAGTGAGCGGCATTTGTGTGGACGTAAAATGCCTTTTTGAAGTCAGAGGTCAGTGGAGGATGGGCATACTGGTTCGAGATGATAGAAAGGCAACAGTAACTCAAATAACCAATACAACCAGGGTATGCAGAATACCATCTCTGAACACAAAACACGACCAACCTTGAAGCAGATGGGCTACAGCAACAGAAGACCCCACAGAGTGCCACTCCTGTCAGCTAAAAACAGGAAAATGAGGCTACAATTCTCACAGGATCCCCAATATTGGACAATAGAAGATTGAAAAATCATGCCTGGTCTGATGAGTCTCGATTTCAGTTGTGACATTCAGATGGCAGATTCAGAATTTGGCGTAAACAACATGAAAGTATGGATCCATCCTGCCGTGCACCTTCAACCATGCAATGTTCAAAGTCACTTTAACCCCCTTTCTTCCCCATTCTGATGCTCGGTTTGACTTCAGTACATTGTCTTGACCACGTCTTAATGCCTAAATGCATTAAGTTGCTGCCATGTGATTGGCTGATTAGCTTTTTACACCTGTTCAATAAGCCATTGAACAAGTGTACCTAATAAAGTTGCCGGTGAGTGTGTATATATATATATATATATATTAGGGCTGTCAAGCGATTAAAACAATTAATCTAATTAATTACAGGCTCTGTGATTAATTAATCTAAATTAATCGCATACTTTTATGACACTTTTATACCTGTTTATAAACAGCTGTATAGCCTACTACAGTTTGTTTCTCTCTCTCTCTCTCTCTCTCTCTCTCTCTATTTATCTCTCTCTCTCTCTCTCCGTCTCTCGTAACTTCTGTCTCCACAACAGACAGCGCTGCACTGTCACAGATGCTTATGCCGATTCATTCACCATCGTCGTACTCATAGGCAAAAATATTGAGACACACACACACACACACACACACACACACACACACACACACGTTTACGCGGACGACGAGACGCTAGCAAACAAAATTGAGACACGGGGAGAAAGATTGAGAGATACTGTTTTGAACCTAGCCTACATTGTTGCACCCACTAAATCAATAATGCACAGACACTGGCTGCGGAGAATAAAGTAATATGTCTTCCTACCTTCATGCTTATTAAACCGTCCATAGAGCCCTCGGCCCCCTGCTTCTCTCTTTACTTTTCTCCCTTTCACCCGTGCGGGCTGTGTCTGCTTCAGGTGCAGCTCGGTGCAGCTACGCACCACTTTTGCACCGGGTCAAAGGGCATTATAGAAGTGCGATTAATCTGCGTTCATTTTTTTAATCGCGTTAATTTTTCTGTGATTAATTAATCGAAATGAACGCGTTAATTTGACAGCCCTAATATATATATATATATATATATATATATATATATATATATATATATATATATATATATATATATATATATATATATATATATATATATATATATATATATATATTATGTCTATGTGTTCACATTTGACTGAATATGACTCAGAGACGGAGTGTGATTTTTGATGCAACTTATGACAATGTTTTTAAGTACCTTAATTGGTTCCATGAGCTGTGTGTCACAGCCACTGCTGAGGCTCCAACTACTGACCGTGTGGGTAGGCAGACCATTCAGCTGTCCACACTACAATAACAACATTTTTGAAGTTGTTAGAACAATGGCTTTTACCTTTACCTTTCACCTGATGTGGCATTTTTGCATCACATTTATTTCCCTTCTTCAACACTCACATGCCCCCCTGGGGAGGCACTCCTCAGAGTTTGAAAATGTCTGCTGTATATAATGCTAACTGGAGGGAGGAATGTATTGATGCCTGAAGAGCTTCCTGCTTGGCAAATCAGTCTTTCACTCTATTGTACTGGACAAAAATCTAGCTTGAGCTGAATTTTGCAGATGTTTGCCAAAATTGTGGCTCTTTTAGCAAACAATGTCTCTGTTGCACATTGTTGGCCACCTTCCATTGGATTATACCTGGATATTTATCATTTTTGGCACTCTTGGGATTCCACACTGTAGTGTGAGGAGCCTTGATTAGATGTGTCTTTTTGTGTGTGTCCTTCTATGATCTACAGCTGACAACACCATATTGTCCTTGTCTGTTGCTGTTACAGTTTCTCAGCCTTTCCCTTCTGTGAAACTTCTCGCCTGCTATTCCTTGTAGCAAGAACGGAGCTGTCAACAAACACACACACAAACACACACACACACACACACACACACACACACACACACACACACACGCACAGTTTCACACAGACGTTTACACATTACACCATCACGCATACAGACTGACTGTGTGCCATGATTGTCTTGTGCAGACAATAAGAGCGAAGAGTGACCTCTTGGAGCATCTCTGTGTGTCCCTGGATCTCTCTGTAATCCCTCATCTCTCCCTCTCCTCATCTACACCTGCTCCTCCTCACAGCCCTCGCTTCCACTGGTCCTGTCTCGTTCTGCTCTCTTCCCCATAGTTGATGTCTTTGTTTGCACTTGCTTCACTCCGTCTTCATGTTCTATTATCCATCCATCCTTCCCTTTCCTTCTCTTCTTTGTTCCCTGTTTTTCTCTTTCTTATTATGTGTTCCCCCCTGTCCCATCCACTCTTGGCTGTATGTTTACCTCCAATTAAATTAAATTAATCCAAATTGATGTTAATTACTCTTCCCTCGCTGGCAAGCACAGAACATGGCTTCATGTTACAAGGGCATATTTCACACTGGTCTAACAAAAAGCCAAGACACTGAGGCAATATGTCTAAATGAATAAAACCCAGTTACATTTTGTGATTAAAAGACACATGGAGCAGTCAGGAAGATGGTCATGCACAATTTAGCACAGCTCAGCATGCCACAAAACCCCCATTTTGACAGATTTATTTACAGTGTCGGATGAGGATGAGATGGATGTGCATTATTTAATGCTGCTTAATATAGAGAGTGTTTTATTTGCTGTGACTTCTTTCAAGTTCAGGAGAAGTTGAACATGGCATGGAAATGAATCGTATTATTTGCACAAAAAAATTATAATGATTGGCTTTAATTGATTGCCAACCTTTTTATATAGTATGTCTATACTATATGAAATGAGATCTGAGCCCAAACATGCAGCACACATTACTATGGTCATTCATGTGTATTGTTTCTGCAGGAACAGTTTGATCTTCAGTATTATCCTAAAGTATTTCACCGCAACATGTAGTAGCATATTCTGGATCATGGTCTTCGTCAGCAGATTTGTGAGTTGGTGAGTTGCCATGAATTTGTAGATGATTAAATTTCCATTTGTTTCTGTGCACTTAGATTAAAAGATGAGGTTTCAACTTCATTATTGGCTTCCACTGATTCAGTTCAAGTATATGATTGAATCCAGAACAGTAACTCAACAGACCTTGTGGTGTGCTGTAGTGAATGAGTTGTGCTCACATGAATACAGAGCTAGCGTGCTAACTCCAACGTGAAATGAGACTCAGACATTCATATGAACGAATTAAGTTAACTAACCTTTATGTTCAGAGAAATGTAGAACGTGTAAAACGTTCATCGAGTAACCTTTCACCACCGGTCACCTTCTACAATACTTACTTGACAAGTGAAGAAAAACTAACCCTGATAACTGCTTGTCCCATAACAAAAGATTGCAAAGAATATCTCACAATGCAGTTAAGAATTAAATACCCAGGCAGTAAGTACTTAATAGAGAGCTGCAGCAGAGGAGAGTTTTTTCCCCCTTTCAAACCTTGAGACATTATCGATTAGCACACTCCTGTTGCAACTGCAGGACAAGGCTTTTCAAATGCGAGCCATTTTGAATGTCTAATTTCACCAACAGCTCAACAAAATGCATTTGCTGCCACTGTATTGAACAATGAATGTCAAAATGGAGGTGTGGTGTGTATATTAAAATGCCGACTTCATGTTTAATGCATCATCTCTGATTAATTACCCTCTGAAATTGTGACGCGTTGAAAAAAAATTGGCAGCCATCGACTGCACCACCTCTACCCCTCTTCATTAAGCTTTGCTTGGTGTTTCTGTATATTATGGGAAGAGATCAGTAAAACAAATGGGCTTATACTTACACATGGCCAGCACGTTTATTTATCCAATACATGTATAATGTAAGAATAGAACTTGCTCTCTCTGCTGTCTCCTTTTGTTTTGCCATCCATCTTACCTTTCTGCTTCCTTACCTCCCTAATACTTCTTCCCTCAGATCTCTTTCTCTCCCTCTCTGCACGTTTGTCCACTGTCTTGTGCTTGGAAATACATTTTTTGAAAGATTAATTGCAACCTACTGTACTGTAGTTATTGTCGGCAGCCCCGCTGGACCGCACAGAAGGGGAAAGAAAAGCGCAAGATGGGGAGTAAACGCAACAAGGGAGCAGTTAACAGACTGGTATGGGGAGTGAAAAAGAAAATAAAGAGGTGGCCTCCGAGACGGTGGGGCCGGGGGTGTGATACGGAGGCGTAGAGAGAGGGGTAGAAAGAGAAAGGGAGAAAAAGTGGAAAGGAGTGTGAGACGGGGACAGCGAGTAAGGGAGGGGATTGGGGAGAGACTCAGTGCAGAAAATGGGATTGGAGGCTACTGTAGCGTTACTCTATCTAGATGGTAAAATAAGGATATAGTTGGATTCAACATTGTGTGTGTGTGTGTGTGTGTGTGTGTGTGTGTGAGAGAGAGGCTTTGGCAGTGAGTTATGCTTCTGTGATGAGTTTGCCCTGTGTGCATGTGCTTGGGTGTACTTCTTACATATGCGTCAGTGTCTGTCCTGGTGAGAATAAGCAACTACACTGTCATCGGTGGATAGCATCATTGAGTAGCTCTGGGATACAGTTCGATGTAGTCAGACACTGAGAGTCACAGCATGAACTGTCTGAGCGTGTGAACAACCTAGAGCACTTCTCATTATATAGACTGAGCCAATTTGATCTGGTCGGGTACTTAATGTGGTAAAGTGAAGAAAGCAAAAGTCCCATTCATTATCTCCTTCCTGTAAAGAATTAAAAGATAACTCACACAAGTGTGCTTAAGTAAACCTGAACCAAACTACTCTTGAGTGGATCAACATGATGTCTGGGGTCCCCCATGGCTCATTCCTTGGACCTCTTATATTTGCTACTTTTATTTTAAACCACATTACACAAAACAATAACCACTACTATCATTAACTATGCAGACAACACCCTGATGTACCTTGCTCTGCCAACAAGTGACTGCAGGTCCATAGATTGTCTCTGCAAGGTCATTTAACAAATAATTCATTGGATATGCAAGGACTTTCTCCAGCTAATGCGGAAACAATTTAGATAATCAATTTGGGTTAGAAAAAAACATAGAATTAAACTATTCAGAAATCTTTGGGTAATCTTGGATTCATAGTTCAACTGTACAAAGTCTGCATTACACCATTTTAGAAACTTGGCAAGAATCAGAGGAGACATGTCTAAGCAAGACTTAGTGAAACTAATATGGTGCTTTTGTTTTACAACAGTAACTAGAACTGCAAGCAGTTGTGAACGGGGGCCAAGCCTCCCACGCGACTCGGGATCGGGCGCCGTCGTCCGCGGCGCCGGCCCCTCGCTTCACGGAATCCGGAGATGTAAAGTTTTTGAATGTGCGATGTTCGGTGTGGGAGTTATAGCCCCAAACGCGTTTTCTTTGCTTTTTGTGGTTTTGGCGCCCCCTATGGATGACATTCGCAAAACTACGTTAGATAGAAAGATGCAGCTCAATGTACCAAACAAGTGGATGTCAAGTTTTTGAATGTGCGATGTTCGGTTGGGGAGTTATAGCAAAATCAAATTGTCATCCTCTCCATTGTGAAGACACTTTTTTGAATTTTCCCATTTTCCCGCCGAAAGACTTAGAAAATGGCGAAAACAGGCAAAAAAATTGAAAAACTCTTTTTTTTAATAAGTCCGGCATACATAGGAATTTATTGCCCATATTTTTGCCATAGGCTCAGGTATGCCCCATGATAGTCTCCCTTCAGTTTCAAGAAAATCCCTTTTTTTTTTTTTTTTAAGGGATTTTCGCAAATCTTTAAAGCGCTACCGTTTGGTCTTCCGATGGTCGTAGAAAGATTATTTGACCAACTTTTGCTTGTGGCAGTCAGTAGAGCATAATGCTTTTGGTTTCGTCCAAATCGGGCGAGAACTGTAGGAGGAGTATGTTTTGGTAACTGACACAGTTTTTGCGATATAGCGAAAAATATATATATACGCAAATGGGCGTGGCCTATCTCAAAAGATGCAGCTGACTTGTGGGCATCTGAGGATATAAAGTTTTTGACTGTCGGACTTTCGGTGCGGAAGTTATAGCCCAAAACGCCTTTTCCTTTGTTGTAGCGCCACCTAGTGGCCGGCATGTCTGAATTTTTTTGTCTGCGTACCAGGCATGGACCTGGATAAGCCCTGCAAGTGGCATGTCCCAACCCTTTACGGTTTGGGCTGCAGCACCAGTTTTACGTAAGTCCAAAGAATAACTAGAACTGCAAGCAGTTGTGAACGGGGGCCAAGCCTCCCACGCGACTCGGGATCGGGCGTCGTCGTCCGCGGCGCCGGCAACTCGCTTCACGGAATCCGGGGATGTAAAGTTTTTGAATGTGCGATGTTCGGTGTGGGAGTTATAGGCCCAAACGCGTTTTCTTTGCTTTTTGTGGTTTTGGCGCCCCCTATGGATGACATTCGCAAAACTGTGTCTGATAGAAAGATGCAGCTCAATGTACCGAACAAGTGGATGTTAAATTTTTCAATGTGCGATGTTCGGTTGGGGAGTTATGAGCAAAATGAAATTGTGAACCTCTCCATTGTAAAGACAGTTTTTTGAATTTTCCCATTTTCCCGCCGAAAGACTTAGGAAATGGCGAAAAGAGGCAAAAAAATTGAAAAACTCTTTTTTTTAATAAG
The DNA here is from genome assembly GCF_949987685.1 of Ammodytes marinus. Lineage (NCBI taxonomy): Eukaryota > Metazoa > Chordata > Actinopteri > Uranoscopiformes > Ammodytidae > Ammodytes > Ammodytes marinus. The sequence goes on along the minus strand of NC_137217.1, from coordinate 23,693,091 downwards.
TCCGGCATACATAGGAATTTCTTGGCCATATTGTTTTTATAGACTCAGGTATGCCCCATGATAGTCTCCCTTGAGTTTCAAGAAAATCCCTTTTTTTTTTTTTTTCAAGGGATTTTCGCAAATCTTTAAAGCGCTACCGTTTGGTCTTCCGATGGTCGTAGAAAAATTATTTGACTTACTTTTGCTCGTGGGAGTCGGTAGAGCATAATGCTTTTGGTTTCGTCCAAATCGGGCGAAAACTGTAGGAGGAGTATGTTTTGGTGACTGACACAGTTTTCGCGATGTAGCGAAAAATGTATATATACGCAAATGGGCGTGGCCTATCTCAAAAGATGCAGCTGACTTGTGGGCATCTGTGGATATAAAGTTTTTGACTGTCGGACTTTCGGTGTGGGAGTTATAGCCCCAAACATGTTTTTTTATTGTTGTAGCGCCACCTAGTGGCTGGCATGTCTGAATTTTTTTGTCTGCGTACCAGGCACGGACCTGGATAAGCCCTGCAAGTGGCATGTCCCAACCCTTTACGGTTTGGGCTGCAGCACCACTTTTACGTAAGGAAAAATAATAATAACTAGAACTGCAAGCAGTTGTGAACGGGGGCCAAGCCTCCCACGCGACTCGGGATCGGGCGTCGTCGTCCGCGGCGCCGGCCCCTCGCTTCACGGAATCCGGGGATGTAAAGTTTTTGACTGTGGGATGTTCTGTGTGGGAGTTATAGCCCCAAATGCGTTTTCTTTGCTTTTTGCGGTTTTGGTGCCCCCTATGGATGACATTCGCAAAACTGTGTTATGTAGAAAGATGCAGCTGACTTGTGGGCATCTGTGGATATTAAGTGTTTGACTGTGGGATGTTCGGTGTGGAAGTTATAGCCCCAAACGCGTTTCCTTTGCTTTTTGTGGTTTTGGCGCCCCCTATGGATGACATTCGCAAAACTACGTTAGATAGAAAGATGCAGCTCAATGTACCAAACAAGTGGATGTGAAGTTTTTGAATGTGCGATGTTCGGTTGGGGAGTTATAGCAAAATCAAATTGTCATCCTCTCCATTGTAAAGACACTTTTTTGAATTTTCCCATTTTCCCGCCGAAAGACTTAGGAAATGGCGAAAACAGGCAAAGAAATTGAAAAACTCTTTTTTTTAATAAGTCCGGCCCACGAAGGAATTTCTTGCCCATATTTTGGCCATAGGCTCAGATATGCCCCATGATAGTCTCCCTTGAGTTTCAAGAAAATCCCTCTTTTTTTTTTTTTTTACGGATTTTCGCAAATCTTTAAAGCGCTACCGTTTGGTCTTCCAATGGTCGTAGAAAAAATATTTGACCAACTTTTGCTCGTGGGAGTCGGTAGAGCATAATGGTTTTGGTTTCGTCCAAATCGGGCAAAAACTCTAGGAGGAGTATGTTTTGGTGACTGACACAGTTTTCGCGATGTAGCGAAAAATGTATATATACGCAAATGGGCGTGGCCTATCTCAAAAGATGCAGCTGACTTGTGGGCATCTGTGGATATAAAGTTTTTGACTGTCGGACTTTCGGTGCGGAAGTTATAGCCCAAAACATGTTTTTCCTATGCTGTAGCGCCACCTAGTGGCCGGGAGGTCTGAATTTTTTTGTCTGCGTACGTACCATGGACCTGGATAAGCCATGCAAGTGGCATGTCCCAACCCTTTATGGTTTGGGCTGCAGCACCACTTTTACGCATGGAATAATAATAGGAAGAATAAAAGGCCCAACAAAAACAATAGGGTTCCCTGCCCCGCAGGGCTTGGGAACCGCGGTGCTCTGCATTCCGCGGTCCCAGCCCTTCTCGGGCTTGGCCCCCTAACTAGAACTGCAAGCAGTTGTGGACGGGGGCCAAGCCGTCCCGTGCGACTCGGGATCGGGCGTCGTCGTCCGCGGCGCCGGCCCCTCGCTTCACGGAATCCGGGGATGTAAAGTTTTTGAATGTGGGATGTTCGGTTCGGGAGTTATAGACCAAAAGGCGAAAAAATGGCAGAGAAAGATGCTCAAGTGTGTTGTTGGCGCCCCCTTTTGGAGCAATGTAAGGAAAAAGTAGAACCAACCATAGGACAAACATGTGTGAAGTTTGGTGTCAATAGGATGAATCGTTTTGGATTTAGGAGCAGTTTGGTACAAGGTAGCTAATGTGCAAATCTTTAAAGCGCTACCGTTTGGTCTTCCGACGGTCGTTGAGAAATTATTTAGTCAACTTTTGCTCGTGGGAGTCCATAGAGCATAATGCTTTTGGTTTCGTCCAAATCGGGCAAAAACTGTAGGAGGTGTGTGTTTTGGTGACTGACACAGTTTTTGCGATGTAGCGAAAAAAATTCCCATACGCAAATGGGCGTGGCCTATCCCAAAAGATGCAGCTGACTTGTGGGCATCTGTGGATATAAAGTTTTTGACTGTCAGACTTTTGGTGTGGAAGTTATAGCCCCAAACGCCTTTTCTTTGCGTTTTGTGGTTTTGGCGCCCCCTATGGATGACTTTCGCAAAACTGCGTTGCATAGAAAGATGCAGCTCAATGTACCAAACAAGTGGATGTCAAGTTTTTGAATGTGCGATGTTTGGTTGGGGAGTTATGAGCAAAATCAAGTTGTCAACCTCTCCACTTTTTTGAATTTTCCCGCCAAATAGTTCGAAACAGGAAGTGAAAGTGCAAAAGTAATTTGTGTAATAAATCCGGCATACATAGGAATTTCTTGGCCAGATTTTTGGTATAGACTCAGGTATGCCCCATGATAGTGTCCCTTGAGTTTCAAGAAAATCCCTTTTGTTTTTGTTTTTTTAAAGATTTGCGCGAATGTTTGAAGCGCTACCGTTTCGTCTTCCGATGGTCGTAGAAAAATTCTTTATCCAACTTTTGCTCGTGGGAGTCGGTAGAGCATAATGCTTTTGGTTTCGTCCAAATCGGATAAAAACTCTAGGAGGAGTGTGTTTTGGTGACTGACACAGTTTTTGCGATGTAGCAAAAAATGTATCTATACGCAAATGGGCGTGGCCTATCCCAGAAGATGCAGCTGACTTGTGGGCATCTGTGGATATAAAGTTTTTGACTGTCGGACTTTCGGTGTGGAAGTTATAGCCCCAAACGCGTTTGCCTTTGTTGTAGCGCCACCTAGTGGTTGGCATGTCTGAATTTTTGTGTCTGCGTACACAGCACGGACCTGGATAAGCCCGACAAGTGGCTTGTCTTCAAACTTTATGGTTTGGGCTGCAGCACCACTTTTAGGGGCGCCAAATAATAATAATAATTCCTACTAAATCAATAGGGTTCCCTGCCCAGCAGGGCTTGGGAACCGCGTTGCTCTGCATAACGCGGTCCCTTGCCCTTCTCGGGCTTGGCCCCCTAATAATTCCTACTAAATCAATAGGGTTCCATGCCCCGCATTGTCATGGAACCGCGATGCTCTGCATTCCGCGGTCCCTTGCCCTTCTCGGGCTTGGCCCCCTAACTAGAACTGCAAGCAGTTGTGAACGGGGGCCAAGCCTCCCACGCGACTCGGGATTGGGGGTCGTCGTCCGCGGCGCCGGCCCCTCGTTTCACGGAATCCGGGTATGTAAAGTTTTTGAATGTGGGATGTTCGGTGTGGGAGTTATAGCCCCAAACGCGTTTTCTTTGCTTTTTGCGGTTTTGGTGCCCCCTATGGATGACATTCGCAAAACTGTGTTATGTAGAAAGATGCAGCTGACTTGTGGGCATCTGTGGATATTAAGTGTTTGACTGTGGGATGTTCGGTGTGGAAGTTATAGCCCCAAACGCGTTTCCTTTGCTTTTTGTGGTTTTGGCGCCCCCTATGGATGACATTCGCAAAACTACGTTAGATAGAAAGATGCAGCTCAATGTACCAAACAAGTGGATGTCAAGTTTTTGAATGTGCGATGTTCGGTTGGGGAGTTATAGCAAAAGCAAACTGTCAACCTCTCCATTGTAAAGACACTTTTTGAATTTTCCCACCAAAACATATCGAAACAGGAAGTAAAAGTGAAAAACTAATTTGTTTAATAAGTCTGGCATACATAGGAATTTCTTGGCCATATTTTTTTTATAGACTCAGGTATGCCCCATGATAGTGTCCCTTGAGTTTCAAGAAAATCCCTTTATTTTATTTTTTTAAGAGATTTGCGCGAATGTTTGAAGCGCTACCGTTTCGTCTTCCGACGGTCGTAGAAAAATTATTTATCTTACTTTTGCTCGTGGGAGTCGGTAGAGCATAATGCTTTTGGTTTCGTCCAAATCGGGCGAAAACTGTAGGAGGAGTATGTTTTGGTGACTGACACAGTTTTTGCGATGTAGCAAAAAATCTATCCTATCGCAAATGGGCGTGGCCTATCTCAAAAGATGCAGCTGACTTGTGGGCATCTGTGGATATAAAGTTTTTGACTGTCGGACTTTCGGTGCGGAAGTTATAGCCCAAAACGCGTTTTCCTTTGTTGTAGCGCCACCTAGTGGCCGGGATGTCTGAATTTTTTTGTATGCTGAGAGACCGGGGCTCTGAACTAGTGATGCAAGTGGCATGTCCCAACCCTTTACGGTTTGGGCTGCAGCACCACTTTTACGTAAGGAATAGGAATAATAATAATAACTAGAACTGCAAGCAGTTGTGAACGGGGGCCAAGCCTCCCACGCGACTCGGGATTGGGCGTCGTCGTCCGCGGCGCCGGCCCCTCGCTTCACGGAATCCGGGGATGTAAAGTTTTTGAATGTGGGATGTTCGGTGTGGGAGTTATAGGCCCAAACGCGTTTTCTTTGCTTTTTGTGGTTTTGGTGCCCCCTATTGGATGACATTCGCAAAACTGTGTTTGATAGAAAGATGCAGCTCAATGTAACGAACAAGTGGATGTTAAATTTTTCAATGTGCGATGTTTGGTTGGGGAGTTATGAGCAAAATGAAATTGTGAACCTCTCCATTGTAAAGACACTTTTTTGAATTTTCCCATTTTCCCGCCGAAAGACTTAGGAAATGGCGAAAAGAGGCAAAAAAATTGAAAAACTATTTTTTTTAATAAGTCCGGCATACATAAGAATTTCTTGGCCATATTTTTTTTATAGACTCAGGTATGCCCCATGATAGTGTCCCTTGAGTTTCAAGAAAATCCCTTTATTTTATTTTTTTAAGAGATTTGCGCGAATGTTTGAAGCGCTACCGTTTCGTCTTCCGACGGTCGTAGAAAAATCATTTATCTTACCTTTGCTCGTGGGAGTCGGTAGAGCATAATGCTTTTGGTTTCGTCCAAATCGGGCGAAAACTGTAGGAGGAGTATGTTTTGGTGACTGACACAGTTTTTGCGATGTAGCAAAAAATCTATCCTATCGCAAATGGGCGTGGCCTATCTCAAAAGATGCAGCTGACTTGTGGGCATCTGTGGATATAAAGTTTTTGACTGTCGGACTTTCGGTGCGGAAGTTATAGCCCAAAACGCGTTTTCCTTTGTTGTAGCGCCACCTAGTGGCCGGGATGTCTGAATTTTTTTGTATGCTGAGAGACCGGGGCTCTGAACTAGTGATGCAAGTGGCATGTCCCAACCCTTTACGGTTTGGGCTGCAGCACCACTTTTACGTAAGGAATAGGAATAATAATAATAATAATCCCTACAAGAACAATAGGGTTCCCTGCCCCGCAGGGCTTGGGAACCGCGTTGCTCTGCAAAACGCGGTCCCAGCCCTACTCGGGCTTGGCCCCCTAATAACTAGAACTGCAAGCAGTTGTGAACGGGGGCCAAGCCTCCCACGCGACACGGGATCGGGCGTCGTCGTCCGCGTCGCCGGCCCCTCGCTTCACGGAATCCGGGGAAGTAAAGATTTTGAATGTGGGATGTTCGGTGTGGAAGTTATAGCCCCAAACGCGTTTCCTTTGCTTTTTGTGGTTTTGGCGCCCCCTATGGATGACATTCGCAAAACTACGTTAGATAGAAAGATCCAGCTCAATGTACCGAACAAGTGGATGTCAAGTTTTTGAATGTGCGATGTTCGGTTGGGGAGTTATAGCAAAATCAAATTGTCATCCTCTCCATTGTAGAAACACTTTTTTGAATTTTCCCATTTTCCCGCCGAAAGACTTAGGAAATGGCGAAAACAGGCAAAAAAATTGAAAAACTCTTTTCTTTAATAAGTCCGGCCCACAAAGGAATTTCTTGCCCATATTTTGGCCATAGGCTCAGGTATGCCCCATGATAGTCTCCCTTGAGTTTCAAGAAAATCCCTTTTTTTTTTTTTTTTTACAGATTTTCGCAAATTTTTAAAGCGCTACCGTTTGGTCTTCCGATGGTCGTAGAAAAACTAATTGACCCACTTTTGCTCGTGGGAGTCGGTAGAGCATAATGCTTTTGGTTTCGTCCAAATCGGCCGAAAACTGTAGGAGGAGTATGTTTTGGTGACTGACACAGTTTTTGCGATGTAGCGAAAAATGTATATGTACGCAAATGGGCGTGGCCTATCTCAAAAGATGCAGCTGACTTGTGGGCATCTGTGGATATAAAGTTTTTGACTGTCGGACTTTCGGTGTGGGAGTAATAGCCCAAAACGCATTTTCCTTTGTTGTAGCGCCACCTAGTGGCCGGGATATCTGAATTTTTTTGTCTGCGTACGGGGTACGGACCTGGATAAGCCATGCAAGTGGCATGTCCCAACCCTTTACGGTTTGGGCTGCAGCACCACTTTTATGTGGAGAAGAATAAGAACTAGAACTGCAAGCAGTTGTGAACGGGGGCCAAGCCTCCCACGCGACTCGGGATTGGGCGTCGTCGTCCGCGGCGCCGGCCCCTCGCTTCACGGAATCCGTGGATGTAAAGTTTTTGAATGTGGGATGTTCGGTGTGGGAGTTATAGCCCCAAACGCGTTTTCTTTGCTTTTTGCGGTTTTGGTGCCCCCTATGGATGACATTGGCAAAACTGTGTTATGTAGAAAGATGCAGCTGACTTGTGGGCATCTGTGGATATAAAGTGTTTGACTGTGGGATGTTTGGTGTGGAAGTTATAGCCCCAAACGCGTTTTCTTTGCTTTTTGTGGTTTTGGCGCCCCCTATGGATGACATTTGCAAAACTGTGTTTGATAGAAAGATGTTGCTCAATGTACCGAACAAGTGGATGTCAAGTTTTTGAATGTGCGATGTTTGGTTGGGGAGTTATAGCAAAATCAAATTGTCAACCTCTCCATTGTAAAGACACTTTTTTGAATTTTCCCGCCTAAACACTTAGGAAATGGCGAAAACAGGCAAAAAAATTGAAAAACTCTTTTTTTTAATAAGTCCGGCCCACATAGGAATTTCTTGCCCATAATTTCGCCATAGGCTCAGGTATGCCCCATGATAGTCTCCCTTCAGTTTCAAGAAAATCCCCCTTTTTTTTTTTTTTAAGGGATTTGCGCAAATCTTTAAAGCGCTAGCGTTTGGTCTTCCGATGGTCATAGAAAAATTATTTGACCTTCCTTTGCTCGTGGGAGTCGGTAGAGCATAATGCTTTTGGTTTCGTCCAAATCGGGCGAAAACTGTAGGAGGAGTATGTTTTGGTGACTGACACAGTTTTTGCGATGTAGCGAAAAATGTATATATACGCAAATGGGCGTGGCCTATCCCAAAAGATGCAGCTGACTTGCGGGCATCTGTGGATGTAAAGTTTTTGACTGTGGGATGTTCGGTGTGGAAGTTATAGGCCCAAACGCGTTTCCTTTGCTTTTTGTGGTTTTGGCGCCCACTATGGATGACATTCGCGAAACTGCGTTAGATAGAAAGATGCAGCTCAGTGTACCAAAGAAGTGGATGTCAAGTTTGTGAATGTGCGATGTTTGGTTGGGGAGTTATGAGTAAAATCAAATTGTCAACCTCTCCACGTTTTTGAATTTTCCCGCCAAATAGTTCGAAACAGGAAGTGAAAGTGCAAAACTAATTTGTTTAATAAATCCGGCATACATAGGAATTTCTTGCCCATATTTTTTGTATAGACTCAGGTACGCCCCATGATAGTGTCCCTTGAGTTTCAAGAAAATCCCTTTATTTTATTTTTTTAAGGAATTTTCGCAAATCTTTAAAGCGCTACCGTTTGGTCTTCCGATGGTCGTAGAAAAATTATTTGACTTACTTTTGCTCGTGGGAGTCGGTAGAGCATAATGCTTTTGGTTTCGTCCAAATCGGGCGAAAACTGTAGGAGGAGTATGTTTTGGTGACTGACACAGTTTTCGCGATGTAGCGAAAAATGTATATATACGCAAATGGGCGTGGCCTATCTCAAAAGATGCAGCTGACTTGTGGGCATCTGTGGATATAAAGTTTTTGACTGTCAGACTTTTGGTGTGGGAGTTATAGCCCCAAACATGTTTTTTTATTGTTGTAGCGCCACCTAGTGGCTGGCATGTCTGAATTTTTTTGTCTGCGTACCAGGCACGGACCTGGATAAGCCCTGCAAGTGGCATGTCCCAACCCTTTACGGTTTGGGCTGCAGCACCACTTTTACGTAAGGAAAAATAATAATAATAATAATAACTAGAACTGCAAGCAGTTGTGAACGGGGGCCAAGCCTCCCACGCGACTCGGGATCGGGCGTCGTCGTCCGCGGCGCCGGCAACTCGCTTCACGGAATCCGGGGATGTAAAGTTTTTGAATGTGCGATGTTCGGTGTGGGAGTTATAGGCCCAAACGCGTTTTCTTTGCTTTTTGTGGTTTTGGCGCCCCCTATGGATGACATTCGCAAAACTGTGTCTGATAGAAAGATGCAGCTCAATGTACCGAACAAGTGGATGTTAAATTTTTCAATGTGCGATGTTCGGTTGGGGAGTTATGAGCAAAATGAAATTGTGAACCTCTCCATTGTAAAGACAGTTTTTTGAATTTTCCCATTTTCCCGCCGAAAGACTTAGGAAATGGCGAAAAGAGGCAAAAAAATTGAAAAACTCTTTTTTTTAATAAGTCCGGCATACATAGGAATTTCTTGGCCATATTGTTTTTATAGACTCAGGTATGCCCCATGATAGTCTCCCTTGAGTTTCAAGAAAATCCCTTTTTTTTTTTTTTTCAAGGGATTTTCGCAAATCTTTAAAGCGCTACCGTTTGGTCTTCCGATGGTCGTAGAAAAATTATTTGACTTACTTTTGCTCGTGGGAGTCGGTAGAGCATAATGCTTTTGGTTTCGTCCAAATCGGGCGAAAACTGTAGGAGGAGTATGTTTTGGTGACTGACACAGTTTTCGCGATGTAGCGAAAAATGTATATATACGCAAATGGGCGTGGCCTATCTCAAAAGATGCAGCTGACTTGTGGGCATCTGTGGATATAAAGTTTTTGACTGTCGGACTTTCGGTGTGGGAGTTATAGCCCCAAACATGTTTTTTTATTGTTGTAGCGCCACCTAGTGGCTGGCATGTCTGAATTTTTTTGTCTGCGTACCAGGCACGGACCTGGATAAGCCCTGCAAGTGGCATGTCCCAACCCTTTACGGTTTGGGCTGCAGCACCACTTTTACGTAAGGAAAAATAATAATAATAATAACTAGAACTGCAAGCAGTTGTGAACGGGGGCCAAGCCTCCCACGCGACTCGGGATCGGGCGTCGTCGTCCGCGGCGCCGGCCCCTCGCTTCACGGAATCCGGAGATATAAAGTCTTTGAATGTGCGATGTTCGGTGTGGGAGTTATAGCCCCAAACGCGTTTTCTTTGCTTTTTGTGGTTTTGGCGCCCCCTATGGATGACATTTGCAAAACTGTGTTTGATAGAAAGATGTTGCTCAATGTACCAAACAAGTGGATGTCAAGTTTTTGAATGTGCGATGTTCGGTTGGGGAGTTATGAGCAAAATGAAATTGTGAACCTCTCCATTGTAAAGACAGTTTTTTGAATTTTCCCATTTTCCCGCCGAAAGACTTAGGAAATGGCGAAAACAGGCAAAAAAATTGAAAAACTCTTTTTTTTAATAAGTCCGGCCCACAAAGGAATTTCTTGCCCATATTTTTTGTATAGACTCAGGTACGCCCCATGATAGTGTCCCTTGAGTTTCAAGAAAATCCCTTTATTTTATTTTTTTAAGGAATTTTCGCAAATCTTTAAAGCGCTACCGTTTGGTCTTCCGATGGTCGTAGAAAAATTATTTGACTTACTTTTGCTCGTGGGAGTCGGTAGAGCATAATGCTTTTGGTTTCGTCCAAATCGGGCGAAAACTGTAGGAGGAGTATGTTTTGGTGACTGACACAGTTTTCGCGATGTAGCGAAAAATGTATATATACGCAAATGGGCGTGGCCTATCTCAAAAGATGCAGCTGACTTGTGGGCATCTGTGGATATAAAGTTTTTGACTGTCGGACTTTCGGTGTGGGAGTTATAGCCCAAAACGCGTTTTCCTTTGTTGTGGCGCCACCTAGTGGCTGGGATGTCTGAATTTTTTTGTATGCTGAGAGACCGGGGGTCTGAACTAGTGCTGCAAGTGGCATGTCCCAACCCTTTACGGTTTGGGCTGCAGCACCACTTCTAAACATGGAATAATAATAATAATAAAAGGCCCAACAAAAACAATAGGGTTCCCTGCCCCGCAGGGCTTGGGAACCGCGTTGCTCTGCAAAACGCGGTCCCAGCCCTACTCGGGCTTGGCCCCCTAATAATCCCTACAAGAACAATAGGGTTCCCTGCCCCGCAGGGCTTGGGAACCGCGTTGCTCTGCAAAACGCGGTCCCAGCCCTACTCGGGCTTGGCCCCCTAATAATCCCTACAAGAACAATAGGGTTCCCTGCCCCGCAGGGCTTGGGAACCGCGTTGCTCTGCAAAACGCGGTCCCAGCCCTACTCGGGCTTGGCCCCCTAATAATAAAAGGCCCAACAAAAACAATAGGGTTCCCTGCCCCGCAGGGCTTGGGAACCGCGTTGCTCTGCAAAACGCGGTCCCAGCCCTACTCGGGCTTGGCCCCCTAACTAGAACTGCAAGCAGTTGTGAACGGGGGCCAAGCCTCCCACGCGACTCGGGATTGGACGTCGTCGTCCGCAGCGCCGGCCCCTCGCTTCACGGAATCCGGGGATGTAAAGTTTTTGAATGTGGGATGTTCGGTGTGGGAGTTATAGCCCCAAACGCGTTTTCTTTGCTTTTTGCGGTTTTGGTGCCCCCTATGGATGACATTCGCAAAACTGTGTTATGTAGAAAGATGCAGCTGACTTGTGGGCATCTGTGGATATAAAGTGTTTGACTGTGGGATGTTTGGTGTGGAAGTTATAGCCCCAAACGCGTTTTCTTTGCTTTTTGTGGTTTGGCGCCCCCTATGGATGACATTTGCAAAACTGTGTTTGATAGAAAGATGTTGCTCAATGTACCGAAGAAGTGGATGTCAAGTTTTTGAATGTGCGATGTTTGGTTGGGGAGTTATAGCAAAATCAAATTGTCAACCTCTCCATTGTAAAGACAGTTTTTTGAATTTTCCCATTTTCCCGCCTAAAGACTTAGGAAATGGCGAAAACAGGCAAAAAAATTGAAAAACTATTTTTTTTAATAAGTCCGGCCCACATAGGAATTTCTTGCCCATATTTTTGCCATAGGCTCAGGTATGCCCCATGATAGTCTCCCTTCAGTTTCAAGAAAATCCCTTTTTTTTTTTTTTTAAGGATTTTTCGCGAATTTTTAAAGCGCTACCGTTTGGTCTTCCGATGGTCGTAGAAAAATTATTTGACTTACTTTTGCTCGTGGGAGTCGGTAGAGCATAATGCTTTTGGTTTCGTCCAAATCGGGCGAAAACTGTAGGAGGAGTATGTTTTGGTGACTGACACAGTTTTCGCGATGTAGCGAAAAATGTATATATACGCAAATGGGCGTGGCCTATCTCAAAAGATGCAGCTGACTTGTGGGCATCTGTGGATATAAAGTTTTTGACTGTCGGACTTTCGGTGTGGGAGTTATAGCCCCAAACATGTTTTTTTATTGTTGTAGCGCCACCTAGTGGCTGGCATGTCTGAATTTTTTTGTCTGCGTACCAGGCACGGACCTGGATAAGCCCTGCAAGTGGCATGTCCCAACCCTTTACGGTTTGGGCTGCAGCACCACTTTTACGTAAGGAAAAATAATAATAACTAGAACTGCAAGCAGTTGTGAACGGGGGCCAAGCCTCCCACGCGACTCGGGATCGGGCGTCGTCGTCCGCGGCGCCGGCCCCTCGCTTCACGGAATCCGGGGATGTAAAGTTTTTGAATGTGGGATGTTCGGTTTGGGAGTTATAGACCAAAAGGCAAAAGTAATGGCAGAGACAGATGCTCAAGTGTGTTTTTGGCGCCCCCTTTTGGAGCAATTTAAGGAAAAAGTAGAACCAGCCTGAGAACCATAGGACAAACACATGTGTGAAGTTTGGTGTTAATAGGATAAATCGTTTTGGATTTAGGAGCAGTTTGGTTAAAGGTAGCTAATGTGCAAATCTTTAAAGCGCTACCGTTTGGTCTTCCGATGGTCGTAGAAAAATTCTTTACACAACATTTGCTCGTGGGAGTCGGTAGAGCATAATGCTTTTGGTTTCGTCGAAATCGGACAAAAACTGTAGGAGGAGTGTGTTTTGGTGACTGACACAGTTTTTGCGATGTAGCGAAAGAAAATCCCATATGCAAATGGGCGTGGCCTATCTCAAAAGATGCAGCTGACTTGTGGGCATCTGTGGATATAAAGTGTTTGACTGTGGGATGTTCGGTGTGGAAGTTATAGCCCCAAACGCGTTTTCTTTGCTTTTTGTGGTTTTGGCGCCCCCTATGGATGACATTCGCAAAATTACGTGAGATAGAAATATGCGGCTCAATGTACCGAACAAGTGGATGTCAAGTTTTTGAATGTGCGATGTTCGGATGGGGAGTTATAGCAAAATCAAATTGTCAACCTCTCCATTGTAAAGACACTTTTTTGAATTTTCCCATTTTCCCGCCTAAAGACTTAGAAAATGGCGAAAACAGGCAAAAAAATTGAAAAACTCTTTTTTTTAATAAGTCCGGCCCACATCTGAATTTCTTGCCCATATTTTTGCCATAGGCTCAGGTATGCCCCATGATAGTCTCCCTTCAGTTTCAAGAAAATCCCCCCCCCCTTTTTTTTTAAAGGAATTTTCGCGAATCTTTAAAGCGCTACCGTTTGGTCTTCCGATGGTCGTAGAAAAATCATTTGACCTTCCTTTGCTCGTGGGAGTCGGGAGAGCATAATGCTTTTGGTTTCGTCCAAATCGTGAGAAAACTGTAGGAGGAGTATGTTTTGGTGACTGACACAGTTTTTGCGATGTAGCAATAAATGTATATATACGCAAATGGGCGTGGCCTATCTCAAAAGATGCAGCTGACTTGTGGGCATCTGTGGATATAAAGTTTTTGACTGTCAGACTTTCGGTGCGGAAGTTATAGCCCAAAACGCCTTTTCCTTTGTTGTAGCGCCACCTAGTGGCTGGGATGTCTGAATTTTTTTGTCTGCGTACGGGGTACGGACGTGGATATGTCCTGGAAGTGGCATGTCCCAAACCTTTACGGTTTGGGCTGCAGCACCACTTTTACGCGGAGAAAAATAATAATAATAATAATAATCCCTACAAGAACAATAGGGTTCCCTGCCCCGCAGGGCTTGGGAACCGCGTTGCTCTGCAAAACGCGGTCCCAGCCCTACTCGGGCTTGGCCCCCTAATAATCCCTACAAGAACAATAGGGTTCCCTGCCCCGCAGGGCTTGGGAACCGCGTTGCTCTGCAAAACGCGGTCCCAGCCCTACTCGGGCTTGGCCCCCTAATAATAATAATCCCTACAAGAACAATAGGGTTCCCTGCCCCGCAGGGCTTGGGAACCGCGTTGCTCTGCAAAACGCGGTCCCAGCCCTACTCGGGCTTGGCCCCCTAATAATAAAAGGCCCAACAAAAACAATAGGGTTCCCTGCCCCGCAGGGCTTGGGAACCGCGTTGCTCTGCAAAACGCGGTCCCAGCCCTACTCGGGCTTGGCCCCCTAATTAACACCTCACACCAGTTGTCAGGTATCTGCAGTGGCTTCCATTGTGTCAGAGAGTAAGTGTAAACTGCTGCTGTTTTTCTACTAATCTCTTAATTGCTAAGCACCCAAACACATCTCTGTCTGTCTTTTAACCATATGAACCCCTGCCTCTAGCCTCATTAGGTTGGTTGCTAAGTGTTCCCAGAGTGCAAACTAAGCATGGAGAAGCAGCATGTAGTTACTGTGCCCCACAGAGCAGGGATACACTTCCAGAGTTCATTCAATTTAGGCAGACTTTGATCCCCTCTTCTATCCAGGTTTAAAACCTTTATGTTCTGCTAGGCCGTTGTCTAAACCTTAAATACTCATCATCAACCATCTAATGTCTCTGTTGTTTACTTTTTAAGTTCATTTGAAAAGCTTTCTATTTTTTAATTTGCGTTTAAATGTTTTTTTGTTTCTCTTACTTTTTCTTATCTATTTAATTTGCTATGTAAAGCAATTTACATTGCATTTGTCTGTTGGTAGTATTTAGGAAAGCCTCCTTTGCGCCCTTCCTTAATGTTTTCCTATTTTCTGCCTGCACTTTGAATCAAATCTGTTAAATCCAGTTCACAGCATGGTAATGGTCCCCCGGTAACAGAAGTAGTTCTAAAATATATGTTATTGCAATTTGCATACTGCTTAGCACAGGGCACACTGTCACTGTCCTCAAGGATGCTCCCTGAAATGCGTCATCAATTACTTTGCTGCTCAATAACTACTGGCAGACTCAAGTACAACAGTAAATGAGATTTTGACATAATACGGCATGAGCCAATAATCTTTGGAAGCTCACTGCATGCATGAGGTTCGGTTGGCCAGGTATTGCAGTCCAGCAAAAAAAATGTAATAACACGGCACTAAAAAATGGTGTGCAATGTTTTTTTGTACCATATGTTTTGGCGTTTTGGCCGACTGGGGTCCATTTATGCATCATCAGCATCATAATTTAACATCTGGCTGCCAGCTACTGAGCACCTGACAGATTTCAATCAGATTAACATATTTATTCTTGGTATTTTGCCATTAAATGAGCAATAACAAAGTTGAGCAAAACTGTGCCAGAGGCTGCATTGGGATAAAGGATACGAATGTCCTTGGTCAATGTTGTTTTTCTTATGTTATGATAACAGGGCTGTGGACACGTACTGAGGGAATTGACGAGACGACCGGATCGACGTGTTGTGGAGCATCAACACCTGATAGATTTTCACTGAGTTGTGGGCAGCTGTATCCAACTTGTCTAATCAATGTAACATACAGAGTTACTCCTGCAAGATTGCTGGTATAGTCTACACATATGGATCCAACAAACAGCTCAGAACGTATGTTGCAGCTTGCCCTGTTTTAATTTTTTTCTCACACTTTCTAATCCAACAACTTGTGACCTTCATGACTTCAGTTTTTCCTTGTTTTTCTAACATATATAGAGAAAGAACACTTCTTATCGATATATTTCCTGAGTAGTGATTTTTGGCTCCAGGTAATATAAATGAATTGTTGTTTGTAAGCAAAAAAGGGAAAAAAAGTGATTTCCCCGATCTGAATATGTGTTTTTTGTTTTTCCGTTTGGAGAACAAAAACATGGATAACAGTAGCTTTAAAACCATGTCAGTCAGCCTCCTTTTCTGTATCTCTGCTTCCCATAACCCCCCTCTCTCTCTCTCGCTCTCTCTCGCTCTCTCTCTCTCTCTCTCTCTCTCTCTCTCTCTCTCTCTCTCTCTCCATTCATCGCTCTGCCTTCAATATAAGAATGTGTCATTTCTTTCTCAGTCCAGTCCTCCACTCTTTGTTCTCTCTCATCCTCTGCATTCACTGCCTGTCCTTTTCCCTTTCACTCCTCACTTGTTTCTCCTGCCAAAGTGTATTGAAAACAATTGAACACAATTAAACACATATTCACTTTTCCTTCCTTAACACTTTGTATACATGTATGTATAATCCACGTCTCCACTGACCCACCCATCAACCAGCACACAATCAATGATGGAAGTCAGTAATCTTAGCATTTATTGTAAAGTATCTTATATTGTATTTCACTACTTTTAGTATATACTGTACACCTCAGACAACATACTGAAGTCCAGAGCTTGGTGACCTTAACAGTGGGTAGTACAGCCATGTTCATGAGATGTAACATCATTCCTGTTTGTTGTCTGAACCACTCTCCTTTATCATTCTTTAGAGATGTAAATACAATATCTCTTGTCCTTGCCATGCTGCAACCTAATTAGACCTGAACAAGAAGTGATTAAATGTGTCTAAATCTAATTTGAGATAAACCTCTCGGTGACGTTGACTAACCTTGAACAGAGTCGACACTTTAAAAAGACCTTTCACAGTACAATGTATTTACTGTATAGAACACAACAGTGTTCAATTTGTACCGGAAGTAACATTCGCTTACTATGGCAAATGCACAAAGCTGAACAGAAAACAACAGGGGCTGCTGCTTTGACAATGTGAGTGAAGGCAGTCAAATTGTCATGGCAATATTTTGCAGTGCGGATTGCTGTGGTCTTGAAAAATCAGGTGTGCCAGTAAGTTCCAGCTGAATAAATGTTACATGAAATGAAAGCAGTGCAAAAACGGTTTAATGAATCTTTCTGTGAAGGCCGTTATGTTCATTCAAGACTGCTTTTTAGTTTTTCTCGTACTTTCTGGTGTTATTGCATTATAACATAGTGCATTATATTTCCAGGAGTTATAGACATGTGTGCTTTACAGGCTCAAAACCTTTGCAAAGGTAGTAGCAATTACTGCTTTACGTGTGTGTGTGTGTGTGTGTGTGTGTGTGTGTGTGTGTGTGTGTGTGTGTGTGTGTGTGTGTGTGTGTGTGTGTGTGTGTGTGCGCGTGCTTTTCATTGACATACAGAGAGTAGAGGGCTGTCGAAAACACACAGACGGTCAGCAGTTGGTTCATCTTAGCGAATCATGTTGGTCAGTTTACAAAGCTGTTCCATTCTGACGCTCTTACCAACCCACACACTGGGCAACCCACAGGGATTCATCATGCTTCTTCTGTCCTGACACATTGTACGTGTACTGTTTATGTACTTGTGGGAGTATCTTAAGTTCTTTGTTTTGTTCATGGTGTGTGTGCCTGTGTACGTGTGTGTGGGTATACGTACTATACTTGTATGTTTCATTCCACATTGTGTGTGCATGCAAACAGTGCGTATACGTGTTCATGTCTGTGTGAGCCTGTCTGTGTGTGTTTGTGCCTGCCTGTGTGTGGCCTTTGAAATGTGCAGCGGGGGTAGTCTCCCATTGTGCATCCGTCAGTCTTTCTGCCATGACAGTCTGACAGCGAGGCGAAAAAGGGAGGAGTGGGAGAAGAGACGAAGAAAAGGACAGATGAGAACAGGAGCGGTGTGTGTGTGTGTGTGTGTGTGTGAGTGTGAGAGTGTGTGTGTGTTATCAAAGTTTAATCAGGTAATGATCAGCATAATAATGAATCCGCTCAGTGGTTACTTTGCACATACACATAGTGAAAAGAAACCCCTGCGAAGATGAAAACTCTACAGTTATGGAATGCACATGCACACCTAAAGACAGCCAGAGGCTAAAGCGGGGCCACAAAAATTCATCGCTTCATAAATAATGGAACACACACACATAAGGTACTGAGGACACACACAGACACCCCGGCAAGACACCAGTCAAACACGCTTTTAGAGATAGTAATGAGCCCGTCAAGCCTTGCCTATACACACAGGCTGGCTCTCCCGTGTGTATTCACACAACTCAAACATTAACAGGCTAAAAGATTAAGTGAAGACACACACACACACAAATCCCTGCTCTCTCTCTCTCTCTCTCTCTCTCTCTCTCTCTCTCTCTCTCTCTCTCTCTCTCTAACTGATCCGCTCTCTTTTACCCACACAGACATATGTACACTACACACACATACACCAAGGCTGCTTAACATACCAATGTATCCACAATGAAGTGTCAACTGTACTTTAATTAGACTTACCATGGCTGGGTTGGTTATACTGTATATGTGTTTTTGTGTGTTCTTTATGCATGGAATTGGATGTGTGTGTGTGTGTGTGTGTGTGTGTGTGTGTGTGTGTGTGTGTGTGTGTGTGTGTGTGTGTGTGTATGTGTGTTTCTGTGCTCTGCCTGTGTGTTTGACCACAGTAGATGGATGGTCTGGCTCCGGTCTCTCCGTCCCTGGGCCTAGCTCTCTGTGGGACTGCACAGCACAACAAACCATTAAGTCCTCACCCAGAGAATGACCTGCGGGGCCGAAAGGAGGGCAGAAAAAATACACACTATTTCTGTCTGGTTGGGTTTTTCTTCGATCCGAACTAGTTCAAACGACATGGTGTCTGACCTTGTCGGAAATCAAAAGTGTTCATGTTTCGGAACGGGCACATGCTGCAGCAAGGTGTAGTGGAAAGCTGGCCGTCATAGAGAGAGAGAGAGAGAGAGAGAGAGAGAGAGAGAGAGAGAGAGAGAGAGAGAGAGAGAGAGAGAGAGAGAGAGAGAGAGAGAGAGAGAGAGAGAGAGAGAGAGAGAGAGAGAGAGAGAGAGAGAGAGAGAGGGGTGGGGGAGTTGGGGGGTGGGTGCTCCACACAGCCAGCCAATCAACGCTTGATTATGATTTTTTTAGTTGTTTGACAACAGAGCTAGAAAACAAATATCTTAATGTAGGCAGTTACATTTTAGTTTTTTTGCAGTGTTGAAGCAATGACAAATATGTGCCTGTGATTGTTTTTGTGTGCTTTTCTGTGTATTTTTGTAATTGCACCTGATTGTGTGCGCCCTTATCTGCATATAGCCAATGTTTATGATGGGAAGCAATCAATCGTCCAACTATCCCATTAGCAGGAGCAACAACCTAGAGAAATGGTGTTTGTGTGTGTGTGTGTGTGTGTGTGTGTGTGTGTGTGTGTGTGTGTGTGTGTGTGTGTGTGTGTGTGTGTGTGTGTGCGTGCGTGAGAGTGTGGTAGTGGTAGGGGTTTCCTCTCTGTTCATTTGTCTCTGGCTATTTAGATTCACAATACGGCGAGAAGAGAGCAAGAGAGAGAGAGAAAGAAAGAGAAAGAAGGAAGACGAACAGGAGAACTGACCGAAAGGGACAGAAAACAAATGGAGTTGACGGAAAAACAAGACCCATAGAGGAGAGAAGGAGGGACAGATTAGACGGAGGGGGGGAGGGGGGAGGGCTAGACCAAGTGGAAAAATGGGATGAGAGAAAGTGTCAGAGAGGGCCAGGGAGTCAAAGTCAGCATTTTAATCCCAGAGACGGCGGCTCACAGGCGGTGGCAGAAATCAGCCTCACACCAAACTGCCTACAATGCAGACAAATATCACATCATGCATATACGTAATGTGTTGAGGTGCACTCTTGTATCCACTCACACATTTTCCTCACGTTGTCACAGCTGCACACCTGGTGACCCTTTACTAACAAGGACACTGGGTCGTATTCAGGGCTATATACACACAGAGAAATCAGTCCAAACTTCCCTTCCAATGCAGCTCCAGGAATGATTTATTAATTTTCCTGTTCAGTTATATTTTCTGTAGATGTCACTTCCCTTAAAGATGGTATGAATGCCATTTCAAAGAATTTTCCGCACTGACAGAGATAATGTAAGGCAAGGTTACTGTCTTCACGCCCGTGGGTAGAATTGATTTTCCCGCAGCAAGATGATTACATTATGGCATCCAATTATAAAACAAACTAGAACATACAACAGCTCAAATTAAAAACATGCTCAAACAAGATAAAATCAACATCGGATTGGAAAACGTTTGAGGCAGAAATATAAAATCCCTTATTTTATCTTAACAAGCTTAAAACCAAAGGCGGTAAATATGTGCATATATAGACTGTACATATCTTTAAGCACCAACAGTATGTGCAGCTACTGTATATGATTTTGCCAGTGCTCCACTGAGCTGCACCATGACAAGGACATAAATTACCCAAAAGTAAATTGCTTAATTCACAAGCCATTTAGCACTGATCTCTTCAAGCCCAGTAACCACATATACAACTGTCTGCGGCACTTCCACTAGCATTAGCCACCATGTTCATATCTTCACTATGTGTAGCATTAGCTCAGCGACAGTCTTTGTGCTGCCCTATTAATTAAGTCTGTTTTGAGCGCGGAGTATTTCAGATCACGTTAGCGCTCTAAGTGAAGCAGGACCACTCTGTCTCACCTTGTTGCCTCCCTCATCACACGCCTGTTTCCCTTCTCAGGCTTTACTTCTTTGTCTACTTGCCTTTCCCTGCTCCCATTTTCTCCTGGGGTCACTGGCCAACCATGACAAATAAGAGAATTGCCTGTGTTTGTGTGTTTGCCTGTGCGAGTATTTTTATTACGTGATAAACTTTTATTGAGATTTCAACCCTTTGTTATCGGAACATGTGTTCCGAATATGACTCCCTTTAAGCTCAACATTAGGAACACTTTGAGGTCAAGCTAAGATTGAGACATGTTACCGTGTAGGTTTAGTGCTAAGGTCAAGGCCTGAGAAACATAATGTCCGTGTCTGTGTGTGCTATAGGACACATATGTGCTATAGGGCGACTGTGGCTCAGTTGGTAGAGCGGGTCGGCTGATGATCAAAGGGTTGGAGGTTCGATCCCCGCCCTGCCACCTGTGTCATGGTTGTTGTGTCCTTGGGCAAGACACTTCACCCACCTTGCCTTGTGTGAATGTCGATAGTTAGCCTGCTATCGGTGTATGAATGTGTGTGTGAATGGTAACGTGGGAAAGGAAAACAGGTCTCCCTTGCAAAAGAGTCTTCGGTCTCAATGGGATTTACCTGTATAAATAAAGGTTAAAAAAAAAAACATACAGTGGCTCTGTTATTATCTGCAGTGTTTACTCTGCAAGTTGGGTTCATAGTTCTACCCTGTGTGTGTGTGTGTGTGTGTGTGTGTGTGTGTGTGTGTGTGTGTGAGACACTATTAAGATGGAACATTGAGGCAGAGTGTAAGACAGCTGAGACAGGGCAGAGAGACAGGTGACAGCGCCGGTAGCGACAAGAGAAAAAAGTTGAATACATAGTAGGGGGAATCAAACATGCGGGTACATTTTATGATACCTCTTTATACAGCAGAGTCAGCCAAGACAGTCGTCCCAGTGATAAGTAGAAAAAGTGGCTTACGGCTTCACAAGCTTTGCAAAAACATACGACAAATGTCCTTTACGGGTTTACATGAGACGTTCTCATAATTGGTCAGAAATACAAGATGTCAGGAGTCCTGTTTGAAGCGGGTTGCGTGTCACTTGTTATTACCTAAGGCAAAATTCTTGTTCATGTTAAAAAAAAAACTCTAGAGGCTCCTTTAGAGTGAAGCTCTCTTAGATGGTAAAGTGGCAGCTCAATGAACATACATAAGTGAACATTTCAGAACTGAAGGTCTCAGTCAGATCAATGTTTCACGTAATAAGAGAAGCAGAAGAAAATCTCTGTTTTGAGCAAATGCCATCCAGAAAAAGCCACACATAAGGACTTCAAATTTAAACTGTACATTAAATTATATCTAACTCTGCATTTAAACATTGAAAATACTGCATATAATTGAATTAATCAATCAAGTCTTATATTAAAACATGACATAACATAACTCTCTGGAATGCGCCATTCCACATAATGCACACTTTCACTTTTGATGTTATTGATACTGATAAAACTTTGCGTTTTAAGGATAAAAAACCCTTTATTGTATATCTTAATTGGAATATTTGGCTGTAATTGTGAATACAGTATGAAACCTCTTTCTAGCCTGTGGAGAGGTAGTTAAGTAAACATTATCATTCTCGTAATGGGTATAGCATAAAGCTTATTTCACAATGCGAGACATGTAGTCTTGTCTGTTGTAATCTAAATGGAGATGCATTTAGGCAATATGTTTTGCATTTTTATGTAAGAATAATATTAACAGGCCATTAAAGCGTCCTCTTTAACTGAACTGAGAAGAGAAATAAAGGAGAGAGAGAGCAAATACGTTGAAAAATTTAGATAAAGAACAAAAGAGAAAGACAGATCAAGGGAGAGAAACAGAAAGAGGGCGAGTCTGACTGAAGAAGAAATGGAGAGAGAGAGAGAGAGAGTGGGATGAACAAAGACGGCACAGAAACACTTCTAATGAAGACGAACAACAGAGAGAATGTGTCACTGAAGAGGAGTGATGGCTGATAAATGGCAGCAATGGAGGACAAGACCAGTGTTTAACTCTCAGCAGCACACTCTACATCTGGCCTATCATCCATGCCACCGAATGACATCACTCCTCCTTACTGTAGGCCATGTTGGGCGTTAGTGTCGCCGCGGCAACTGGCTCTCCTCCAGCTGTTGCCAGGCGGCAGTCTCCATGGAGATGTATATGATGGGGTTTGTAGAGGGAAAGGGGTCTAAGGGGCCAATGTTTCTGTACATGTGTGTTTAGGTGTGTTACCCTCCAATTAAAATCACTTTCCAAGGTGAGAAAGCAATACCATCAAATGTAATAGCAATGTTGACAGAGATTTAGAATCCATAATGACAGGTTGTTGGAAAGAGTACATCCCCCTGCGAATAAGGCCTGTGTGGACTGACAGCTCTGTTACTGTGTGTGTTTTAGTATGTGTGTACGTGTTTATACACACACAAGAGTGAAGATAGAAGAAAAAAGGCAGTCAGTGTGAAAAAGTGAGTAACCCTGTCTTCAATAGTATACAGTAGCTCCTGAGACAGTAGAACACACACAGACACACACACCCACACACACACACACACTTTCTTGGTCTTTCTCTATTTTCTCTTATTGTATTCCCTCTTTTCCCGCTTCACTTCACCCTCTCAATCTCTCCAACTCGCACCGTGCCCTCCTTGAGTAATACATATTGTCACCACTGGGCAAAGTCACTACTCTTCTCATCTGTTTGCATTCAAAACACGTACACACTGCGCGCGCGCGCACACACACACACACACACACACACACACACACACACACACACACACACACACACACACACACACACACACACACACACACACACACACACACACACACCAAACTGTACACAGTGCCTTCTTTGCTATGGGCAACACATTTGGCTCGTTGCACCAATAAACCTTATGTTCTGTGCAGCAATGACCGACACAGTACTGTGTATACTCTATACGCCTTTTATTGAGCAGTGAGCACCCTGCTGCTCAGGGCACACATATGAACTGAAAGTAATAGACCCATACATACACTGAACAGCTAACATGATTAACTAGCTCTGGGACCCACTGTGCTTGGAGGATTTTACAGTAGGTGTGGGTTTGGTGCTAACAGTCCAAGAAAATGAATGCATGTAGGGTTGATTAACAGAGATGGTATGTTAGAATATGAAAAGGGTATTTTCACTTAATAAAACATTGTTCTAAAGCATCACTAGCAGCCATCCTCCAAAGGTTTCCTTTAAACTCAATACCAACACGGCTGAATGCCTTCTGTCGCATTGGAAATGATTTACAAGGCATCCCCAAATGATTGTGATTGATATCACTATATATACACCCCACAATCAGGTGTCTGTTTTCGTAACGTGCTGCTCTTACTAATTACATGTAAGCATGTGTATGCTGTCAGAGCCTAATCAATCCCTGTCATCTGCCGCTCTCAGACTGACAGATCCTAATGGCACCTGGACTGCTGTGACCAGTATAGTCACCAGAAACACATAGTCTCCCTAATGAAATATACTGTAGTGCCTTTGTGGTGATAAGCCAAAACCTCAAAGGCTGTGTGGCCTTTGCAATGCTATCAGCCACAGAGAGTGGGCGAGTGTAACACGTTAATTTTCTTTTGTCTCAAAGTACATATTTCACATTCAGTACTGCGTTACACATAATATTAATACACACAATATGGAATGTCTGACTTCAGTAAGTATAGCCACATTTTTTTCCTGTTATATTCCATTGCCTTTGAATGTTTGGCCTAGCTGTGCATACCTGCTCATGATGATTTTAGCTCTAACATTTTCCTGTGTGTGTGAGTGTAATTTGCAAGAAGAGTAGTAAGTGTGGGAGGAGTTTAACCAGTAAGTGAGCCTTTGATGCGGACAGCCAGGTGATTAAAAAAGTTTTTTTTAACTTAAACTGAACGTTTAAAGGCCTACTTCACCGGTTTGAATATGAAGGTGTATTGAATTCTGAGATCCTATGTAGTATAAATGTGCGAAGAAAATTAAAATCGGTTCATCCTAGCCTGAGAAAAGGCAGAAAGAGGGTTTTTTTAACCTTATATTTCTCTTTCTCGTGACATCACAGAAAGAGAAATATAGGGTTAAAAAAAACGTACTTTGTAAATATTACTGTGATGTCACAGTAAAAGACATCACAGTAATATTTACAAAGTAAGTTTTTTTTTAACCCTATATTTCTCTTTCCGTGATGTCACGAGAAAGAGAAATATAGGGTTAAAAAAAACACTCTTTCTGCCTTTTCTCCGGCTAGGATGAACCGATTTCAATTTTTTTCGCACATTTATACTACATAGGATCTCAGAATTCAATACACCTTCATATTCAAACCGGTGAAGTAGGCCTTTAAGTTAAAATGGGTAAATCATTAAAATTTGTTCCAGCGAAGTTAAAAATGATATTTTAATCCCTGAGTGGAAGCACAGGGCAGTTAAGACTCAATAGTTGTGCCTGCAGGGATTAGTATTGTTACTCTGTGAACTGTGAGTCCTTGGCTAGTGCTGTTGTGCTAGTGTGTCTAGTCGCAGCTCTGCCAGTTTCTCTGCCAGGCACTTTAATCAGCTCCTCATCGCTGCATGAATTCCCCATGTACGCTTGGCCTCCCTCCCCTTGTGCCTGGCAGCCTGTTATTTTTCCCTGCCACATACATAGCACATCAACCTGTAAGTGTCACTTAGCTATCAACACACACGGCTCCCCAGAGCTTGCTTTTTTTTTTTTTATTAAAAAATGGGACGCGATCCCCGACACCTGGGGTGCCACGTGTTTTTGTGACTCTGTGTGTGTGTGTGTGTGTGTGTGTGTGTGTGTGTGTGTGTTGGTGTTCATTGTGGCTACAGAGAGAGAGAGCTATTACTAAGAGAAACCCTGTGTTCCCCTGGAGCAATTAATGAATTAAAAATCATTTGTGAGTCTCTCTGTGTGTACGTGCATGCCTGTGTATAAGCTTATATTTGAGGTGTTTGTTTTCTGGCATGCATAACTGTGTGTGTGTGTGTGTGTGTGTGTGTGTGTGTGTGTGTGTGTGTGTGTGTGTGTGATTATGTGTGTGTATGTGTGTGTGTGTGTTTGTGACTCTGAGCATTTACACAAACTGCAAGAGAAATAGAATTCCAAATCACCGATAGTAATGATCCTTCATCGCAGTTTGTCAGGTTTTAAATTCACTCTTTTTCTGCTTGAGAATGTTTCATTCCTCATCCGAGATAAAGAGGTGATTACCTACTTACATACATTCCATTTTCCGGCTTGTACGAAAGCCCCCCTGGGTTCTAAGTTAACGTCCTTGTTGGAGAAACCAACCCGCAGCTGAGGTTTTGTCCAGCTTTGAAGGTTTACATTGTATAACAGTAAAAAATATTTTTTTTTTCTTCAGTGTAGTATATAGGAAGGTAACGCTTTTCTCTTGATCAGAGAATCATTTAAAATGACATGTATGTGACACAGCTGGCTACCATGACTGGCTTTGTATTTCACCAGCCCTGCAACTGGAGCAAAATGAACTGTCAACTAGTCTATACAGGATACTCTGTGTGTGTATGTGTGTGCACACATTTCATGTTTGATCAAAATTAAGCTGTCAGACATGTGGACGGCTTTTTGCATGCATGCGCTTGATGGATGTTGAGCAGCCATCAGAGTGCACATCTATTCCCTGCAATTTTTTTTAGGACTTTATTCTGTGCCATGGTATCACTATATATATATTCAACTTCATTTCCCACTCATTAACACGCAAGAGCCAACAGATAGGTGCGCAAACAGTGTAGAAACACACACACACACACACACACACACACACACACACACAATGATTTATTTATTTGTGAGAGTTTTTAAAACTAATTGGTTTGAATTCAGGGGAAAACAGTAATTGCCTCCCAAGAGTAAAAGGGGATGACAAAGAAAAGAGAGGACGAAGGCCTAGTGGAAGAGGGAGAAACTGCAAAAGAGTGAGAGAAAGACAGAGTGTGAGACAAGGGGGACGAGCTTTGCTGGGAATTTGAACGTGTTTAAATAAAACATGTTTTGACATGTGTCGCCTTGAAACGTGCTCCTGTCTGCGAGAGTGTCAAGAATGTGTGACAGATCACTGTTGATGGTGTATTCCCTAAGACCTTACCTGACGTGTGTGTGTGTGTGTGTGTGTGTGTGTGTGTGTGTGTGTGTGTGTGTGTGTGTGTGTGTGTGTGTGTGTGTGTGTGTGTGTGTGTGTGTGTGTGTGTGTGTATGCGTGCATGCATGCAGGCTTGCTTAGTTAACGGTGTGTTTGTGAGCATGGGCGTTCCATCCATAACTGACACACACAATACTGTATAATTTGAGTGATGGACAGAGTCAGAGTGACACACAGAGAGAGAGACAGAGGAGCAAAAGTAGAAGCGGTGTAAACAATCTAAAGGGATTTGATTGAAAGGGAAAACAGTCAGACAAGAAGAGATGCAGAAAGATACTGTTAGAGAAAGTTAGACAAACAAGAAAGACTGATGCAAGAAAGACGAGTGGCAAAATGATGCCGAGATTGAAAGTAAGCAGATAAGACAGAGGGAGGAATGAGATTCAATCGGAGCAAATAGGAGGATGATGAAAAATAGGCCACCTCTGAGTTTTTTTTTGGCAATCAATCATTCTATTAATCTCAATCCTTCCTCCATCTTTCTATGAATCTAATCCTGACTCACTGCCTTCTGCCCCAGGCACACACACACACACACACACACACACACACACACACACACACACACACACACACACACACACACACACACACACACACACACATGTATTCAGAGGGTGAGAAATGTGCTTCATAACATAATACTCATTGAGCAAAAAAAAATAACGACACTAGTGAAAAACAGAACAACAATACTGGAAAAAATTGCTTTCCATTACTCCAGCCCAGCACCGCCAAGGGTCCCTTACAAACAGCTCTAAAGGCACATAATGCAGAGAATACGTGTTGCCGCCAGTTAGCAGGTGTTTACAGACTGTCAAGAGATAGCTTAACCTCAATGACTGCAAGCAGCGCTACAGAAATCTGGTCGGCACAATGAAAAACACAGCAAGTTAATACACTTTCCAACTGGTAAACAAGAAAACTTTTGAGTTTTCCTCAAGGCCTAGTTGAGTTACAGAGAGAATATAATACACAGGCTGAACCCCCAAAGTAAAACAGAGTGGTACTGGGATTAGTTACTGTATTGTTATAACAACATTTTTTAAATTGTAATCTCTTTAAGCATCAAGCAAGTGTTGGTCGGGTTGGTTGAACAACGTCTGGAACAACCCTTTTTGAGCATGCACCTCTGGTAAATTCTATTTCCCCGAATCCGACAATCTGACATTCACCCCTTACTGCAGGCGGTGATTAAACAGCTGTGTGAAAGTAAATAGTGTTTTATAATGGTCTCTTTGTACAACCAATTGCAACGCTATGAATACCTTCCAGGGGAGATCCTCTCTATGAAGGCTGCATGCTATTTACCCCATATTCAAGCAAAGCCGTCCAGGTAGACGGATAGAACACTTTTACCTTTTTTCTGTGACATGGTTTGCTGTACGTGGTATGTACATAACCTGTTACTTAAAAAGAGGGCCTTTTAGTCACACATTACTTAGTATAACACACATTAATAAACTGACTGCGGTCAAATGTTCAATTGCATTATATTTCTACCGTGGACTTCAGTTGTCACGTTATTCTTTCTCTCCCTACATCCTTCTGCACGTTTACAAAGGTATGGGTTAGATTGTGATAAAATTATTTAACAGAATACACCTGCATGATCCATTCTACCATCTGCCACACATTGTAAAGCTTCATCTTCTTGGTTTGCCCTTGAAGAACAGACGCCTTTTTCTGCCTTAAAGCAGGTTTCCTTTTTTGCATTATACTGTAAATTCAGGAGATTTGCAAAGTCACACCTGGTGGTTCATTGATACAAATCAAACAAAGAAAACAACAGCTTTAGAAGCCAGTTTAGGCTTTTCTTTGTTGCTTTCCTCTTCAAATGAAGCATTCAGCCCTGTTTAAACATACCCTAAATGAGGGTTCAAGCAGGGTCCTACTAATTTGTCTACTGTGGTTTTACAGGGGAGTGGACCAATCCAACTCCTAGCCATGGTTTATCTTCTCTATCTCCCCGCACTAAATCTTGTTCTATTTTCTTTCGGTTTTATTTTGGTAGCTGCTGCACTGGCCTTGCATACTGTACATTGCTCATGACAATGTTATGTGCTTTGATCAGAAGTGGTTGTCATGCTGGTACTGGTATGTTTTGAGGCCATTAGTCACCTCTTCACAGGGTCACCACAGGTCAAGGAGGAGTACACACTAGAATTGTTTACTCCTCGCTTGCTCTGAGCTCATCTATTCAACTCTCTCTCTCTGTCTCTTTGTTTCTGATCATCTCCTTCATAGCCCTGTCTTTTTCTGTCTGAATGTCTGTTTATCTTGCTATATTGTCTATATTGTATCTACTTTGTAAATGTAAAAAAAAAAATCCTTACTGATCTGTATTAGCAGGGGGAAATGGACAATATTGCCAAAGCAATTAAGTACATGAAGCAATCAATGTAAATCATCAAAGTTAAACAACACAATGTTAATTGTTCTTTTTCTCTTCACTCTTCTATTCTCTCTCTCTCTCTCTCTCTCTCTCTCTCTCTCTCTCTCTCTCTCTCTCTCTCTCTCTCTCTCTCTCTCTCTCTCTCTCTCTCTCTCTCTACCTCACTTTTTCCCAATCCCCACTATCTGTTTCACCTCAGTTCAAATCAATTCTATTTTTTTATTATTGGCATGATCATCAAATCCATCTCTCCTCACCAAAGCAGAAGTGCAAATCACTCCATACATTTTAATGTGTTATGCCATTAAGCACCTTAAATAAATAATGCACATATTTATGGGAGGTTCACCGCATCCATTGTTAACTTATGGTCAGAAATCTTTAAAAACTGGTCAGATAACAAATTGTATTAGGTCAAGTCAGTTCCTCAAACACTGGCAGTTTTTAGCAGACAATAGTTAATGGATTATGTAAGGAACTATTTGCAGCTGTGGATGAATACACATGTACCCAGGTGCAATATTGTTGCTCTTGTGATTTATGTACGACAATGCCACAGAGGAATAAACTATAGCAGGCTCTGTTTACGCTCACAGTACTTGTGAGTGGGATACATTACTTGGTTCTCTTTGGTCTTTTCATAGACGTTAACACAAATGAAAATAAATAGTGTCACTTATTCTAATTCCTTTATTTATCTATTTTCTTTCTTTGTCTTTTTATTTTCCCACTTCTGTCGCTCCCCGTCCATCTCACATCAGTACATTAATTCAACACACCTTATTGGCATTATCACATCCTCCAGCACATTAGAGACAATGCTCAATTCTAGACAAGATAAACAAGGCATCTCATTTTATAAATCACACAGCATATACAATATACAGTTTATGATATACAGCCATAGCCGTCTCCATCAGTTGTCTACTCGTTTTTAATGTCATGTAGATTCACTGACATTTATTGAGATGGATGACTGTTGGTGGGGGATTAATGACACTATTAAATGGGCTGTTGACAATTAAAACATTAATTGGGGCAATTTGAGTGGGCGGTATGAAGTGTTCGAAAGACCACAGATTGCTAATTTAGAGTTAGCTGTCACATGGATTTGTTGATAACAGTTCCATCTGTTTTACATGTACTCAAAAATGTTATAAGTGCAATATTTATACAAAAAAAATCATAAAAGAAAGTCTCTCTCTCTGTCAAGCCCGTTTCTTCCTCTCTCTGTGACTTTTTAATGCCGTCCCCCTTTTAACCCGTCTGTCTGTCAGACTCTGTGTCTTCTGTGCTGCTCTTTAACTGTATTATAAAGCCATTTTCCTACAGTAGCCGCTCTGTCTCTGAGTCCCTCCTCATACCCGCTTCCCTCCCCTCCCACAGCTTCAAATCAATGAAACTGCACAGGCCCTTCCTCTTTCCCCCTGATTCTCTACTGATTTCTTTCTGGTTCTCTGAAAACCCCCCACCCCCTCCCGCTGTGTTTTCTTCCACTCTGTCTGTCTCTCTTTGAATAGCCCTCGCCCCCCGTCTCTCTCTCACGTCAGTCCGCCTGTCTGTCTCTGTCTGTCATCTCTGTTGGACAGTTGAGCCTGTTTTCATAAAACTTTCTCTGTCCTCTGCTGGCTGGATTTGAAAATGTCAAAGACCAGTGACTTTTTTTTCCTTTTTTTTTTCTTTTGACATACACAGTGTCCCTTTTTCTGTCTCTCACAAACACACAAATGTAGGCGAGTAAGTACACAAGCGCACACACACACACACACACACACACACACACACACAAACACACACACACACACACACAAAGACTTGACTAACATTAATTATGCCTGCCTCCAAACATGCACTCCCACGCACACATTATTTTGCATCCCTGTGTTTCTCACACACGTCCATGTGGTGACTAATAAGCATGCCTCTTGTCTTTTACATATATTTAACAATCTCTCATTTGGCTCTCGCAACCACAGAAAAAACACACTCTCCCTCTCTATATACACGTGACTGGTGATGGTGTCTTCTACCCCGGCGTTGACATGCCACATTTCAGCTTGCCAGTAATGAAGCCTGTGAACAGTTCTGCTCTTCAACAGCACAGCCAATTACAGCAGGCTTTCCTGAGTATGGCTTTTAAATTCTCCACAGCCGAGGATGTGACCAGACAAGAGTCGTGAGACAGCCATGTTCTTGTCATACTCTCTCACATCGTTTTAACTTTTTTTTATCTAAAGATAATGGGGCATTTTTAAGCTTTTTTTAGACAGTGGTGAAATGAGGTATAGAGGGGCATGACATGCAGAGAACGACCACGGGCCGGATTCAAACCCGTGGACTGAGCCTCTACATAACTTTGCCATTCTTGCAGCAGAACATAGGGAACAGGAGGTGACTTTGCCGCATTGTTGATTGTGCTGGCATGTAATTTGTTGTGGAATGGAGGGAGCAAATTAGAGATTCTAATCTCAGTTAGGGAGAATGTGTTTAATTGGAAATCCTCCTGATGGGGAAAGAAAAAAGAAAAGAAATTAGGGGGGGCAAAAAAAGAGGCGAGTGCTTTTGTGTCTGGCACTCCAAAGATTTCTCAACATGTCGATCTGAAAAGAAGAAGTTTAATTTCACAGCTACTTGGGGACGTCTTTTTGAATGGGTGTGTGCAGCAGTGTAAATAGCTTTTTTTGTGTACACACGCTCATTTCTGCGTATGTTTAGTGATGCGTGTGTAAGGTGCATGCGTTTCTCTTGGCTGTCTCTCCCTAATGAAGTGCGCATGCATGTGTATGTTCGTGCACACGTGTCGGTATGTTCGGTGTTGAAGACTGTCGATAAATGTTTGTGTGTTTCGTCAATAGGGATGTGTGTGTTTAGCAGCAGCTGTGTTTGTGTGCTAAAGGAAATGGATGGAAAGCTCTTTGTCCAATCGCAAATAGGCGTCAAGTGTGACTGTAAATCAGAGAATTTAAAGTCTTACAGTGGCAGCTTCTTTCAGACGGGGTGTTGGGAAGAGAGAGGGATGGAAAATGATGGAAGGAATATGTTTACAAATGAGAGAGACAGAGAAGGAGGAAGTGAAATTGAATTTGACACAAGTGAAAGCGATCTGTTTCCCAAACAGCAGCTAGGGAAGGCGGAGGAGAGTGGGAAAGGGAATACCATTCTGACTGATACTGGTGATGAGCGGAGACAGAGTTGAGAGGGCAAATGACAAAAATACTGAAAGCAAGAGAGGAACACACACGAAAACAGAGAGGGATAAATGGACAGGGTCATGCCAGTTTTACCCGCCATTGTCAAAGTCAAATGCTGCCAGTTGCTCCAGAAACATGCAAATTAAATGCAAATGAGCGGAACCTCAGGCAGAGAGGGGGCGGTTTTCATGTTGACGTTGTCATGGAAATGCCTAGTCACACACACACAGGCCCACGTGTGTGTGTTGTGTTGTGTTGTTGTGTGTGTGTGTGTGTGTATGTGTGTGTGTGTGTGGTTGCGTGTGTTTGTGTGCTGGCATGTGGCTGGATGGATGGATGAGTCAGGGGGGTGAGAGAGGGATATAAAAGAGGGGTGGACGGTCGGTTAATTAAGATGAAAGAGCGAGAGGCCGTTTGCCTCAGAGTTAAGTGAGGAGAGAGAATGCAGGAGAAGGATGGAGTGCTGCATCTGACCAATAATGCTAAATACTGGAGAGTCCCGGTCGGAACAAATTTAATAAGAGTGAGCTGAATAATAGGCGTGTGTAAACAATTGACTTTATTGGTGGAAAATGAGACAAGACAAGTGGAGAGGAGAGGAGAGGAGAGGAGAGGAGAGGAGAGAAGCAGTAGCCTATACGATGCAGGCAATGCTGAGGGAAGATTCAGAGTCTGTTTGGGTGGTATGTGTATCACTCTTTTCTCCATGTCCTTCAGATGATTCTTCCTATCCTCTCCTCCATTTATGCATCAGTCATTACGCTTTATCCTTTCCGTCATCCTACCCTTTCTACACTTTGCAACACTCAGCCATTCCTCTTTCAATTTTCAAGGCCCCTGTTGTTAAGGCAGACAGGTACTGTTACATTAAGTGAAATGCATGCATGCACTCTGGTTGCCACGGGCAAGTCTTAATGTTTTTCTCTCTCTCTCTCTCTCTCTCTCTCTCTCTCTCTCTGCTGCCTGGGAGGATAAGTATTGCAGTGATAATGCCAGAAGTATTTTTTTCTTTTCCCTGAGCGTTCCCTCTTCAAAACAACACACAAGTATTATACTGACATCAGCTCAACCAACTGGTCTGCAGGTCGCTCCCTTTTGACTTTGAGTGACGGGGAAAGCACTGCATAACTTCTATTGTTTTCCCAAACCACATCCTCTTGGGAACGGCGCCAGGGTTGAGTAGCAGTTCATCAAAGTGTGCAGTTTAAAGTGGAGATTCAACAGTGACTGCATCGATATGTGCATGGCAATATGATACTGTGGTGGGCATGCAGAGAAACAAACTATTGATTATTATGTTTAACGATGGACACAGAGGAATGTGGCAAATATGGGGAAAAAGAAAAAGACACATGAGAGAAAGAGAGATGGAACAACATTGGGAGTTAAAGGTGTAATGTCTTGATATTTACTTGCATCTAGTGGTGAGATTACAGATTGCAACCTCCCTTTCGAATAATTACATAAAGACAAGAAGTTAGTTAGTTACTAAAGATGGCATCATCCAGCACTGCCTTAAGTCTTTCCACAATATCAAAGGGATGAGGTGAAGATGTATTTAGTTATTTATTCTATAGCTCATCTTCTAAGTGCATTTCCCCAGGACACACGCTATATATAAAAACGCATATTGGCCGTTAAGTTTGTCCAATATGTGCTACTGTAGAGACATGGAGGTGCAACAGTGTGCACACGGTATGGACATAAGTGGATAGAGTGGGAAAAGGAGGAAGTAAAGTAAGTGATGTGTAGAGGAGGGGAGATGGGGCGGGGGGCAGTCATGCAGGGAAGGGCTGTGAGGCTAGGGAGAGGGGCTAACAGAGGGCTGTGTTCTACAAATTGCCATTTGAGAGCAGCCGACGGAGGGATGACAGGGAAAAACCTACAACAACCAACCACACAACGCTCCAGATTGCACACAGCGAGAGATGTACTCAGGCACTTCCAAACACTGCATCATGCACACATGGGTGAACACACACACACACACACACACACACACACACACACACACACACACATAAACACAAATGATTCAGATACAGGCAGACACACACAAACATGATTTGATGGGCAAATTGCTAGTCGCACACTCACCGGTGTATCTGTGAACTCATCCTTACCTCTCATTGTCTAACCTTGTTCACTGGCCCCTAAACCATACAGTATGTCAACTCTCACGTGGCTGAGATGGATTTTTCTTTCAATCACTGACCCTTAACCCCTCCCCTCTGAACCGAAAAGTAACTCTTAAGTCACACGGTGTCTTGTCATCTTTTCAACCACAAAATGAAAGCCTTACCTCTATCTTCACCTCAGACACAGAAAGAAAGACACTTTGTTGGTATAGTGAAATAAGATTTCCATATAAAAAAGGAAATAATGACTTTGTTGTTTGTATCTTTCGCCCATATCAATATGTGATTTCATTGTTATATCCATCATATGAACAATTATAGGCCGATATCCAACCTACCATTTTTAAGCAAGATCATTGAAAAAGCTGTTCATCATCAGCTAAATAACTACTTAGCAATGAATAACTGCTTTGATGTCTTTCAGTCAGGTTTTCGACAACACCACAGCACTGAGACTGCTCTGGTTAAGGTCCTCAATGACATCCACTTAAACACAGACAGTGGCAAAAGCTCTGTATTAGTTTTATTGGATCTCAGTGCTGCGTTCGACACAGTTGACCACAGCATATTGCTAGATCGACTTGCAAACTGGGTTGGACTTTCTGGAACTGTGCTAAACTGGTTTGAATCATACTTAAAGGAAAGAGACTACTATGTGTCAATAGGCAATTTCACATCCGAGCGAACAAATATTACATGCGGGGTCCCCCAAGGTTCCATTCTTGGGCCTCTTCTGTTTAACATATACATGCTACCGCTAGCTCAGATTATGAACAAAAACAAATTATGCTACCATAATTATGCAGACGACACACAAATTTACATAACCATATCACCAGGAGACTATGGTCCGATTCAAGCACTAAGTAAATGCATTGAACAAATCAATGACTGGATGTGCCAAAACTTTCTTCAATTAAACAGCGACAAAACTGAAGTAATTGTCTTTGGTGCCAGGGATGAACAATCAAAAGTCAGCGCACAGCTTAAATCTGTTATGTTAGAAAGCACACACCAAGCTAGAAATCTTGGAGTAGTGATAGATTCCGACTTGAATTTCAAAAAACACATTAAATCAATTACTAAGTCAGCCTACTACCACCTTAAAAATATATCGAGAATTAAAGGGCTAATATCTCAGCAGGACTTAGAAAAACTTGTCCATGCATTTATTTTTAGTAGACTTGACTACTGTAATAGTGTCTTTGCAGGCCTTCCTAAAAAATCAATCAGACAGCTTCAGCTAATTCAGAACGCTGCTGCTCGAGTCCTCACTAGGACCAAAAAAGTAGATCACATTACCCCAGTTCTTAGGTCTTTACACTGGCTTCCTGTCACTCAAAGAATTGATTTTAAAATATCGATGATGGTCTACAAAGCCTTAAATGGTTTAGGGCCAAAATACATTACTGATCTGCTGATACGTTATGAGCCGCCCAGAGCCCTTAGGTCGTCTGGGACAGGTCTTTTAAAAGTCCCCAGAGCTAGGACTAAACAGGGAGAGGCGGCATTCAGCGTTTATGCGCCCAATGTCTGGAACGGACTGCCAGAGAGTCTGAGGTCCGCTGAGACTCTCAGCTCTTTTAAATCGGGTCTCAAAACGTTCTTGTTTCCCTTTTAACCTGTAATTTTTTTTTTTTTTTTTTTTTTTTTTTTTGGTAAAATGTTTTAATTCTTTTATTTAAATGTTGTATTTTTATCCATGTTTTAAATTTGTTCATTTTTTTTTTTTTTTTTTGTATTTGTATTCTTTATTTGATTTTAACCCTGTGAAGCACCTTGAGTGGCCCTGTGCCTGAAATGTGCTCTATAAATAAAATTGCCTTGCCTTGCCTTGCCTATATATAACGGGAAACTTCCTAACGTTCAAGAAGACGAGAGTAAAACACGGTAACATGGTGGCATGTGCGAATTCAAGATTGATTGGCACAGATGTGTCTCGACAGGAGTGGCACATTTGGCATGATAAAGGGTGTCACAGATCATGGGGTTTTTGCTCCCTTTTGTACATGCAGAAACGTTGTAATGTGCCGGCAATGTCAGGGACTGCTGCGCTGTGTGATTGGATAGTTTGTCACCAGTGTAATAATGGCCAGTTCCTTAGACGAGAAAGAAATGAGACACAATCATGTCTTAAGTGACTCATTTACATATATATCTAAAATTGCACATGTTCTATCTATTTATTTAGATTCTTATCCACGTGTGAAATGACAGAAGCCTGTCCACAGGTCAGAAGAACTCTTAATTTCTCTGTCTTTATAAGGTTTAATGAAAGGTGAGGTGTCACATACAGCCTGCAAGAGTGTCGAGGCACAATGATTAGATTTCCTCCAACAACACAGAACAGTGATTTTTTTTATTTTTTTTACTGTGTGAGATTTTTTGACATTCTTTTTTTGTTCTTCTGTTCTCAGTCTTGCCTTGTGTTCGTTCGCATTTGTTTCATCTAGAACTGCAGTGAATGACTTATTGAAATGCGGCTCCCCTTTGATTTAAAAACATAACTTTGTGCATAACTAACCTTGTGCGTCTAACCTCAAGCCAAAACCCCCAGTGTGAGAGTTTGGGAGTTCTCATTTTGCCAAAAAGTTCATTTATTCTGCATAACTCGATATGATAGCAGAGTACAGCCTTGATGAACAACACACTCTCACACACACAGCCAGAGACACTCTCACTGTTTTTCTCCCACTGTTAAGCCCCTCCAAATCCACCGGGCACTGGCTCTGTATGGACACTCGCTCTATATGGGCCCTGCTGACACTCTTTTCTCTTGGCCTCTTATCCCTCCCTTCCTCTCACAGGACAAGCCTCATGTAGCACAGCAGCACCTTCCTCAGCCACCCACTGTCCTGCCCTCCCATCTCACAGCCAGCCCGCTATAGTCCAGTTCACTCATGGCCATCAGCAGCAAACCTGGAAGCAAGAAAACATAACCGGAAAAAAATTCACACCACTCCTCCCTGGCAATCACACTTTAGCTTAAGAAAGGCATTATTGAGCTCCAGTTGATTTGCTAGACCACTTTAAATTGTGAAAGTGGTAATCCTGTAGTTTATTATTTTTTATTTTTCTGGGCACCTGTTTTTGTTCAGTACTATCAGCATTGTTTGTACGGATCTAGTAAGTATACAAACAGAACGAGAACACATTCAAAAAGTATGTAGGGTTTAATAATTTTGTTAGAGGGGCCATTTTATTTGACAAATTATTTAGCAGATATTGAAAATTTCAGTTACCTGTCAGTTACATGGATTATATGCAGATGAGACTTTGCCATAGTAGTAAATCTTTGATGTTCCCAGGGGGCATTTAGCAAAGACCAGTCAAAAAGACATTATTTTTAAATGCAACAATTAATAAAAATGCTGTTCCATACAGTATACACACCAATTGACATGATTGTTGTCATTGCCACTTTTCACCAAAGAGAGCAGTGGGGAAAACAATAACAACAACACATCCACAATTAGTCACAGGCCTAATTTAATTTTGTGAGACAATTTTCGATCATATTAAAAGCCCTCATGTATCTGTTTGTGTCACCTCTCCGGGAAATAAAAATCTAACTAATTACATGAAGGATGCTGGGAGTCCCATACAAATAACCTGAGCTTTCTGTGTGACTTCATAGCCTAGAATTTGCATTTATTTATTTTTGCACAGATTCAAAAACACAAGTACTCGGTAGCTGCTAAATAGAATTGATTGCCAATATTTCCCTCCAGCTTCATAAAATAATTAAGGTATTTCATATAATTCAAGGTTGTGCTGAGCCTGGCTATTATTTCAAAAATACCACTGTAGAACCGTTGTATGAATGTCGTTTTTGATTCGTACAATTTTGAACATTACATCTTGTCACTTCTGTCCCATTCCTGCTTTATTCATTCCTTAAAAATGTTTACAAAATACAGCCCTTTTGTGCTCCAAAACAACTTCAGGAATTGATATATGAATATGCTTTGGTCTGTAGTGGCTACGGGCGCTGCAGAAATGGCAGGCGTTTCAGAATGTCACAGCAAGACTTTTCATCTAGGATCAACCACAGGCATTTTGTGTCATTGAATCCTGTTGCAATGCAATGGGGATTGTTTGTATTCTGTAAGTTTGTCCGTAATCAAGCCCTTGCTTCTTAAACCTATTCTCGAGCCCTTTGCCGTTGTGGCCCCCGGGGTCTGCAGCTAGCTGTTCTAAGGTATATCTGAGAACCTATTTTTACAAAAAGGCATTTTTTTATCAATAACTGTTTTCTGTGGAGAGTCTGTCATTTGTTTTGCTTTATTGACTCGTGTGGCACTTTGTGACGCTTGCTACATAAATACATTTTACCTTTACAGTGCACTGCAATTTTTATGAAACGCATTTCGTTCAATTACTCTTTCATCAATAAGAAGGGGCAGCAAAACAGACTATTATTTATTTGAAAAAAACATTCACACAGACACACAAACGCATGCACACACGTTTGCACACACACACACACACACACACACACACACACTGTGTATGGCTCTTAAGGCTGACAAGTTACATAAAAGCTTTTCACGAGAATAACACCTCACTGCTTCGTCTGCCTTTTCCCCCGTTCACTGTGTTATCCACATTGATTGCACATTCAGACCGCATCCATATTTCAGTTATTGCTTCATTCCCCTCAAAATACAGGCTGTTTATTCACCTTTAGATAGTTTTCAATGTAACTTCCCTTTGGCCGATCCCCATGCCACAGTTGAGTAAAATTGCCCTTTTTTTCTTTTTAAAGGGAGGGGTCATGTCATTCAGGTAGTGTGAGAACCGTGTCACCTGTTGTGTCTCATACTTTAACAAGAGCCATTCACCATTCTGCTCTGTCAATATAGGGTGGATCCTCATGGGGGACCGGAGCTGAATACGTGAGCCCATTTGAGAGGAGAGCCTTTTCATGCACTGGTTGTCTCTGGGGTTTTCTAAATTCCGCTTGTGTCTCACAGACATGGCAGTGTCTGTGTATGTGTCTAAAAGGGTCAACAACTAGTGATGATAGGCTGACGTAACAAGGCCCAACGATGAGAATATAAGAGGTTGGCCTGACTGTCAAATCAGCATTTGATTAATAGACAGAAGCTCTATTGATGTTGTTGCTGTGGTTAGTGGTAGGGGTGTGTGCATGCGTGACTGTCTGCATCCTTATACAGTGTGTGTGTGTGTGTGTGTGTGTGTGTGTGTGTGTGTGTGTGTGTGTGTGTGTGTGTGTCTTTGTATGTCTGTGTGTGTGTACGTGTGGAATGTGTATATCAAGGTAAACTTGTCACTTTATTTCTTTCACAGGGAGAAACACATGTTGTTATTTATATTTTCTCCTCCTGTTATACTTTTCCCTCTATCTTTATATCCCTTAGTTTATCTGTGACATATTTACATAAAAAATCAATAATATAAAATCTTGTTAACAATCTGATGATAAAATGGTTAATTCTTTAGTTTTAATTATCCAGATCATGAATTGATTGTCACTCAGGTGGACTGTGTACAGTTTCAGGGTTTAAATGGGGCAGGTAGCCCGTGAAAACCAAAGCCTTTTGTGTGAAGTGAGTGACATTAAGGGGCACTTTACACGGTGAAAAAGTGACAGTTTTCCCGTTTTTGGTTTTAAAAAAAAAAACCCCGTTCAGACAAAATTTATCTGACATCTTCACTCGTACACATGTTTTCAGAGGAAACGGGACGAAATCGCTGTAGTAGCATGCAGCCATGCCAAGCCAATAGTCAGCGGTGACACAGCCTAGTAGATAGCTCTTCCGGTACAATTTGATGCATAAAACCTTACTGTAACCGAAAAGTAATGCCATTAATGTTCATAAAGCGGTTGGTGTAAGCTTGGGGTTACAAGTATTGTAAATTACAAGCTTTCTGTCCTCTTAATTATTTCACCGCATTGAACTCGTGAAAACAGAAGACATGCTGATAGTGAAGGGACTTTGTGAGCGGCTACTTTCCTGTTAGGCGTACTTCAAAATAAAAGTCGACTCACGTTTGTCCAGTGAAATGCTGTTAATGTTTAGCCAGTGAAATGCTTTTACTGTGAAGCTGTAGCCTTTATGCTCCTTTTGTTGAACAGTAACTTAACCGCTGCACGCTGAACTATGGATAGTGTTTTTTTAATGTAGAGAGAGCCGTGTCCCTGGCATATAGAAGCTACACACGTTTATTTTGCTAGAAAAACCGGCAGGGTGGTCTCAATAACTTACTAATCGCTTAGACTAAATTGGCGAGTGTTATATTTGAGCCCTGCACGACACTCTCCGCTGATCACAGTGATGGTGCCGCGGAGACACCTTGCATGTTATGTTGTCTTCTAACTTTATAACTCGCGTGTGGGTATTTTGACAGCAAATGTTATAGACTACGCATACGTGAAGTGGAGCCGTGACGTCAGCGTTACCAGGGAAAATGGTTTCGGTGTTTACAAGAAACCAAAACCGTTGTGTTTTCCAAAAAATCCTCCCTGGGAGTAGATCTCAAAAACTTGCGGTTTCATGCCTGCGTTTGCTGTTTTCATGTAAATGATATAGTGCAACCGCGAGAATATTTCTGCGTTTGCACCGTTTCGTGTTGTCGTGTAAAGTGCCCCTAAGATTTTACACCGCAGAGTGAACAGTCTCTCTGACAAACTGAAGTTTTGAAGTTGCCAAAAGAAAGGACTCATTTTGACAACTTCAAAGGGTTACCTAGCTTGGAGTGACTAGCGAATAAAAAGCCTATACACTTGTGAGGTCACCTGACCACTTAAGGTAGAATGGGGACAGGGGACTTTATGCATTAATTCCCAATAGGAACCAACATTTCAAAATCTGTTCATTGACTAAGAGAGGGACTCTGGTTTATAATCAGCTGCTCATTTGCATTAGCGGAACATTTACTAAGCTGTCTCTACAAACAATTATCTAAATGAAAACCTTTATGTTTCTTTGAGGAAGATCTGGGTATTTCCTGTATAAATTGGCAAAAATACAAAGACAATGAACCCACAACGGGGTAGCAGAGGACTGCAGAGGTGATAAAGTTTGTGACTTTAAAGAGCTTCCCAGTGTTAATATGGACAAACGACTCTGCAGTGTGTTTACTGTGTTGTTTATTGGCCACCGTATTAGCTGAGTGCTGTTATCTAAGCCTGTGTGGGTCAACAGAGGAAGTTAAAGAAAAGGAGGGAGATTATGGCCCTCATTTGGCCCCCCATTGTCCTGCACTTGGTTTCAAATTTAGTCGATAAGCATGTAGGGGAGAGCTGGATAAGTTTGAGACGGAGGGAGAAAATGTAGGAGGGAATAGATAAGAGAGAGAGAGAGAGAGAGAGAGAGAGAGAGAGCTTGTTGTGTGCTGTTATTTTTAAGGCTCACAATGACCTCAGTGTTTGACAAGCGACATGGGAGGGAGGGAGAGGGAGACGAGAAGGAGACAGACTTGACAGATGAAACAGCGGGGGTACTGTAAATGCTAAATAATCCCAGCAGAGGGAGAGATGACAAGTTGGGCCATGAGGAATAATGGAAAGGATGCAGAGGTGGAGGAGAGAGAGAGAGAGAGAGATAGAGAGGAGGAGAAACGGATAGTTGAATATGTGGGGAATGTGGTGAGTCATTAACATGTGGGCCTTCTGAAAATGCAGCACAGCACAGTAGCCCTATATTCTACAAGTGAATATGTGACATTTAAACATAATTCTCATGCCATTATTTAGATTATTTCCAGATCTCCGGTGACCACACTGCATTTTGTTCGATTCTGCCCACGTTTGCATACATACTTTCATGAATATATTGTTAACATTTGCGCACTCTCTCATACTCATATACTTGCAGTCGCACAAAGATGGCGTTATACATCCTCACTGCCGCCCTTTGTGTCCGTCCGTGGTGAATAAACAATAACTCATCTTTGTGACAATAAAAGTCGACCCTCCGCTCTTCCCACGAGCGTCCCCTTCACGATGAATGGCCCGGCTCAGCACAATGAAGGAGCGCGACACACTTGGCCCGTCCCCACTGAATCTCAAGCCACCACTCAAGAGTTCCTCCCCTCCTCCCACCCTTACCAAAAGCCTTTTCTTTTCCATTCCTGTCTCCCTTTTCCTGGAGTTAAACTCAAAATTGTGCGTCTGCTTGATGAATCCATTGTTACTAAAGCACTTCGCAGAGAGGGAGCTAAATGCGGGCTGAATTAATGGGGAGATCAGGACCAAATAGCTTTCAAAAGGCATGCAGCTCCTCCTCAGCTTTTTCGTCAATGCTGGGGTTCATCCCTCGCTCCTCTCCTCTTCTTGCTTTCCTTCTTGTGTACTGTGTCTCCCCTCGGGCCCTTTGATAAATACTCTTTCTACGTCTTCCTCCTCCCCGATGAAGGGCCCTTTTTCTGTCTCCATCCCGGCGCCTATCATCTTTCCTTGTCTCTGTTGTTTTTTTTTATCTATCACGTTGTGTAGTATCTCCTCCACTTCCTCCATCTCTCCATCTCTCGCTAGCTCTTTGTTTCCCCTTTCTCATTCTGTCATCGCAGATTACCTGTCCTCTCAGTCGCAGCACTCTCTCCATTCATATCTCTCTTTTGTCGGCCTCCGTCTTCAATATTTAGTCCTCTTTTCTTTTCTTTTGTCCTTATCTGACCCTCTATCCCTCTCCCCCTATCATGAGCAGCAGGGTGTTAGTAGTCCTCCAGCA
The DNA here is from genome assembly GCF_949987685.1 of Ammodytes marinus. Classification (NCBI taxonomy): domain Eukaryota; kingdom Metazoa; phylum Chordata; class Actinopteri; order Uranoscopiformes; family Ammodytidae; genus Ammodytes; species Ammodytes marinus. Next base: position 23,650,341 of record NC_137217.1, on the reverse strand, counting down.
TGTTGTTGGTGTCATGGTGACGCTTGTCTTGTCCCCGCAGGCAGTTTTCATCACTGTTGGCCTTAAAGGAGAGAACACACAGACACACACACACACACACATTCTCACACAGACTCAAATGGAGCAACAAGGGGTCGATCTTTTAGGGACAATTTTGGCCTTGGGGCTGTGACATTATCAAAGTGCTCTCTTGAATGAAGTGTGTGTGCGTGTTTGTGTGTGTGTGTGCGTGTGTGTGGGTGTGCGTGTGGGTGTCAGAGAGAGAGAGAGAGAGAGAAAGAGAGGGACACATGGATATTAGCTATATAAATTTGCATGAGTATGTGTCCCCACGCTTTAATATTCTGTGGAGTACCATCAGCCACTACTTCACATTTCAGCTGTGTGCGGCTATAATTTGTGTGTGTGTTTGTGTGTGTGTGTGTGTGTGTGTGTCAATCCTCCAATACACGGGGCCATCACTGTAAGTTGCTGTTTCTCATTGGAGGGTGTGTGTGTGTGTGTGTGTGTGTGTGTGTGTGTGCTATTGAGCTCCTCCCTTGCCCTGTCCTCTCGTTGAACTTTGCTCAATGGTTCACCACATTGCCGGCCACAAGGACCGTACCCTCAAGATTCCGGTACACACACACACACACACGCAGAAGGCTCATCAGTTTCTGTTCTTAACGATTTTTAACCGACATAAGAATCCCCAGAGAATCATATAAAGAGACAGACTAGATCCGTTCAATCTGATTTCCAGTTGAATTTTACGCTCCAACACACCACAGTTTAAAGCAAGCAAGGGGTCCTGCTGTGTCAAAGAGGACTCAGACTATGTTCCCGCTAATGGGTGGAGAAGTGAACATGCAGCAAAGAATGCAGAGCAGCTGCTGATAATAATGCTGCAGATCAGTTGTGTGTTCAAGAGCCCTTCCAAGTCATAAATGAAAATATCATATGATAAAAGAATAGTGATACAGAAATTTCTGTTGTTATCCAGTATCAGAAATAGTTGTGCGTTCTTGATATTTTCTCTCATTTAAAATAAGTCAATTCGTAAACAAAACAAAAAAAAGTAATTTTCGTCGGAAAAATCAAAAAATGGAAACTAACGATCCCTCAACGTGCAGTGTATAGACAATGGGTTAGATGTGACATTTACTGCACATACAGGAGCGAATAGGCAACACACTGAGGCCTCAGTGGCACACGTGAGACAGAGAGATGCACAGGGACAGCGATGAAAGCAAGATAATTGCTTTATGTAGAGGAGATGAAACGCAGGCGACAAAGAAAGAAGGAACGGCAGAGAGAGGGAGAGAGAGAGATGCTGTGACAGATTATGAATAACCAGCAGCGAGAGGCAGAATGTGACAAAATGATAAGAACTGGCTTGATTCATGATGATATGAAGGACAGGTGGGGGGGGGGAGGGAGGGAGGGAGGAAGAGAAAAAAGGATGGAGTCGAGGAGGACGCAGCACGATGGAGGTGTGGGGGGGCGGAAGGCAGGCAGGTGTAGGGTATTGAATAGGAACAACAACAGCGGGAGAACGAGCGAGAGGGAAAGAGAGGAAAAAAAAGAGGGCTGGAGAGGATAGGGGGCTTGTGAAGCGATGAGGCGAAAAAGCATAGCACTCCAGGGAGAGATAGAAAGTGATGGAAGGATTGCAGCTGAGGCACAGGGACGGACAAATAGAGACACTGTGGATAGAGGAGGTCATAGGGAGGAATGGTGCTGAGATAGAAAAAAAGCAAGAAGGTTTTTTTTAAGTGCTTCCCCTTTCCTAAAATGATGACATGTAACATAATAACATAGTATTGTGTGTGACAGAAGCTTGTACCCCGGAGTTACCCCTGCACTTATAACAGGCCCACAGAGGGATAGGGAAGCCCTGACCCTTGAAGTGAGAGGGTCTTTGCAGAAAGTGAACTGGACGTGTAAGAACAAAACAAAAAAAACCTGGACAGCCCAAATAAGTCTTTATTTCACAACACAGGGGCAGGAGAAGAAAACTATGGTGCAGTGTGGGATAGCGGAGAGAGACAGAAAGTGTGTAAGACATAGTCAGAGCAAGGCTGGAGGATTTTTCCAGCTGATTTAAAGCCGGTTTTGCCCACTTGTACAATTGGATCAAGGGCTTCAGGATCCAGGAAGCAGCCTAGATGTCTCCAGTGGAGTCTGAGGATTTGAGAATTCAATTTTCAGCTAACCCTGTGAACCTGCAGATTGATCCGAGCTGTACCTCAATAATGTCAAACATGGTTTATAATTATATATAACCAGAAAGAGCAGGTTTTATTACATTTGGGAGGTAAGGCTGAGCATACACTGAGTCTGATCCTCTGACACCAATGTCATTTCGATTGGGGTTTTTCGCTGGATCAAGTGAAGTCTTGTGAGATGAGATGGTCCTAAAGTCAGTTTGATATAAGGAGGCAGCAGGATCATCTCGGTTTTTATTCTTAGCGGGATAACAGTGTCTGTTTATGTTTGTGCCTGTCTTCTTTATCTTCCTCCCAGTGGTATTTTTAACAGAGACAAAATAGTTGATTTTTCCACCATCAGAAGTATTTTTCTGCCAATTTTTTCACTGCTATTTTGTATTCCGCTCCAAAAACAATTTGCCCAGACTTGAAAATGGCCAAAGACAGAAAATCCATCACAGTAAAAAAAAAAAAAAAAAAAAAGTAAGACTTATATCTTTTCATTTTAGGGTTCTGTTTTATTATTATCTCATTGTGCCCGAGTCTCCCACAGGTTGAGTGCTTTGTGCTCCATTTACTGTCAGTCACCTGTGACAGCTAAGAGCAAGAAGTGAAATTCTCTTGCGGGACATAATCCGCACTCCTGTCTCAAAACATGCTGCATTACAAGCACTAACAACCTTCGCCAACCATGTTTTTTTATTTGCAAATGTAAAGCTATATTTGACAGGTTAAAGTCTGCAAACAATGACCACAAGAGAAAATGTCAGGACTATCAACTTATTTACGATACATGTTTTTGGGGTGAAATGTAAACAGATAAAATAATGAATAAATATAGCCTCTAACGATTGTATTCCCCCACTTAGTGGTACCTCATCCTTTTCTATACCAGATATGTCTAGATAACTCCACTGTTTCCCCCTCCCCCCAGGTTAAGAGTCTGGGTGTCATCCTCGACACTATCATTTCAACCCCACATCAGTAACATTACCCGGACTGCCTACTTCCACCTACGAAACATCAACCGGCTCCGCCCCTCCCTTACCCCCCACACTGCCACCATCCTTGTCCACAGTCTGGTCACATCAAGGCTCGACTACTGCAACTCCCTCCTCTTCAGTCTCCCCCAAAAAACCCTCCATAAACTCCAACTTCTTCAACACTCAGCAGCAAGGATCATCTCCAGAACCCCCTCCTCTCACCACATCATCCCTGTCCTTCACCAGCTTCATTGGCTCCCGGTTCACTTCCGTATTCAATTTAAAATCCTCCTTTACACCTTCAAAAGCATCCATAACCTTGCACCCACATATCTAACAGACCTCATTCAAATTGCCACTCCCTCCCGTGCACTCCGCTCCTCCTCCTCTGTTCACCTTACTGTCCCCTCTTCCCGTCTCACCTCGATGGGGAGCAGAGCCTTCAGCCGCTCTGCTCCCCTGCTCTGGAATGCTCTACCCCGACATCCGCAACACTGACTCCATATCCCTGTTCAAATCTAAACTCAAAACTCACCTTTTTAAATTTGCTTACCCCTCCTGATCTTCCCATCCCATTTTTGTTTTTAATTTAATTGATTGTATTGTATTTGTCTCATTGTACGTTGTCCTTGAATGTCATGAAAGGTGCCTTTAAATAAATGTATTATTATATGTCTATTGTATATGCAGACCCAGATGCAGTATATTTTCAGTTAATAGTTTTAGGTTTTAAAGTCATATAGTGCCTCCTCCACTGAGAGAGGGAGAGGTCAAGAGAGGTTAAGAGTCCCTGGTTCTTTGGTGTCAATAACTGTCAAAAGGACATAAAAACAAGAGTGAAGAGCTCTTGACAGACAAAACGAAAGGCGGGGTTTGCAATGGTGACACCGAAGCCATATTGACTATTCCTCCACATATCCCCTCCCCCGTCCCCCTTCTCGTCTTGATCATAGTAGTTTGTCCCAGGGGAGCAGCTCACCTGATTGGCTGCCTCTCAGGGTCATGCGACATCAGGTCCGGAGGTGAACTCGTTCCCTGATAGGTGGTTGCTAGGCGATGGATGTTAGTGTGTGGAGTTGGGTTTGGAGAAAGGATCAGCAGCAATAGATGATTGTGTGAAACTATGTCCCTGAGTGCGTGCATGTGTGTGTGTGTGTGTGTGCGTGTGTGTGTGTGTGTGTGAGTGAGTGATGCTGTGGGGGGTTGTGTGTGTGTGTTTAATGTGTTTGAATGCATGAGTGCGTTTGCATGGTATATTGTGGTGGTTCCTAACCCAAATGAATCCATGATCGAAGTGCACAATTGCACGTGTATCAATTAAAAAGTGTGTGTGTGTGTGTGTGTGTGTGTGTGTGTGTGTGTGTGTGTGTGTGTGTGTGTGTGTGTGTGTGTGTGTGTGTGTGTGTGTGTGTGTGTGTGTGTGTGTGTGTGTGTGTGTGTGTGTGTGTGTGTGTGTGTGTGTGTGTGTGTGTGTGTGTGTGTGTGTGTGTGTGTGTGTGTGTGTGTGTTTGTGTGTGTGTGTGTGTGTGTGTGTCAGTGTGGTAGCCTCCTGCAGGCAGAGCAGTGTAATAACTATCATTACCGAACCATGGGCTGAAGCCTTCATTTAAGACTTAAAGGAAATGAAAGCAGGGACGCTGTCGGTGTGTGTGTGTGTGTGTGTGTGTGTGTGTGTGTGTGTGTGTTTAGCTTATGCACTGGTAGATGAACACATATGGGATATGCAAAGTATTCATTCATATTCGGTCATAAAGCCTTTCCCCAGGTCATGTAATAAAACTGGATCCCGTTTTATCTTCCTCACACATACACACAAACACAGCTTGGAATCCAGAGTGTGCGGCCCCCACACAGTGCATTATTAGGCCTGTTTGTGACTGCTGCAGCTTAATTTAGTCCCCTGCTGAGGGTGTTATTCTCTTCATTAGAATTATCAACAGGTGTACCGTGGCCTCGCAGATAAAACACTGCCTGATAGCAGAGGTGTTGTATGCTAGTTGTTGTCTAATTCCTCTTCAGTTAGTCTCTAAAACGCTTCGGCTCCCTCAAGCTAGTTAATCAACCGTGCAGTTGATAAAGCTGAATGAAAAGTAAAATCCGGATTTCAGAAGGTATATCAAATGTAGGCTGGCTTATTTGCTGCAAGTTACTTTGGCACACTAGGTAGATCCCTTGCCTGTGGCTTGGCAGACTCTCTGTCCACTTTGAGTCATCCAGGAATAAATAGAGGAATGTGTGTGTGTGTGTGTGTGTGTGTGTGTGTGTGTGTGTGTGTGTGTGTGTGTGTGTGTGTGTGTGTTTGCGTGTGTGTGTGCGAGCGTGTGTGTGTGCGAGCGTGTATCTGTTGGTGTGTCAAATGTGCGGTGCACCGTGCCCTGAGAGACACGTGTGCTCGTTAAAGCAGAAGCATTTGCTCGTTAAAAGGCAACCAGTGCCCAGGAGCCCGCTCTCTACAATAAACGAAAGGAAAGAAAATCTCTTTGATGAATTGATGAATGTTTTTTTTTTCTTTTCATTTGGCACACGAGAGAGTGATGGAAGTTTGAACCCGCTCTTGGTCCTCTTGGCCCCAGCTCTGATCGACTTGAGTGCTTCGCTGTTTGCGCGACTGACAGCCCTTAGAAAATGTAGGGTGAAGTAGAATTCTACTGCTGTTTACATTGCATTTTCTTTTCTAAAACCAAAACTTATAGTCATTTATTAGAAAGTCCAGTTGGAAAACATTTAGCAGATTGGGGAGAAGAGCTATATTGCTAAGGTCTGCAAGTGCGTATGTGTGTGTGTATTAATTTTGCCCTCTTTGCTTATTAAAAATATGATTAACAATAGTGTAGATATGTCACCTTCATTATTTCCACACGGTAGAGGCTGATTGGTTTGTGTGTGTGTGTTTGTGTGTGTGTGTCTGTGTGTGTGTGGGTTTGTGGATAATAGCACTTATAATTATTGCATATATAGGTGAAAACAGTGGTAGCACATTTTAAAATAAACAAAAAAGTGCCTGAGGTTAGTTAGAGCTGGAGGACGTGAAGAAGAGGAAGAAAATGCCTCATGAATACAAACAGTACTGTGGAGGTAGCATTAGGTACATTGAACATGCCAAGTGGCTGTCTGGTACAGTACTGATGCATTGTGGGCAGTGTGGTGAGTGTTAACGAGGGGCGGCGGGGCAGAGAAAAAAAAGAATATGCCGCCTTTGTTAACTTTGAGCTACCTGATGTCAGTGAGGAAAAAAACAAACATTGAACACAGAGAATGTCAGCTTCTTTTTTTCTTCGCAGAGGAAAAAAGAACATGAAAATGAAAAAAAAAATAACAAGCCTCGAAAAACAAAGAAATAAAATCAAAGACAGTTTGTATTCCTGGGCTTTAGGAGTGCAGTGGCAGCAGCAAGACAGACGGTTTAAAATGGGAGCAAAGTTATAGCATGAGAAAAAATAGAAAAACTTTCTTCTAATCCAATAAATCACACTTGCTTTTATATGACTTTATGTTTTGTTTACCAAGCCACTGCCTCCTAAAACCAGCGCCTATGTGTCACAATAGTGGAAATAGTCATTTGGCAGCACCTGTCATCATTTGTCGGATATGATCATCTGTCTTATCTGTGATGTTGGGAAGTTAAATTGTGGGCGGATGGCTAAGGATAACTTAATTTGTAGGGCACAATCTCAGCTCAAACCAAAAGTGTGTTGCAGAGCTATAGCAAATATATACATATACATTGACCGATTCATGAGGAAATTTGCCAGCAATATACTATGTCTATTTGTGACACAATATATAAAACATCCCCATAAAAAAATATAGCACCAATATTCTGATAGTGGTTTATTGTAAGGTGTTAAACACATTTACTGTTTACACTTGATATATTAAGATGCTCGGATATAAAAGATGTAGAAGCTCTGATGTGCTAGATCATTCCTATAAAAAGAGAGAAACGTCTTTAAAAAAGAACAAAATAAATATTCAGAATGACATAGAGGGACGGGAGAGAGAGAGACAGAGAGACAGAGAGAGAGAGAGAGAGAGAGAGACAGAGACAGACCTCAAAGAAGAGACAAAGAAGTAAAAAAATTAGTATTGCTGTCAAAGTCACCTTCTAGGAAACAGGAAGTGATTGTTGGGGTTGAAGGATGTTTGGTACAAGGAGGACTAAAAGAGAGGAGGATGGGGTTGTAGAAAGAGAAGACAGGGCTGATGAAAGAGGAGGAGCGGCTAGAGAAGAGCTCTGACAGATTGTCATTAAGAAGGACAGCTGCCTTTTTCTGTGGTGACTCTTCTAATCAATAACACGCGCGCACACACACACACACACATACACACACACACACACACACACACACACACACACACACACACACACACACACACACACACACACACACAGAAGACAGACAAAGGCCTGCACACTCAGACACTAACGCACACACTGTGCAAACTATGCTCAGCTTTTCTCAGATATTCATATTTGCTCCCAGGTACTGTACTGTAGACTAATTAAAACTGAGATCTCTGTTTCAAGAGGAACTATTCTGCAAATACATCTGACAATGGTAAATGCACATTCTAATTCAATAAGAGGTTTAGGCAACATATACTTAAAAAAGCAATTAGGAGAATGTATTGTAAAACATGAGAGGATGGGCGATTTTAATTTCACAGTGCTTTGCAGCCTTGCAGTCTTGTCTACAAGGTGAATTAACTAGCCATGTTTAGAATTTATGCTCAGCCTAATTTAATTAGAAACGCATCTGTGAACTATTACCATAAATATTGGACTTAAGAAAAGACTGTAGATAACTGCTACAATACCCACCTCCACTTTGTAAAGTTATGCTTACGTAGACAGAGGGCCAGGGACATTTTTGAGGCATCGTGTGTCCATTTAAAGTCAATGAAAGAAAAGACCTTTAGACACTAATTTACATGTGGCAGAAATGCAAAATGAGGCAAACACACTTGAGCAAAAAAACATTCACTTATTCCTGGGATGAGCTTTATAAATAGAGAGAGAGAGAGAGAGAGAGAGAGAGAGAGAGAGAGAGAGAGAGAGAGAGAGAGAGAGAGAGAGAGAGAGAGAGAGAGAGAGAGAGAGAGAGAGAAGCAGACAGACTGCTGGGAAATGATAGGTGTTCCTGTTGAGTTCTGAAGTCAGAATCTGAGAGGCTAGTTTCCTATTTATAATATTCCACATTTTATCTAACTGACGCATTTGTGTATATTTTTAGTAACTCTTGGTAATACCTCCACGTTACTCAGAGCCGGCCCGAGGCATAAGCGAACTAAGCAGTCGCTTAGGGCCCCCGACCGCCAGGGGGGCCCCCTTTTTTTTTTTGTGTGTGTGTGTGTTTGATATTAACATCATATTATGCAAATGTGAGTTATCATACAAGAAAAGGAATAAAATGTTTTGGTCTAGATAATTAATAGCCTAAAAATGTAATCAGTTAATCTGGGAGGTAATCCGAAATTATCTGATCATGTCACGTTCACATCCATGAACAGTGTGTATTGAGTTTATTTAAAAACAATTGGAAATGGGGCTGCCCTCAGTTGCCCATGCACTGTGTATAGTCTATAGCCTATTTCAGCCTCGTCTGTGAAAAAAAAGATACAGTAGCTGGACAACAGAGTTCTTCTGCTTCGTTCCTCTCACTGCATTTAAATGCATTCATTATATTATAGAGAAATATGTCCTGTAAAAGAAAAAAAGCTCCAAGCCCAACCCAGCGGACCCTCCATAATATTTTATTTTATATTAATATTTTTATGGAAAATCCATGTGTCCTTCTTCAATAGCTTCTAATTCATCCGACCCAGTGTCTCCAAATTATTTGTTCACACAAAATTTCTCAGATTTAGCTTCTTAATTTTCCTCTCAAAGTGCACCAGATTCATGCATTTCACTTTAAAAATGTTAAAAAATCTCCCGGGGGGGCATACCCCCGGACCCCCCTAGGAGGGTCTCAATCTCGGCTGTCTAATATTTTCGCACAGCTGCACAATGGAAGCACTAGCGGAAAACACTGGATGTGTGAATGATATTTAACAAAGATATATAGTTTCAGCAGCGCTAACATTGGAGAGGGGCCCCCTAATCATATTTCGCTTAGGGCCCCCTGAAGGCTTGGGCCGGCTCTGACGTTACTTGTGTATATATTCTATTAGAACTTTTATGTGTATTTGAGCACAGTAAGATAGAGTCTACCACATCAACTTTTCACTGCACATACTTTTTTTTTTTTTTAACCTTTATTTATACAGGTATATCCCATTGAGGCTGTAACAAAGCCTGCTCTAACTTACCGCCTGTAACACCTGTACACTTACTTGGTCTACATAAACTGTATCGGGAGCTGTAACCAACATGAACTGCAAAACAAAACGTCCACTCCACTGGTCATATTCACAAGGCAAAGTGAAAATGAGCTTTTCTTTCCGTGTGAGCGACCTGCTTCAATTCAGCACAATCTAATGATGCTCCAGTTGTCTGAGCTCAAGTGAAATGAAGGAGGTATCTTCATCCGAACAGTCACTACATGAGAGTTATACTGCCAGAGTTGCATTCTGCTTACAAACCTGTCCGTCCATCGTCAGGGTGTAGCCTATCCCTCTGCCACATGTCACCAAGGGAACAGTGTCCGGGGAAACCCAAATGGGAAATATTTCACTTTAAAGACTATAACTTTTTGACTACTTGATTTGGCTCACTCAAGACTGCTGAGCACACACTAAATAAAGGGGGATTGCTTAACGGGCCTGTATGGAGGAATGATTTTGGTTTTTCGTTTTTACATACAGCATGTGAATTCTGTAGAATTTTTTATATAAGATCAACTGGAAAAACCAAACTATTCTTTTTTTTAAAACATGTCCCAATGTATGAAGTCAGACAGGCGCAAGTTAAATGTTTGAACACACTCTCTCTTACTCCGTACCGCTGTCAGGTAAAAAAACAAACCAGTCAAACGTTAAGCCAACGTACCTGCCAGTGTATTAACACACAACGTCGCTTTAATTTGCAGTTTGAGCAGACCGTGTAGAAAGAGGGACAGAGAAGGACAGGAGAGGCACGTAACGGAAAGAATGAAAACGGAGGGCAAGAGAGAGGAGATGAAAAACATGAAGAGAGAGAGAGAGAGAAAGAGAGAGAGAGAGTGGAATGGGGGAAAGAATGGAGGGCGGAAAGTCAGTTAGAAAGAGATAGAAGCGGGGGAGAGTGATAGGGAGGCAGTGGAGCAAATCAAAGTAAAATTAAGTGCATTTACATATTTAGATGAGCGCTTCTAGTCAGCCCGTCTAATTATTTCATCTCCATTTTTCATTTGCACGCCGTTCAGTCCAAGCGCAGCAGGCCGTGAGGAAAGTTTGCCTCTCTCTCTCTCTCTCTCTCTCTCTCTCTCTCTCTATCCCTCCTCACCATTACTTTATCACATTCGCCTCCCCCCCTCTCTATTTCTCTCTCTTTCTCTCTGTCTCATTCTGATGCTCAGTAGCCTTTCGTTATCCGGGTCATTACCATACGCTTTTTGTCCGTTTGCACTTGTTCTTCCTATCTCCCCTTACGCCCTCTGCTCCTGCCGTCTCTCCTGCTATGTTTTATGCATACGAAGATACTGGCCCCACATGTGTCCGGAAATGTGTGCGTGCAAAGGTTCAACGCTAATGCCCTTTCTGCCACCATGTTTTATGCATTGTGTTGCCTTGGCGAAGACAACTTTGGTGTATATGTCAATGTCCAGTCTGTGTGTGTGTGTTTGTGTGTGTGTGTGTGTGTGTGTGTGTGTGTGTGTGTGTGTGTGTGTGTGTGTGTGTGTGTACACCCACCAACTATTAAACCCTTTCAAATTACCATGAACCATGTCAGGAGCAGCCAAGCCACGTTAACCTTCTATCACTGATTTTCCCCTTTTCTTTATGCCTTTCTTCACACTCCATAACTTTGCCTTTCCCCTCGCTCTCTCCATCCTTCTTCCCCTCCCTCTCTCCTATCCTCTCCCTCCTTTTCCCTCACCTCTGCTCATCACTTTGTTTGCATCTCCTTTCTCTCTACATTACTTCCCCTTTCTCCTATAAATGTCCTCCTCCTTCTACAACCACACTCATCAGCACAATCTATTAGCACACTGTGTGTGTGTGTGTGTGTGTGTGTGTGTGTGTGTGTGTGTGTGTGTGTGTGTGTGTGTGTATGTGTGTGTGCTTGTTTCTGTGCAAGCACGTGGCTATGTGTTTGATGGTGTATTCTTGCTCTGAGGCTTGTGTGTGCCCTTGTTTATGTGAGTCTCTTTGCATGAGTGGCTGTGTTTAGGCTCAACGGTGTGTTGCAACCAATGTGTGTATTTTTCTTGCAAGTGTTTGTGTGCAGAAGCGTGCATGTGCAGCAAGCGTGCGTGTGTGCGTGCGTGCGTGCGTGCGTGCGTGCGCGCGTGTGTGTGTGTATCTGAGTAAGCGTGTGTCTGCTGGCATAAAAGGTTGTTATGTGCTTTAGGTGTTAATTGGCTGAGGAGCTTCGTTAATATTCTCCTTGCAAGCCTGCTCGTCAGGAACAGAGCCGGCAAACTGATGAGTGTGTGATTTTCCTCCAGAGAGAAAGGGAGAAAGAGTAACAAGAGTGACTTCAGTGCAAAGACCCTCTGTAAGGTCAAAACCAGAAAAGAGTAGAGCAAGAAAAGGAGAGAGGGCAAGCAAGCAGGCAGACGGACAGACAGAGTGAGAGAGAGAGAGAGAGACAGAAGGAGATGGAGGGGGAAGGAGGGAGGGAAGGGAACGAGAGATGCGATAAAAAGCCATAAAGGCTTCCATTGAGGCATTGGGTGAAAGGAAAGATTATATCATGCGAGGGAGAAATTATCCCTTTGTTAAGCATTTGTGAATTGGCGGAATGGGGGCAAGGCGGTTGGCAGGGTACCCCCTTGCGAGGAGGCACATAACTGCACAATTCTAATCACCCACACTATACCATGACAGCACACAGCTAACCTGATCCACACCCCACAACCAGCTGCAAGTACACATTTATGTACACTCATGCAGGTGCATTTCAAATCATTTGACTGTCAATGAAAAGTTCATTTTTTTCTGTCATTTAATTAAAAAAGTGAACTTTTCATATATTCTAGATTCATTACACATAAAGTGAAATGAATCTATAATAAACATTCTTTGCTGAAGGTCCACATTTCTGTATTATGAATCCTTTTTTGACTCGTTTTATGTAATATTCAGATATTTTGAGATCCTTCATTTTTTATTCCATGAGCTGAAAGCTGTAATCATCCAAATTAAAACAAAAGAAAGGCCTGAAAATGTTCACTTTGTGTAATGAATCTAAAAGATATGACATCTTCTATACTTTTAAGATGCACATACATACCAGCCTCTTGCAGAGCGCAGACATGAAACATTGTTAGCTGCAGCCTCGGCAGTTTGATATGCTAATCAATAACACACACACACACCTAGAAAGTAGAGATCAAGATATGAACTTGTGCATGCACACATGGGCCGGCCCGACACACTGACAACCCATCTGTAAAATATACACGCATCAGGGAACAAAGGAGAATTGCACACGCGTATCAAGCACTAATGCACTGGGAACAGAGAGAAGAGAGAGTGACACATGCACTGCAACAGACAGAACAGAGAGCAGAGAGCAGCAGTCTGTCACTGGGAGGCATGCTACCACATGGATAATGAGTGTTACTCCCAGCAGGTAGCTGTGTAGCATGTGGCTCACACACTCGTTAGGAACCTCCGACAGTATGTTCCCAACTTGGCAGGTAACACTGCTCGCATTTATCTTACTGAATAAAGGATGACTGAGCTTAGCATTGCATCCCAATGGGGGGAGAGGTGTGGGGGGGTTGCATGATTATGCATGAAATATGCCTGTAGTGCATCTCCATACTTAAACTGTGTGTCTTTCCATTAATGTATGTATAAAAACAGCGAGGGCCAGGAGGACATTTAAGTGTCTTGTCTGCGTTAAAAAGCTCCAAGCCTTGTTGGCTTATATATACTCATACTACATCGTGTATCCTGTGGTTCTCTTTATCTGAGCAAATGAGAACACCTGCAGCTACCTTCACTCCTGCTGTATTTATTTGGACTGCTACATTTTATTCACACTGGCAAGGCTATCTACCCTTTCTGAAAATCCCTTTCAAACATAACCTATACCATTCCTGCTTGGTTTTTGTTGTTGTTGCAACTCTACCTTTTTGTCTGTTCCAGGTATACTGTTTATAAAATGTCACTGTTAGTAGCCTAAACACAATGTAGCTCCTGCCATGTTCCAGCCAGGGCCTCCTCAGTCACTCACAATGCAACCATGTCTACAAAGTACATGTCGTGATGTGCTTTGCCAATTAGGTTATAGTGGGTTTACATCATTATAATTTGAAGTCAAGGAAATTGGACTTTCTTATGCAGAAGTCACAGGTGGGTTAACACTTGTTCAAGGTTCAGAACAGATTGATGGTTGATGGTTTGTTTGTTGAAAAAGTAGGTGCGTCCCATAATGGTGTTGGCTTTTTCAATGTCACATGTGTTCGATATAATTATAGTTTGGAAACCAGATGTTGTATTTAGTCTGAAAGCATTTGTATGCACCAACACTAATGATTCTCCAGAATTTGCAAATCTCTCTCTCATTCATGTATAACCCAAAGACAGGTGTGGCTGTCTACGGAATGAAAACATTTGTGTGAGAAAAAGGCTCTGGGTGTTTGTGAAATAACTGCTCTGTCTGATTGAGGGAATTTAACACAGTAAGAAAAAAGCTCAAATTGTCCCTTTTAATGCACGGTTGGTGCATATAGCAAATGCATAATGGGATGAGACACTAATAGGATGTCTACAATAGCTACCATAGCACCTTTATGTATTTTCCTTCCACCTTATAAAACCAGTGAAAAAAACGGTGCCAAGTCAGTTGTCTGCCAGAAGTTGAGTTAAATCTCCTGGTTTCCTGTCCTGTTAATATACAGAGAAACGTGAGGCAAAGTGAGAAGTATATGGGGGGGAAAAAACAATGCCTGTTCGTGCATTCACATCCAAACAATGTAGTTTCAGACAGCCCATGATTCGCCCCTCAATATCTGTTTTGTATTCTGGTTAGCCTGCCATGATGTGAGCAGCATCAACCTTTATTTATTTGCCAGTGTCCGCTGTCAACAGACTGCAAAAAGTGGAGGAAAAAAAAATCTAAACTTTGGTAATCCTAAAATTGTGTGACGAAAGATGGTTGGTGTCGCTGGAATGTACCAGGCAGTAGTGTATTGATCCCCTTGTCCAGATGTGGGGGGGTTGAGCTGGAAATATAACCCCAGCCTTGCCTCCAGAAACCGCAGTCACTGATAGTGTCCATAGATCGAGGGGGCTGTGACTTTTCTAATTAGATAGTTGGAAAAGCTGGTGCATGGCTCCAGGCTAGCTATTTTACACGAAGTTGGGCTGACAAACAAGAAATCAAACAAGACGAGAGGAGAAGGAGAGCAGATAGAGGGCCATGAAACGGGCTGGGCATGCCAACCTTGTTCAAAGTACAGACCTTGGGATACAAGTCATTTCAAGAAACAGGCCCTAGAATAGTAATTTATTTTAATCCTTGAAAAGACGTTGTAAAAGGGATACTGATCGTTTGTTTTGCAGCATTAAGCTGCATAGAATGGTGTCTTTTGTTTACACTACAGAGAATTCCAGAGGAGATTACTGAATCACCGGAGTTCAGATAATATTTTGCCGTGGGTGTTTTTCTAGTCCGGGGATATTATGGCCATTCCATAATATCAACAAACTCTTTAAAAAAAAAGAAAACTTGAAAATACCGTTTTTGAATTGCAAACAGAATATGCACAATCTATATTCATGATAATCTATATGTATGAGTTCCGCAGCCCACATCAATGTAACTACACTAATACCTGAATGTTCACTTATGCTGAAACGCCCCTGGGGAGATGTTCATTTGATTTATCTTTACCTTTCAGGAACACGTGCCCTCCTTCACACTTTCCCAGCTAATAAACCCTCAAGATTCACACCTACACAGACACATATACCCCAAACAGCACACACACACACACACACACACACACACACACACATTCTCCCAACCCACTCGCCCGCACAACCTCGAGGGAGACATAAGAAATAAATTCGACACTTCCGCATGCCCACGAAGAGCCTTGAGGACAAAGAGAAATTTAATCTTGGATAAGCCTCCCGATAGAATCTTTGCATTAGCCCTCTGCTGCTGGTTCACAGCTATCCCATCAACCCTTACCTCCCACACCTTGGCCCGATTTCCACGCTTCTCTCCCCCTCAGCACTGCTTGATCTTTCCTCTCCTCCTTTGCCTCTCCCCGACTGTCTCGCCACTTCTTTTCTCTTTCCTTTTCCTCTCCATTAATTGTCCATGGCTATGTCAATGGCTGCAGTCTTTTCTTCACCTCCCTACCACTCTTGCCCCGTCATAGTCCCTCCATCCCTCTGACCCTCCCACCTCCTCCTGCCTTCCGCCACCTCTTTCCATTCTTCCCACCCAGCCTCAATCTCTTCATCGATCCCTGGTTGAGTTACATACTGTATATATCTATATTTCTGTTCCTATCCCTTGTCGGAGTGCTTTAATACCGTTGGTATTAAATGCTGGCAAGACCTCCTCGGCATACTTAAGCAGGCAGGGATCCTTGTAAGGCTGTTTGAGTGCTTAATATTTTCAGCACGCCGCTGACTTAAGCCCCTTAAGTGCTTTGGCAACACTTATTCCACGGTGGCACCAACGAAGCCCATTAAAAATTTGATTTGGATGAGAAAGAAAGAGAGAGAGAGTGGATGAGAGAGAAAAGAAGAAGGGGGGATAGGAGACACCATTTGCCATTACCTCCTCTCCTTCCGCACACACTGCGACAAAAACAAATACACCCATCAGGGGGTTGCCCACACAGGGAGTTTATAGACACACATGCATAGATACATACACACACTCGCCAGAGGTGCAATGTTTGTAATGTGCTCTGCTTTTTGACTGTAATGATGCCTTTTGTTGCTCTATAAAGCACTTGGTGATGACCCTATTTTGTTAAAAGCACTTGATGAATGTATTTGACTTTATTTGACTTGAAAATAGGGAACAGCATGTTTCAAATTAAATGAATAAAGATGTTTGTAAAGACAGTCTGTGGCAGATTTTAGCTAATAGTCCATAATCAGTTGATAAAGAATATGTAAAGTTGCTATTGTAATAGCAAAACTGTGTTGCCGCATGCATTTTACAGGACAATAAAAGTCCATGTAGTTAGCTTCCACGATTGGCTTTGCATAGCCTGTTTTATTGCCATCAGCGGTAATGATAGTACATGCGGCAGTGAGCATGGAAAAAGGAATTGCATTATGCTCCATGTGTTTATGCAAAAAATAGTGACAGGTTAGGCTCGCTGTTAGCAATGATTTCTAACGGTATAAAAAATATGTCGCTGATATGTTTTTATTAAGCCAGGTTCCCATCAGCATAACTCAATACAGAGTCATAGACAGTTCATTTCTGCTTCATCCGCATCCGCTTCAAATTGCAAATGCACACGCACACAAACATGTACATAGTTCTTGTCAGCAGACAGCCGTGCGCTTCCCTGCAGCCATAAAAACGGCCATTTAACATAAAGAGGCACTATGATGGCTCTGTGTTAGCCTGCTTGGATAAATTAATGGGTGGTGTGGATAGTGAAAGGGCCAAATGTACACTCTGCTTCAGTCAACACTGGACAGACGAGCACATTCAGACACACACACCGCCACTGTCTGTTGACCTGAAAGACAACCATTGTAACCGCTTCCATTCACACACACACACACACACACTCACAAACACACACACACACACACACACACACACACACACTCATCTCTAACCTTCACAAAATAGTATGCAAAATATGCAGACACTGATCCCACACTGGCACATTGGAACACACACACACACACACACACACACACACACACACACACACACACACACACACACACACACACACACACACACACACACATATATTCTAAGCAAGGGGAGGGTGGTCAGGGTTATATAAACAAGTGGAAGACCAAAAACGGAGAGATGGATGTGATCAACAACGATACCGCATTGGGATTATTGCAATTTCCATAGAGCCACAGGAAAAGAAGTCAAGCGAAAAGGAAAGGACACATTTTTGGGAACTAACTAGCTGCTTCGGGATTATCAACTGAGGATTGAGGGGAAAGGGGAGAGAAAGAGGGCAGAACGGATACACTGAACACAATGTGAATACTTTTTGTCTTTGCACATTCGTCTGCTCCTAGTCCCCAGACCTGCCGGAACCGGTTGAAGTTGACCGGTGAAGTCTGCGCCGTGGGGGGAAAGATTTGCGATGATCGGTTTTCTGCTTTCCCAGAAGTCTCAGGGCCTTCGTCGTTCAAGCTCATTGTGTCTGCAGTGCCACAGAGACTGAGAGAGAGAGAGAGAGTGGGGAGAGTGTAGTAATCGAAGGGTGACACCCGCACTTTATTTCATCAGATAGTGTTCAGTGAGGTGTGTAGTGCGGCTCGTCACGCTTTGTCTCTGCACTTCAAACAAACACACTCAGTAAACACAGACTTATACACACACACATACAAACACACCAGAGAAACAAGCTTCCACAGGCCGATGGTGCAGTAGGTCCTGGCAATCAGCGTGTCCGGACCTTGAACACAGCATGCTTTGAGATCGGTGTGTCTGAGGAGTGTTTATATCTGGAAGGCCACCAGGCACTGACTGCACTCTAAGTGGAGCATGTTGGAAAGGGAGAGTAAGAGAGGTGGAGACTGCAAGATTATACTGTCTGATAGCCTGTGATCATTCTGAGAAGTGTAAGAAATCACCATGTAAAATCCCTGTCCATTTACGCCACAGTGTATACACGATAGCGCATCAAAATAGTTCTACCATTCAAGCGGATAATAGTGGATACCTCGTGAGAATAATGGGCAAGTAAATCTGGTGTAAAAAAAACAGACAAAAAAGTGAAATATATGAAACTATTGCATATGTCGGCAGTTTTCTCAACCGTTTTGCAATTTGGTTATCCTACACAGCTAGGGCGAGCACTTCCCAGTCTCTGTCTTTATAGAGCGACACTTGAGCTCAATGGATTTTATTTAACCTTAGCTATCTCCAGATGAGTTGCGAGATACTGTCTTCTTTCCCTCCAGGGACCTGGCCGCTTTGGCTGTAGCTCAAAGGAACATTGACTTCTGCCTGCCGATTGGTTGGGGGCGAGAAGCGCAGTAAAAAAAGCTTGTTTGACTCATTAAAATACAATCTGTTGGAGAATGTGCATTGTTGCCCTAGATTTAACTGTCCTCAAGGGCATGGATATGTAGCTCTATTTCCAAAGTTAGCTTTCAGTCAACATCAGTAGAGATAAACTTGACTTGTTTTGGTGGGAAAACTGTTTCTCAGTCTGTATCCGACTGAAATATCGTATTATTGATGTTTTCTGTTCCTCAGAGCACTGTGGTTTGACCTACAGGAGACAAGCAGTCTGTTGTGGTTAATTGTGTGCGTGATTCTTATGGCACCTGGGTGAGGTGGACTAGCTTAGCTCTGAGTTTGACAAAGTGCACAGTACAGTCGCCGATGAGCTAATTCAGTTGTCCCTAATTTGGTTTATTGCATAGTTGCCATTACTGAATACCATTAAGAACAAAGAGTTGCAGGTCCGCTTTGGTCACCCCTGGTATTGGTTTTTCAGGTGTATTGATCCGAAAGCCTCGTCTTTGCTCTCGGGAGACTCAGAGCACTAAGAAAGAAAATAGCTAGCGTAGCAGTGTTTGCTTTGTTGTCTTTTTGCTTAGATGGGAATGAGCTCCTGTGCTCCTTAGTAGCAGCAACACTTTTGCACTGTATGGATTTGAGAATCATAGGCCTATCGTAAGTTATTTCTAAGCAGCACAAGGTGCTGAAGTCAACAGTGGAACTTTTTGTTGTTCTAAGCTCATCTCTTTGTGCATTGTGACATAGTGTCTAAATCGATAGCTCTGTTAGCGCCCTGAGCTCTGGTCAGAATTCTGTGTGTTTCCATGCAAGGCCTGGCTACAATTCAGTCCTAGCAGCTAAAGCAGTATCTTTGCATGCGTTGTGATGCAGTGTAGCACATAAGAGTCCTTTCTTTAAGAGTTCTCCTCAAACAACAACTTCTGTCCGATGGCACTGAAGTAAAGCTGGGCAGTTGGTGTGTGCACGTGTCTGCAGCATTGCA
Organism: Ammodytes marinus; assembly: GCF_949987685.1. Taxonomy (NCBI): domain Eukaryota; kingdom Metazoa; phylum Chordata; class Actinopteri; order Uranoscopiformes; family Ammodytidae; genus Ammodytes; species Ammodytes marinus. Next base: position 23,630,880 of record NC_137217.1, on the reverse strand, counting down.
GTTGAGAACAAATCAGAGTGTGTGTGTGGACTAGTTTGTCTGTAGAAGTGCAGGCAGGGTCACAGAGGAGCCATTGATCAAGCGTGCACATCCACACACACACAGACACACACACATGCACACGTTTCCATATCCTACACACAGAGCCTCTCAACACACAATGAGGCCTGTCCGGAGCTCTGTCCTCTGCAGCCTCCTCCCTGCCCCTCTCTCTATGGCCCTGTACAGCCTGGTCCTGGTCCTGCTTTGCATCACTCGTAAGTCTTGCACGCATGAATGCTCACCTCTACATCCACACACACACACACACACACACACACACACACACACACACACACACACACACACACACACACACACACACACACACACACACACACACACACACACACACCACAGATTAAATGGGATGTGCAATATTGATTCTACAGGGAAGCTTAAGTGTCATTACACACCAAATAAGTCAGGGGAACAAGCTCGTAATGTTCACATGCACACACTCATTTTATATCAAAGCCAGGATGAGACAATTTAGCGAAAGCCCATGCTCGTTGTAATTTTAATTTAAAACTCCCTGCAGATCTACCTCTGAAAGTTGTATTGTGATGCCACACTGTATGAAAAGGAACACAACTGTGAATCGGTACTAATTGGTGTAAATTGATACAGAATTGGATTCAGTGCTATGCCCAAGCACATGACCAAGGGAGGAACAGCTCGCAAAGGAATCTCGAAATGAGAGCTTCAGATGTTCGAATGTGCCGGTAATTAAGTTAGAATTGGTAATTAAGATTAAGACTTGAGAGAATATAAAGTATGAAGACAGAAGCATATGCCCAGGAGGTGACATTACCGGGGAATGAGAGAGGGAGGCAGACGGGGGGAGAGAGAGTGGACGAATGGACCAAAAGACTGAAGGGGGGAAACATTCACAAATGGAAACTGAGACAGAAAGACAGATATAAGAGTGGCTGACGACTTTTTCTCAGCTCTCTTCTGAATAACCTAATAAAAGAAAGTAGGACCCCAGAGTGGGAGAGATATGGCGAGCCAAATGAAGGTTGGGGGGTGGTGTGTGTGTGTGTGTGTGTGTGTTGGGGGGAGGGAGCAAAGGGAGGGAGTAGCATAGGCAGAAAAAGAGAAATGGCGAGACCATGATAGAGAACAACGCAGTCTGTGTGTATGTGTGCTCTAAAAAGACGGAGACGGTGGCGCAGGGTACAAAGATAAAGCAAAGAGACTATAGGCCTAAAAAAGAGCTGGTTTAAGATTGAACACGAGGCAGGGATGGTGAGAAAAAGCAACATGAAGTGGAGTGGGATTAGTGACTGTGTTGCTAAGCGCTATTAATACCTCATTTCATCACTAGTGTGCATTAAACACAGGGAGATGTTCTTTTCCTTCTGCTTATTGTTTAAACACATGTTGAGGTGCTCTGTGCACAATATACTCTACCTCTGTGCCATGCCGAAATCTCAATTTAGTGCTGTTTTTTTTGCCTATTAGATCAACATAAGGATATTGTGTCCAGTGGTAATTGGAGGGAGATGCTTGGTGGGGGTGACAATAGGGGGAGTGAGAGATACAGAGAGAGAGAGAGAGAGAGAGAGAGAGAGAGTTTGTGTCTTGGCAGTCAGTGTGGTTATGTAATGCATGCCAGTAGGGGCAGTTTTGTGTTGGACCTTGAACGTGCACACACATATATAATCTCTCGCATACATTTAACGCTATTTCACTCATGCTTTTAGACGCACACACACGCTTTTATATTTTCTCTCTCCCACACACACATTCATGAGCACACACAGACAGACACAGACAGACACACACACACACACACACACACACACACACACACACACACACACACACACACACAGCAAAGGGAAGGCATGGAGCCATGTGGTACATTTTGAAAAGGATGTTGGGAACAGTGCTTTTTTGGCTGTGGGGGGAATCTCCAGTGTGGTAGCCCGCCCGCGTAATAGCCCTGTACATTTATTTTAAGCCGCTGTTGGGGTGTGTCTGGTGGCCATTGTCGCAGGGTTGTTGAGGCTGTGACAGAGCCCGGGCTCCATAAAACCCTGGCCCAGCTAGATAGAGCTAACCGGCTTTAGCTGTCAGAAAGAGAGGAGAGAGGGAAGAGAGAGAGAGAGGAAGCTGGTGGCTGGTGAAGGGTAAAAAGAGGTGAAACGAGGGATCGCAAAGAATAATGGGATGGGTGGACAAGAGCAGAGGAGAGCGCTCAGGGAGATGCAGTGCAGCCGGAGAGGGGTGAGGTGATTGAAATACACCAAGGGACCAGAGAGACATAAAGATACAAGGTCAAAACAGGGAGATAGCAGGAGCGGGAGAGAAGGAAAAGGAAAAAAGAAGGGTTGAGCTGGTGACAGAAGGAAGACGACATATGTCAATGCAGAGGATGCTTACAGTGTGACTAGGTCGGAGTATTACATACTGAGGAATACAGAGAGAGCTTAGTGGAGCTGATAGGCTTAATCAACTCTGTGTCGACTCATTTGGCGATGGCTTAAAATGTAACCAACATTCATTTATATGAAGAAGTTACGCGCTATAGCTTTAAAAGTTGTGAAAGGATGTGAAATGCAGATACGAATGAAAGTGAATTTGTCTAATGGGAAGTCAAGCGTGAACACAGCCAGGTTTATGCTGATTTTGCTGATTAGCACTGCAGTGCTCACAGTACACATCAGCGGGTGATGGAACGAGAGAGTCGGAGAGGAGAGGAAAAGAGAGGAGATGAAGTTCATGCCAAACAGAGAGAGAGAGATTAAGAAAGAGAGGTAGAGAAAGGAAAAGAGAGGGATATATACATATATAGCGGTGAAAGGGCTGAGCTATACGGATGGCAATAAAAAGAAGCAAAAGTAGAGGAGAAGATGAAAGAGAGAGTAAAAAACTGAGAACTTCAGTCTCATCACTGTTTTGTCCTCTTGTCCCATTCACTGCCTTTGCTTTTTTTTATTCGGTCTCTCCCTCGCTCCCTCTCTTCCCGGTCTCCCAGCAAACTACAAAAAACTGTGCGATTATGCCGAAGACCTGAGCTGCAGAACAAATCACATTTAGCAAAGGAGAGTGTGGAGAGAGAGAACCATGCAGAGAGGCAGGAGATGATTCCCACTGAGTCACAAAAAAGGAAAGAGAATGAGAGATAGATTGCGTGGGGGAATGAAAGCCTATATTGCGGCTTGGAAAGGAAACCTATTGCAAGGAGAGGAGGACAGAAGAAGAAAAATGGAGGGACGAGACCGCAGCTAAAGGGAGAGAGAGAGGGAAAGAGAGAGAGGGAAAGAGAGAGAGGGAGAGAGAGAGAGAGAGGGAGAGAGAGAGGGAGAGAGAGAGGGATAAAGAAAGAGATCCAACCATTCTGTTGAGGCCCGGGAGAGAGAGAGAGAGAGAAGAGGAGAGGGGTTCTTTAGGACAGTGCTGATGAGGAAGATGTATGATAAACGATGCAATAAGAGATTAGGGAAGACGGGAAGAAAGGAAAAGGGACCGGTGAAGGGAAGAGGAATCAAGGCTTTATAACAGGCAGAAAGAAGGTGGGGAGGACAAGGGATGGAGAGACAGCCAGTTTAAATAATAGGAGAAAGAGGGAGTTAGGGAGAATGAGATTAGACCCCGAAGGAAGGAAGCAGGACAAGAGAATTATGAGTTTTGAACTAAGTTGGGGGGGGGGAGTGGAGGAGTGAAGAAGGCGACAGAACTAAGGTAATGAGAGCGACGCGGAGCGAGAGATTTGTAAAGGATTATGTTTTATTTATAAAGGGGAGCGTCTCTTTTTTCTTTGCACTGGGTTTGATTGGCAGAGTTTTGGCTCCCTGAGAGAGATGGAGTGATAATTTTAGACTGAGAAGAAAGAATACAGGGGGAAAAGAGAGGGGGTAGGGGGGAGAGTTGTGGGTCTGCAGAGGGAGGTATGGAAGGAGAAGAAGCTCAAAGTCAGCGTTTTTTTCTCACTAGAGTCACTACGGCGCAAAACTCTGTGATTAACCTGGAGCAAGTGTGCATGCTCGCGCGCCCACACACACACACACACACACACACACTCGCACATATAAACATCGCAAACATAATTTGCATACATACTGGGGAATCTCAGCACGCCTCACAGACTCAGGGGGATAGCGAGGAAAAATGTTCATCCAGATGGGAAGAGATGGAGACGTTGCCAACAGGACGACCCCATAAGAGTGAAACTAGGAGCTGCTGTTATTGTTTTAATTAAAGCAGTAATAACATAAGGGCTTGTGCATTGTAGTCTCCTTCATCGATTCCCTTGTAAATCCGTGGCCAGCATACAAAGAAAACACGAGCTCCTGGCCCTCGTCCAATCGAAAGATAATGAGATATAATGAATAGGGAGACAGTGTCTGCACTGCTTCAAGGATACATAGGGGCTTGTTTGGGGCAAATGGAGACAGCTCATCTCTTCTGTGGCTTGTCTTTCTTTTTTTTTTGCTTCTTCTATCCTTTCCTCTCTTCACTCTCAGAGAGACATGGGCAGGGAGAGAGAGGGATGAGTAGGGTGAGTGAATCGGAGGGAGAGAGGGGATGCAGCAAGGCGGTAATTCAGCCCGTTTACCCCTTTGGCAGTTTTCTAGAATTTACCGTGACCAAGGGTGAGCCAACAGTCCACCTGGCTGCCTCCCAAATCCCCCTTTTTTTAACTCTCCACACCTCCCTTCATCCTCCTCTCCCTCCGTCCCTCTCTCCGCCCTGCTTCCCTCGGTTTATAACTCAACCCCATTGCTGGACCATTAGAAAGGGCCCCTGAACAGCCTTGTCTTATGAATTTGCACGCCTATTATTTCTTTATTTCTTTATGTATTTTGAAATGATGGCCCTTCTCAGATATCTATGGCGGTAGTAAATAAAGGCTCTCTTCTTTTTTTTACGGTGGGGGCCTTGACAACAGCAGGGGCACAGGCATTTCAAATGATGAGAGGCACCAATTCACCACTATGAAATACTGCCCCCGCTTGGTTGGAGAGAGAACTGATTGTTTTTGTTTCCCCCCTCCTGTTTTATTCATCCGTTTATCATAGCAGTCTGTGCACCGCCGTGGTATCGATTGCGCTCAGCATTTTCTCTTGATGTGATTCGACGCTTGTGGAGTATTTTATTATGGGCACATATTCTAATGGGGGCCAGATTAATACCACTGTCACACATGTTGATTCCCCCCCCCCCCTTCCTCCTTCCCGCTTCTCGTTCCCTCTCTCTGTGCTGTACTTTACTGGTAATCAGAAGTGCAACCTCATGGCCTTGATGTGAAGCCTATAAAACCTACAGTCAAACTAAAGTGCCGTTACCCAGCTGTGTTATGAGGAGCGGGTGTAGAAGAAAATGCGTCATCTCTGGAATGTTTTGTCCAGCCCCTGCCAGCTGCATTATTATACCCAAACCGATCGCTTCCTAACTCCCTGCTATGATTTCCTGGTTAGAGCCCCCTCACTCCCCCACCGTTTTTCCTCCCTCTGTTCTCTGTGCCCGTATTGAACATCCACCCGCAGCCAGCAGGTGTTTCTGGGTGGCATCTCTCAGCGGGCGACAGAGGATGCCAGCCAACCCTTTTACAAGATGTTTTATTTATTTATTTTTAACTGTTTTTCCTTTGACGCTTTTCTGTAGCCTATACTGCTACACCACTGAAGCTAATTTCCTTTGAAGGGGTGACAGCTGTCAGGGGAAGTGGCTGCGCAAATGGACAGTTAATTAGTTTTCTTGGCCTCGTTCCAGAGTCAAACTTTTGACCGTTTTCTTCATCTCGAGTCGCTCTCAAGGAGCCCTCTTTCCGTCTCGCTTCTTTCGGGTCACTAATCACACAGACTGCACTGACTTTGTCAGGACCATAGATAGGACGCGCGGCAGCACTGTTACAATTAACACTGTTTAAAACAATGGCGGTTGAGACCGGTTGCCACGGTGATGAGTAATAACAGCCATTAGAAAAATAATTGGGATGGCGTTGGCAGGCCCTGATGGCCCCTGATATGAATCACAATATTGATGCAGAGAATGGGAGCATTAATGACTACAATTAGTGGTAATTGTCAGGATTTTTTTCTCTGTTCCAGAGAGTATTAGAATCCCCTTTGTCTTTATCCCCCCTTGGTTTCTTTCTGTCTTCAGTTCAATATCCACTGTGTCTCTCTGTTTCCCCAGATGTGATGAATATGTGGGCTTTGAGTATTTCATTAAAATAGATTAAAATCGAGGGGAGAATTAAATTTGGATGAAGTTGGCGGGATGATATGATGTCAAAGTAGCTAAATCGCAATATGCCAACGCCTGCATATGCACAGCACACCCAATGCCCATGCCCATCCTTTTGTGAAAGTGTGCACACACTCGCAAACACACAGACACACACACACACACACACACAGACACACACACACACACACACACACACACACACACACACACACACACACACACACACACACACACACAAACTCGCTCTAGAACTTAGGAAACGCTCAGTTGCAGATATAGACATTTATTCTCGCCCAAAGCAGTCAAGTCAGCAACTCCTGCGTTGGCAGCCACCATCTGTTTGTCACACAACATTTCCTGCCTTCTGAAGGTGTTTTACAGGGCTCAGAGCCACCATACTAAACCCTATCTTAGAGTTTTTCCAGCAGTGAAGTAACATAGTGTAGTCTTTATATCTCTATCTGCACACCTTATTGCCTGCCTTATCATCATGTTTCAATATTGATGTTGTTCTTTCTCTAAATCTGTAACATGGCCAACTCTTTGCCAGGGAGAGAGGGGAATGCAGATGGAGACGCAAATTGATAAATACTAGTTTGGGGAGACCAACAAGCTGGTTCTCTCTTAAAGGCAATCACATTGCACTCCAGGCTGAAGCATTATGGCTAATTAGCATAAATCATTAGAATTCAAACAAGCTCTGGTGTCCATTGTGCACGGCGGGAGGTGTGACTCACTCGGCCCGTGTCAACACTCGTGACCCACAAACAAGGACGGCGCTCCAATCAGAGCATAATCAAGCTCCTCATTACTGACTCTTGAGCTCATCATCAAAGAGGCTCCCTGCTGTTTCTCAGCTCCCTTGTCGAAATAATGTTTGAATTTAGGAGCCAGAAAAGTTTGTTGGAAAGAAAAAATGCAATTGTGAAAAAGTTTCTTAGAGTGTTCATGTGGCTCTGCATGCATACAGATTTCTGTGTGGGAATATATGTACTGTAGGTATTCCTATATCTTCAGAAAGGTGTTTCTTGAGCTGGTATGGGCATGTTCATTCACAAGCACCAAAGCCAGTGCGGTTTAGCGTGCAATTGGATGAGAAATGGCATTTAGAATGCGTGAAGTGCATTGGAGGCTGACACCATGTTCTCACTGCTCTGCACTTTGGCCAGCCTTTTCACACCGAGTCGATAACAGACTCATACGATAAGACTGCATTCTAAACTATTAATTCACTCGCAGGTGGTGGCAGGGCTACGGTCCAAACTGGGTTCTGTCTGTGTGTCCCTTCGTGTGAGTGTATCGTGTTATATAGCCGTTGTCTTTATGTGTGTTCATTCATGTGTGTATGTGCTGGTGTGTGTCTAAATTCAATACCAACAGCTACTTAGAGATTTAATAGGGCATTATGTATTCAAATGCATGTGTGTTGATGCATTCTGTTAGACTGGCCTAGAGGCAACGATGCTGTTTGTATGCGAGTGTGTGTGTGTTTGTTCACGTAGAAATATGAATGGCAGTAATTATAATCATCCTTATTATAAATAAGAACACATTGTTGTAGAGGACCCTCTTTTACTTGTTGAGTCTTTCAGTGTCTTTTTCCTCTGGCGCTCTCCATCTCTTTATCTCTATCACTCGGTCTCCTGCCCTCTTTTACTCCCTCCTCTTCATTTCTCTGTTGTTTTGTCCATAATGATGAATAGCATGGTAAATGAAGGATGCTTTCAAGTACCTTGTTCTGGAAGGTTCTATCTCTGAGTGAGGTGCAAATTGCACATCTCCTATTTTTCCACATCTGTGTCCCTCTCTTTGTTTCCTCTTCTCCATCATCCAGCTTCTGTATCACTGTATTAATGTCTCTCTCTCTCTCTCTCTCTCTCCATTTCAGCCCGTTGTCAGGCGGTGCAGGCGGAGAATGTGACGGTCTTGGAGGGAGGCACGGCCCAGATCTCCTGCCGTCTGCAGAACTATGATGGATCCATCGTGGTCATCCAGAATCCCCGTCGGCAGACCCTCTTCTTCAACGGCACGCGAGGTGTGTGCGTAGGCCTATATATACATGTGTGCACACTTGTCGCTGCTGCAGACAAACTTAATCCATGTGTGCCAATGATGCATTTTCCTTTGGCCTTTTTAAACACATTAACAATGACTCGCCTAGACCAGCGACATTACATTTATTTATTTTTCACTGTAAATCTTCCCCCCTTTCCTTTTTCCCTTTTGAAGTGATTCCACATTCAAAAGTCAAGATAACCCTGGAGTTAATTTTGGAGAGTTATTGTCTGGCCCCAAACAGTGTTACTGCTTTAGCTGTTTTTAAAATGATAGTTCTAAGCTATATAAGCGTGTAATCCACTTTTAACCCCTGTGATGAGATCGGGAATTATCACAGCTCCTCATTAAAGCATGACCTTGGCATCACATGTTATTATTGTAACCAATATTATAATGAAGACAAATTACACTGAAGACCTCAGGCCAAGCAAACACTACATCTTTTTTTCTTTCTTTAATTAATTCATTAAAAGCTGCCACCCTAGCCAGATTTTCCACTAGTGTGTTGACCCTGTAAGCTAAATAGAAAATGATCAAGGATATTAAACATAGCCTTTGAAATGTATGTTTGGCCGCGTTTTGGAGCCAAATGTTGCCTTGTGTTCAGTGGTGGTAGCAATAGTTTTTTATGCCCTTAGATGAATTTGAATATGTTCAAGTAGTTTTGGTCGTTCAAGCTCATCCTGAAATATAAGAAACATTGCTGTGACATTTGATTGCTCTCTATCGATCTACAGATGTATCTATCTATCTATCTATCTATCTATCTATCTATCTATCTATCTATCTATCTATCTATCTATCTATCTATCTATCTATCTATCTATCTATCTATCTATCTATCTATCTATCTATCTATCTATCTATCTATCTATCTATCTATCTATCTATCTATCTATCTATCTATCTATCTATCTATCTATCTATCTATCTATCTATCTATCTATCTATCTATCTATCTATCTATCTATCTATCTATCTATCTATCTATCTTATACATCTATATATACAATACTGTCTGTGTGTCTGTCTGTCTGTCTGTCTAGGACACTAACATGAACAAAAAAAAATATGGACACAAACAGTGTTGGCTTCATGTTAAAAAGAAAAGGAAACAGTGACCAATGCAACACAGCCATGGTGATCAACCATTAAAATTAGCTTGAACTGGTTGGGAGAGAAGCATCAAAATCAAAATCCCCTTAAAAGAACACTCGCTCAACCGAGCTTGGCATTGTGCAAAACTCCTCAACAGTGTCCTTTAAATCTACATCCCAAAATCTCATCCTCTATGATCTCTCTGACATGCTTCTCACCGAAATAGTTTTGATGAGTTAGGCTGGCGTGATTGTATAACAGGTGTTAATTTTCCCAGCTTGAGAGAGTCTGTTGGCTGAGCTCACTACACTCAAGCTGCTGCTGGTAGCCGAATGTTGCTGAGTTCCAAAGAAGCTCATGGGATAGTCGTACATTATATTATTTTAATCTCAATCTGCCACTGTTGCTCAGAACATGTTTTTGAACTTCATTCAAGAATCAGTGAATTCAGATTAGGAACATTTACAGTTTTTCTCAGTCGCTTTGGTGCTTTTCTCACATCACTATTAACATTTGCACAGCAGTTAGTGCATTTCTCAAAACAATTTGTGCAAACTGCAAAACCTAGTGGATAACCTGCAAAAGTACGTCACTTGCTCAAAATGGATAGTCTATTCCTCAAAAGCAAGTATTCATGTCAATGAAACTGCCTGTGCCAAATGAGAAGTCTTGACACCATCGTTTATGAACAAGATAGTCAAATGGCTTTGTCATATTTTCATTATGACAGTTTATTCTCTCAGTGTTTTCCAATGCAAAAAAAAGGTCAGAACTCGGTGACACATACCTGAAAATGCTCAAGACAGCACTATACACTACTTGAACAGCCATTTGAAAACTACAGTAAAGTTACACATTGCTGTAGATAGGGGAGTAAGTGAGTACAAGACACTGAATACATATGTTTCACATTTTTACTGTATATGCTCTTTGCAATTCTACAGCATTGTGCAAAAGAAAAATACACTTCAGTCACTTATTTAGAACAAACATAAAAAAAACACCCTTTTGGTAGAGCTGTGCACAAATGTGAACAATATAACAGGACATATTGTAACTGAACATATATAGGTAAATCATTCTGGCACATCCAGACGTTCCTGTCTGTGTCTGGCCACGTATTTTCATCTACATCACAACGGACATTATCCCTTGCAATGCAGCGAGCAAAGTACAACTAATACTTCACACACCTCCTCGTGAGAGCAATTGTTCAATTTAGGAGACATTTCCAGGAAAAATATAAAGAAAGGTATAGAATTTGCTTGACAGAATTTGACAACTAGTTCACCAATTTTGTATGTAATGACTCAAGCAATGAAATGAAGAGTATTAGTTTTATAGGGAACGACTATTCAGCATCCATAAGTATAGTTCATTTTGACTGGCATGACATAAGCAAATGACAATGTTATAAAACAGCAGAGAATTGTATGAAAGCAACTGATACATGTCCAAAAGCATTTGCAATTTGTTCAGAGGAAGGAGAAATTGCTACTATGATGTGCTCAAATGACTAAATGTTGCGGAAGTTGAACTAATAGTTGTGAGAATTTTCATTCTGATCTGAGAAAAGCACCAAAGCAACTGAGAAAAACTGTAATTCAGGTGAACTGACTCAGATGCATCAGCATTTTTTTTCTGATGATTTATCTAATGGCTGGTGATAGATAAGCAACTCCTCAGCTACACTGACGATGCAATAGTCAGTCTCACACGGAATTAAACTGATCGCATATCCATCATCTTTTGAGTGTATAAAATGGCAAATAAAGTCAAGTGCTAGTTGCACGATGTAGTGAGTAGATAGACATCCTCAGGTACACTGTGGTTAATGAAGTGACTTGTGTGAATAAATGGCTGCCAGATCCACAGAGGATTTTTACGCAGCAGACCTTGCAGGTTTAACCTCTACATGATGAAGACGGGTTTAAGAAATACTTTAAGCCGATAGATAGCCAATATCAACTATATACAAGATCAACTATGAAGATAAACTATGATCAAACGATCTAAGAACTGCTAGAACTCAATTAAACAGGAAATTAAATAAAAAATATGCATAAGCATTATTTTTTTTGCATGTGCATATTTGTAATTGAACACATTTTCACATTTATTATCATTACAACTTTCAGCACTCGTAATTACATGGAGTCAACAATCGAGACTCCGTCAAAGTAGTAGGCATTGAAGATTTTCTAAATTGCACACCAGGATAAGACTGGAATACTTAATACAAAATAGCTGCTTTCATTGTTCACTGAAACAACATTCAAATACTTTTGTTCTACACAAAAGTATTGACTGTTTCTTCACTTGTTAATCACCTCAATCACTGAGTGACCTTAATTAGTCAGTTGAGGTTGCTGGCGTTGGAAAAAGCGTACTTTCAACTCTCCCCCCAATTCCATCAGATCAGCACTACACCGGTGAGCTCTATTAAGTATTTAAACAGAGCTGCCCTGTCTGCTCGCTCACCAGACAAGAAGACTGACACCCAACGGAAATCTAGATGGAGCCTAATCAGCGAGTGAAAGAATACGAGATGTTGAAGCTAGACTGAGAGAAAGAATAACAGAGAATAAAGAAAATAGTGTGTGGGGGGGGGGAGAGAGACAAAGGGCAGGGAGTGGGAGGTGGGGTTAAGAAAGACTTATCAACAGACAGAATGCAGAGAGAGGGAATGTCAAGCGACAGCACTGGGAATTGATCCAAAGGTTAGATAAGTTAAATATAGATAGCTTCCCGTAACTAATTTGGCAACCAATAAGCGTCCGAAAAAAGCCTTGTTGGGGACATTTTCTGGGAGCGTAAATTAACATCTCACTCTGACTCTCTCTCTACGTCCACGTTTTCTCCCATCACTCGCTGTATGGGCTCTTCCATTGCTGCCCATTGCCCATCTGCCGCCCAGATAATGCATTCTGACAAAACAGAGGCCTAGATTGTGTGCAGCCGAGCCATCCCATTCCACACTATAACTGCCCAAATAGAGGTGTCGCTGTAAGTGCTGTGAATTAGGCTTGCCTGTTTTTGCGAGTTAGCAAACCAGTCAGGGGGGTTGGGGGGGGCGTGTTTTATGAGATTGTGTGGGGACTGATAATAGAGCAGTGGAAACAAATGGAGCCCTTTCTTCTCAGTGGTCCATATCTCTCCTTCTTCCAACTCCTCTTAGCATGCAAATGAGATGGGACAATAAAGGTGAACTTGGACTTGAGCAGAAGTCTGACATTTAGTTGCCATTTAGTGCAGAGGAGAGGAGGGGGGGGGGAAGGATTTACCTATCTGTGTGGGGAATGGCTCGGTAACAATGCTCTCACTGCCATCCGGTAAAGTGGGACATTTTAGTGGGGGTGTTGTTGGGTTTAAAGATTAGTGGTGTGTGCACTTCCAAGAAGAGTGGACCGACTCCATCTCACTCCAGGCTGGTCTCACTGTCGCCTGTGGATTTCTTTCTCTATCTCTTATTATTTGTTCCGGCATTATGTACTGTAGCTATATTACACTATTTCCCTTATTCTTTTCTTGCACATCCTCTCTCACACACTGACATTTACACACAAAGCCAATATCTTGTATATAGTAGTGGCTGTGTTGTGTTGACTTATGCTGCATGATGGCTGGTTGTGACTGCTGTGTGAGCCAGCAAAGCGAAAACAGAGGAGCAAAGAGAGAGGGACAGGGAGTAAAATACAGATGGGGAGTGAGGGAGAGGTTTCACACAGCCAAGTCAGTCAATACAAAGTGAGTCTCAAATGAGAATAGGCGGACATTGAGCCAATGTCTCCTACATACTGTTATTTGGTGTTATTTGTTATTATCTGAATTTTCTTTTCTTCGCCATTGATTCTGCTTTTTCTTCTGTGACAAAAGAGCAATTGTTGCATGTTCTCCCTCTCCTCATCCTCCCCTGTAAATTGTGCTTTCCTTTCTTTCTTCTTTTGTGCATCATGTTGTGTGCCTCCTTGGTTTAAAGGTCCAGGGTTGTGTGTTTTTTTCACTCTTTATTTTTCCACTCTTGGCTTATTTTCCATATACTGGGTTGCATTGTTTGTGCTCTCTATACAATTTGAGTATTCATCTCGACTCCCAGTGAACCAGAGGAGCAGCTCCACTCAATTAAATAGCTTTTCCTCAAATAATTATCGGTTGCGCGATAGATAAGCTTTATTTGCGTAGGACTTTTCAAAAGGGGCTTCACACAGCAAGTAAAACAATAATGATTAAAAGCTAATAAGTTGAAAAATAAAAATGCCAAACACTAATTAGAATATGCGGGCATAGAGAGGAAAGAAGTGAGCGGTTACAAAGAGAATGAATGAGTACATTCTCGTTTAGGATAGTCCAATCAGTGCTCGGGAAAAATGAACAACACACTCACTCAAAGCTGGAAATGAGAGACGCAAGACATCTGTTATGTTGTATTAATGCACAGCCTGGAGCTGCTCCATCGAGACTGACTTTGCAAACTCTCTCTGAACTTTCTGTTTTTAATATATCAAACTGAGCTTTAGATTTAACAGCACAATCAATTGAAAAGCAGAAAATCATCTGGGGTGTATGTCACAGTCACTATTTCTCTTTCTTTTTTCTTTTTTTTTTGCATTTTTTTCCGTCTGCAGAGCTGTCCATGGGAGTGACATCACAAATTAGGAAGCAGTAGAAAACTGGGCTCTTGTGCCTGACTGTGGGAGTTAGAACTGACTGTTTGTTAATACAGAGCAAAGTATCTTGAGGCTATAATGAATAACTGATTCCACAGCTGAAAATGTCACACCGCTCCATTAAAGCAGCCCTTGCTTCTCTTGTGCTGTTTGAAGTATCTTGCCAATTACTGCCTGCAAAAAGGTAAAAATAATGTAATTGGAAAAAAAAATCAATCCCACCTGTGCGCCCTTATTGTTAAGAGAAGTGCAAGCCATTGCAGTGACTGCCACCAACTTGGGCTGTAAGTGGCAATATCAGCCACGCATCCCTTCAATTCACTGTAGGTGGTGGTTTACAGGTGCCAGGCTCTTGACGCCTGAATTGTCGGTCACATGATAGTTTATTTTTCAGCGTTTCAAATCATTTTAATTTTGATGCTCGACAGCCAATAATTATTGCCTACTTTGCCAATCCAGTGGACTGGTAACTGACTTGGCATGTTGCAGACATCCCCATCTCACTGCATGTGTATCTGACTCTGCTTGTCACTAGCATCTTTAGTGATTGTTAGCGAACAAGTGGGCATCAGGAATGTAATGTCGTCATTCTAAGTCAACACTAGAAAAATCACAACTGAAAAATTCCTTTGGAAAATGTCACTGGCGTGGATTGATGCCAAAACACAGGTCGTTGTAAATCCACTTACAGAAATGAACTGCTATGCAAATACTTCCGCTTCTTACGTCCACTTAAAATTAGGAGGTGTTGGATACATCACTCATTACTGATTGGCTGAGGTAAAATGTTTCCAGAAACAGAAAAAAACAACCCAATAATGAAGTGAAATTAAACAGCAATTCAGTTGGATTATCTCGGCATAGGTTTGCCCATTTCAAACAGTTCCCCCTTGTGGAGAATGTGCAACCTGCTAAATGTGAATAATTGAGTTTGTGATTGAGGTACAGACCCACACTCCCTGAGGTGCTTCTCATCTAAAAACACATTCAAACTAAAGCAAGCAAAGGGCTGCCAGTAAAATGTGTTAAAAACAGGTTCTTTATTTTGACACTCTGGCAGTCGTGTGTGTGTGTGTGTGTGTGTGTGTGTGTGTGTGTGTGTGTGTGTGTGTGTGTGTGTGTGTGTGTGTGTTTCTGCTTGGTGTATTTCAAGCAAGCAAAGCAAAAAAAAACTATTCTTAATGCTCTGTGTCTTCCTCTGAGGCAATACCAGAAGAAGAAAAAATTAATCAACTACATTGACCCAGAGGAAAATAGGTTCTGTTTTTTTTTCATTCCATCTGTTGCTTTGCTCATTTTCCTGAAAACAGTATTTAGTTGTTTTTTCATAAAGTTTAGTCTACACAGACAGATTGTTATTTCTCTAGCAACAAACGATGTATTAAACCCATCTTCTCTCCTATCCCCTCTTTCCACCCACTCCCCCCTCCCACACACACACACACACACACACACACACACACACACACACACACACACACACACACACAACCCAATACTGTCTCACTTCCTCCCCACTTCCATCCCATCTCTCCAAACAATCTCTCCATTTTTCTCCCTCTCCACCTTCCCAGCCCTGAAGGACGACCGTTTCCAGATGGTGCTGTTCACCACTCAGCTGGTGCGCATTGAGTTGACCAACGTCAGCGTGTCGGACGAGGGCGGCTACTTCTGCCAGCTCTACACCGACGCCACGCACCACCAGGTGGCCACGCTGTCCGTGTCCGTTCCCCCGGAGACGCCCGCCGTGGAGGTGAAGCAGGAGGCCGTGGAGGGCGGAGAGGTGGAGCTCAGCTGTGTGTCGCCGCGAAGCAAGCCCGCCGCCACCCTGCGCTGGATGCGTAACGGCCGCGAGATACCAGGTAGGCAATTGCAATACGCCGGTATAGGAAATTCTGACGGTATGATAGCCTTAGGTCAGGGGTGCCCATTACGTCGATCGCGAAGGGATTGTGGGTAGATCGCCATGGCATTCTTAAAAAAACGTTTTTTTTACTGGCTCAATATAGGCTCCTAATCTTTGAAGGCCCCGAACAACTTTATTTAAAAAAAATAAACAATTGACTGGCTCATTACAGGCCCCTAACCTTAGTAGGTAGGGGGGGGGGGCATACAGAGATCTGGCACCAGTACATTTGATATTTTTTAAATTACATTGTTCGTGGCTACGAAGATCAGGGGCCTATATTGAGCTATACTGTATTTAAAAAAACCTGTACATTTCTTCTTTCTGCTTTTTGGTAATTCTGTGTCCCCACATTATTCCAGAAAATAGTACTAAATAGCTCACATAGGACACAGCTGATTTAGCCTTAGTATTCTTCTCAAAATGCGCCAGATTGATGCATTTTACTTTAAAAGTTTCAAATTTTTCTTCCGTGGGGGCATGCTCCCAGAGCCCCCTAAAAGGCCCTGAGTGTTACCTAAAAAATTATTTGTTTGTTAATCAATAGAAATATTACATTTTTATAGTAGGTAGATCTTCTTGACTTGGTCATTATAAAAGTAGCTCACAAGCTGAAAACGTGTGGGCACCTCTGCCTTAGGTGCTACGAGGAACTTTAAATATTTCTAAAACAGTTAAATTTTTCCTCCGATGATCATAAATTACACGTAACAGCAAACGAGACCATCAGTGCAAAGAATAATAGGCCTATATAGTTTTTCTTAATGCCTTTGACATGGGTATGTTCACCCAGGAACGACAGCTTGCGTTGTAAAAACACTACTGCTTTTATCCAAAGAGGGTGCAAGAAGAAAAAACTGAAAGTCCCTCAGAGGCTGCAAAAAATACCACAGTTTCACGGTATCACTGTATTGCGATTACTAGCTTGCATATATAATTTGAAATGTATTGGTAAAAAAACAAAAAATAATTCCCCCGGCTGAACACAATCTTTTTATTTTCAAACAACATATAGAATAGTCTGAACATTAAAGCTGGGGTGGAGGATTTGGGGAGAAAATGGCAGTTGGGATAGAGACAATCAGAAATCATATACCCCAGCTTCAATAAACTTGTATGAAAATAACTTAATATAATAGATTATTAAATTATTCCAAACAACATTTAAATAAAAAGCAGTCCTTTAAAGGTGTTTCAAGGAACTTTCAGTTTTTTGTTCATTCTTGCACACTCTTTGGACAAAAGCCGTAGTGGTTTTACTACGCCAGCTGTTATCCATGTCAAAGACATCAAGAAAAACTATTTCAAAGTAGCATTCTTTGCACTGATGGTCCTGTTTGCTGTTACATTGAATTTATCGGCCCATTCTAATACCAGCTACCTGGACTGTCCATGGTTGACAGATTGGACCGATGGGTTGGTAGATAATTATGAGTGATAAATGGGGGACCTAATGGGGAAATGTAAGGCAGGTGAAGTGGGATGGGTGGATGGTATCACAGATTGAGTGTTGCTGCATTAAAAAAAAGGATGAATGGAACGGTAGATTGATGGGTTGTCAGATGGAGCGGCAGATGGATCATTTGATGGGATCAGGTGAAGATGAATGGATGGGGGGAAACATGACATTTTTTGGGCTGCGGTTCTGCCAAAATCCTTCCCCTCCTCCTGGTTCCTTGATTTAGACTGAGTGTTCTTTACAATATTTATAGACGACGATCCAGTTTCGAATGATCAAACGCACTTTTTTAAGATGTGAACCGTGATCATTTCTTAAGTTTTTTTCATCGCTTGGATGAGAACGAGTCAATGTTGATCTGTGTGTTTAGAAGACAGACATTAACAGCAAGTGTTTCTGTGTGCTTTTCTGTCTAATATATCCACTTGTCAAATTATTTCCCTGTACCCCGCTATATATCTCCGAATGTTTTCTCTTGAAAATTTAAATTCAAATGTGGTTTATTTGCACATAATCTCAGACGTTCACAACTGCCTGATGCTTTATTCATACACTCCAGATGTTGCACGTATTCTTTCTTTCCCAGAAGCCCTTTCAATTCACCATAGTCTTACTCTCCGTACTTCTTTGCTTATGATAAATCTGCGAGCAATTCATCAGTCAGTTACCTTGATCTATCCTCCTTTCTAACTCGCCGTCTCCCTTGGCTTCCCGCAGTTAAAGGGGTGCACCTCACTCAATAATAAATCTGAGACCTATCTTTCCCATTGCCTTCAGTCTATTTGACCCCTGAGCAATCTTTCATTTGCACTCGCCTGTCAAATCACCGTTTTTTGCCTATAATTCCTAAAAAAAAACTTCTCCAGGTGGCTGAGCATGAACAAAAAAATTCAACAAATATTGGACTAAGCTCTGCAAAAGCATATCTCACTCATGACTATGGGTATCATTGTAATCAATATAGTTCCAGTTTTGAATAACCGCAGACAGACACCATTGTTAAAAAGTCTAAATCACCGCCACACGTTACGTTATCGTTGAGCAATTAGTTCATACTCTGTGCCTTCCAATAATTGATGGAATTACGATATGAAATACTTTGAGATAAACTGCTACTGACAGTTTTTCAGAACAAAGAGCGGAAAAAGGGAGAGAGAGGGGGATGACATGCAGTAAAGGTCCGCGGGTCGGATTTGAACCCGCGACCACTGCAACAAGGCCTCAGCCAAAATGGTACGCGGTCTACCCGCTATGCCACAGAGCGCCCCATTGACCAAAGTTTTACTTCCTTCAAAACTTCATGTGAGCTGTTGTCTCTTTTAATTTTGTCTGACAAACAGCGTTTCTTTCATCCAGTCTTTCTTCCCATTTCATTTAGTCTCTCCTCTCTCTGTCCTTCTGATCTCCATTTCTTTCTTTTTTTCTTTTTTAAAACAAAGACCTGATGCCTTTCACATCGGCTATCCGTTGCAATTGGCTAAGTGGGACACACTTTTGTCTCTCTTGTTTCATCTTGTTTACTATAACGTTTCGCCCTTGTTTCCTGCGCCCTGAGTTAAATGAACTGTGACACTAAAGGTTAGAGGCAGATCCCAACCGATAGAGGAAGGCACTATTTAATTAAGACACTATCTCTCCCTTAAACCCGCTCATCTGCACCCGCCACCACCATCCTCTCTCTCACGCTTCAATTGGGGCCCCACCGCTTTCATTTGCTGGCCGCACGTAATTGAAAAACTCAGCGCGATATAAGTAATATTGTTATATTCTGCCTCAACGAGCACAAACCCCCACTACGTGACCATGTCCTTTCTCTTGCATCTTTTTCTTCCACGCTGCATCTGACCTGGCACTCTTATCGTCCTCTTTCATGCCTGCATTGGCTTGTCTCTCTGTATGTCTCTCTCCCTCCCTCTATGAGTCCCTCTCTTCTTAGCCTTTCTTCTCTCACCCATGGTCTTTTGACACCCCCTATCTCCGTGTGTGTCTGGCTCAGTTAAAATCTCAATTTTGGTTATGCATAATTCTCCCTTTTATCCTTCTCTCTCTCGTGCCCATCTCTCCTCCTCTCTCCTTCTTTCACTCAAGCACACACACTAAATATTCACTTGATTTACCATCTGCAAACAAACAGTTCCGCCGCTCATAATTGCCATGAAAGATATATGCAAATTGCTTTCTCGTCTCTCGCTGTTTTTCGGTCCTCCATCCGCCCCCCTTTGGAGGTACCTCGTGCTGCTTAATAAAGAATTAAAATAATAAAAAATAAAAAATAAATATTCTCACCAGAAGTTAGACACTTTTCCTAAGTTCTTTCTTTCAATCTGCCCTGCTGCTATCCGTGCCTGTGCTCTCCTCTTAGACTCTCCTCTTCATATCCTGTCCCTGAATTCAATTCAATTTAATTCAATTTAATTCAATTCAATTCAATTCAATTCAATTCAATTCAATTCAATTCAATTCAATTCAATTCAATTCAATTCAATTCAATGACTTTATTTCAGCTTGCGAGACTCTGAGGTTGCCCTCATTTACAGTGACGACGAGCAAGTGGAAACACAATAAACAAGCCTAACATATGATAAACAAGGATAACAGGGAGATAAAAAGGATTAAACGGATAAAACATTTTTTTTTAAATCCACAGGTGTGATGTCTAAGTGTGGGAAAAAAGTTAAGCACGGACACGTTTTGTCTGCTAATTTGTTTTCTTTCTCCCGTGCCGTCCTCTCATCCTGTCTGTCTGTCTGTCTGTCTGTCTGTCTGTCTGTCCCCCAGGTGTGGTGTCCCAGCAGGACAACGCAAAGACGTTCAGCGTGTCTAGCACCATCCGCCTCCCGGTAGAGAGGAAAGACAACGGGGCGGCGCTCAGCTGTGAGGCTTTCCACCCGGCACTGAGTGGGCAGAAGAGGATCCGACACTACCGCCTGGATGTTTATTGTACGTTTTTCTCCTTCAGACAGGCACACTGTGTTTGGGTGTGTGGTGCACTTTACGTCAAAGTGCTTTTCTCAATCCATCTTAGGAACAAATAAAGTTAACGTAATGTTCGTCGCCAGATATTTCAAAAACACAAATTACTCCGCCTGTATTGCTGTCACTGAAGTGGCTACTTTAGCACTATTCATTATAGTGTTTTACCTTAATGCTGGCAACTATTTTGTCAGGGTAGCAGAGTCCATTTTTCAAAATGGTGATATCTCATTTTGCAATGGAAGTCATTTATGCACAGTATTTTTTAGTCCAGTATTTTATCGGAGTGATATTCAGTGTTGCCCTGTATAAGACCTGCTCTCATTAATACCTAATACATACAAATCTTGTCATGCAGGGAGCTGGCAGAAGCAGGCAGGCAGTCAGGTTAGGGTCCTGGCCCTCAGCTTTAAGGAGCTAACTAGCATCAGCTGAGAAACCCTGGGTCACATTAGTATGTGCAGTGATCCCAGTATACTGTGCTGCGATTTGCACAAGTGTTTATTGGAGACAAGCAAAAACAAATTGTTCATCATTATTGGCTTAAGTCTAAAATTGAATCCAGGCAACAAGTTTAAAGACACAGCCAAATAGTTCTTTATTTTAAGCTGAATTCCCAATTGTTTCCACAAATCTGCTGGTTCAGTAGGATTAATCCATAATCTAAATTCTCCTACCACAAGGCTGATGTATATATAGGGTGTGTGTGTGTGTGTGTGTGTGTGTGTGTGTGTGTGTGTGTGTGTGTGTGTGTGTGTGTGTGTGTGTGTGTGTGTGTGTCTGTGTCTGTGTCTGTGTGTCTGTGTCCTTGTGTGTTTGTAGTATAACCAACTAATCAGCCAAAATAAATTACTAGCCTACATTTGTTCTCTGCTCATATTAGTATCCCTGACAGTTGAATATGAATCCCTTTCCAAAATATATCAATATTGGTGATATGTGTATATTGTACACATTCAGCAAGTACGTCTGCAATCCATCTGTATTCTAATGTTTGTTGATAGATCGTAATGATTATTATCCCACTGTTTTTGTCAATCTGTGTGTCTCCGGTGCTTCCTCCAGCCAGACAAACTGCTGATAATGACCAACTGTCAGGGTGGATTTGGCTCCCCATCGCTCTGTAACGGAAGTGAGTTCAGTGTAGGGCAGCTGCTACAGCGGTGTGGGCTGCTTTATGATAACAGGTGTCTCGAGCGAGAGAGGATTGTCGACTGGTGGTTGCCTTGGAAACAGATGTTATATAACTTACTCACTTTTCCCTTGTTCTTCCCATTTTGTCCCCTTCTCTTGTCATATATATATATGTGTGTTATTTTGTCTGTCTCTGATTTTCGCCGCATTTTGATCGTCATGACTTGTTGTTTCTCTCACAATACAAACTTATTTTTCTACTTTCTCTCTCTCTCTCTCACTCTCTCTCTCTCTCTCTCTCTCTCTCTCTCTCTCTCTCTCTCTCTGTCCCACAGTTGCCCCCACAGTGAGAATTGTCCCTCCTCCTGGCATCTTGCGAGAGGGCGACTCGCTCAGCCTCACCTGCTCCGTCACTGGGAACCCTCTGTAAGTCTCTGTTGTGTGTCTGTTCATGGGCTTTGTGTTCACACAATCATATATATGCCCATTCACCAAAGGAAAATAAATGACACAATACTGCTCAAGAGTCTGATTTACATGCAATATCATCCTGCCTAGCACATGTAACTACTACCATTGTTCAGGGCAGTAAATGCAGCAATGAGAAAGCCAACAAAGAACCCTGCTATATACTTGACACCAGGTCACTGACAGCCTGTTTTGCTATTCTTAAAAGAACTGAAAGAATATATGAGGTCATGGACTAAGGAGGTATTAGAGCAGTTATCATACTTCAAAAAGTTACAATTGAATCACAATCGCATTCAGCTTCACCACTCTCAAAAGATATGAAACCAGCACATTTACCAGCTGGGATAAAACGCTTGTGCTTCTGAAGCTTTTTATGTGGCTGTCATAGCAGTGTGATTCTGCGTTGTCTTTTTATTCCATGATGAATTCCTGACAAAAGTATGAAAGGTATAGTCTCAACAAAGTGTTTGCGCTTAAAAAGCTGCAATGAGTCTAAACAAATCGGCTTAGAATATATTAAAGAAAAGGATTTGATTGACAGCAGCGTGCAGAAGGTTGCCAAGTTCCATGACATCCCTTTACTAAGCGAAGATATCATAAAATGTAAATATGCGATGGCAGGTATACCGTACACATTAAAACTGTTTGGGGAAAATGTTTTGAGCTGCTTTGAGAATGACATTTAGGTCAGGACATCAACAAGGCAAGGCAGTTGTATTTATAACAAGGCAAGGCAATTGTATTTATATAGTAGCATTCAGACATGTAGCAATTCAAAGTGCTTTTTTACAGGGGCAAAAAAAGACATTAAAAATAGAAAATGAGAAGAAAAATGGCTAGTGCTGCAGGTAGCAGCTATACAGAAAGTTACAAGCCATACAGAGCAACACTTTCATCCTGGCAAATTGTCTGGGTAAAATTGTTGTTAGCGATTTGGCTAGTTCAGTTCCTACTTTTACCCAGACCACTTTTTGTATGGGTAAGTGCAGAATATTCTTGAAATCAGCAATTTAGAGTGATTGCAAAAGTTACAGCCAAAGCTCTTCATAGCTGTTACCATAGATTTTAGAGAGCAGTTCATCCCCCCCAAAGTGATGAGGTTGATACGTATCTATTATGGTTTCTCGGATTTTCTTTGTGCAATCTTCAAAAACAATGAAAATATATGAAAAAAAAATATTACTTTCTTTACAAAACCCTACAAACCGTGGTGTTTCCAGGACATGTAGAAAACTGGACTGAGGGTTTGATGTCAACTAGATTTTGCTAATGTTATTGGGGCTAGGCTACTAACCAAATATCTTGCTAATAAAATAAACCTTTATTTATGAAGTACTGCTTACTATTACTAAGAACATTTTGCAGTTACAATATGGATAATTAAAAATTATTGGTGCACCTAGCCCCTCCCCCACCCCTAAAATCGCCACTAAGGGCAAAGAAAGTTCAGCTCTGGTCAATGTGTATTTTTTTTAAATGTTCTACTTCTTTTAATTCGCTTTTAAATGTCTTCTAATGTGTTTTATGTATTTTAATTGTGCCCCTGTAAAGCACTTTGAATGGCCTTGTGTCTGAATTGTGCTATATAAATAAACTTGCCTTGCTTTGCCTTGCCTTGCCTTGGATCTTTTGAATAGAGTGTGAACACACAGATATATTCATGAGTTGGTAAATTGTGCTAGCAGAAAGTTGTTTAGCCAAAGTTATAGAGAGGAATAGCGACGATCTGTATATCACACAGACAGCTTTACCGTATACTGTCTATACTGTCCATCTTATACACTTACCAACATAAATAAATCTTCTCCTTCTGAATAGCTATTGTGAAATGTCCTTGAGTAACCTCTACCTGCTCCAGTGGAGCCTTTCACTGGCTGCAGCAAACAAGAGAAGTTTTCCTGGATGGCTACTAAGCTGGGCACCACTTAAAGGGGAACATACACACTTTATCAGTCCTAAATACAGGTCTCCCCCCTCAGCCACCATTGGAAAATAAAAGAAAGAAAAGTTGGAGCAAATTCATTCAACCTTTATTTATACTCAAGAGATCATTGACCCTCATTTCCGATGACTTTGAGTTAAACAAAACAACAGATATCTTACTGCTTCTCTCTTTATTGCATGTTCTTGCAGCAATCAACACTAAATCGACCTTTCTATATAATTGCTTTCCAACATAATTCCGGTGTTTTTTACTTAGTGAATACTTCAAATATTCACCAACCTCAATATATTCCCTATAATCACTGCAAGATCTTTCTCTCTCTCTCCCCCCTCTCTCTCTCTCTCTCTCTCTCTCTCTCTCTCCCTCTCTCTCTCTGGGACCTACCCTGAAAAATGAACAGCAACTCATTAACTCCTTTCTAAGAAATGATAAGGAAATAGACTAAATAATTAATTAAGACCACATGCTGTCCTCCCACAAACGACGATGCAGGGGCCAAATCAATCCAAAATGCATCACCCCTTAAAGAAGAATTGAATTAACTCCAAGGGTGTCTTCATATAACAGATCCAAACTTACAAAACTGCCACGGTCATCACCCAACCAAGTGAGAACATAGTGCAAAAGATGCAAGGGATTCTAAGTTTGATCAAAACCAGAAGAGCCAAAACAATATATGTGGTTCCCCCTGACATTTAATGTTTGATGGACAGATACAAACCAACTGATCCATATTTTTATTGCATGAAAGGCCGAGAGAAAAACAGCTTAATACGTGGGCCGAGGTTACTGGAGGAGTGCAGAAGGGTAATACAAATTGAGAGTAAATGTGGAAATATCAAACACTTGTATATGCAACTCTGTGTGCGAGCTACTGAACCCAATCAGCAGTCAACACTTTTAAGAGCCAGCTTTGAAATCGAACCCTCTTTTCTAGTGTGTTCCCTGCCCCTTTGTGCACTTTCCAGAAGGGTATTGGCTCCTAAGCTCTTAAACCTTCCCTGTCGACGGTCCTTCTGTCTGTGGGCATCAAGTCCACTAAAGCTCCCCAGTAAAATTTTGTGCAGCTGAAGAAAGTTTGTTTGTGTGTGTGTTTGTGTGTGTGTGTGTGTGTGTGTGTGTGTGTGTGTGTGTGTGTGTGTGTGTGTGTGTGTGTGTGTGGTGCGTGCATGCGTGTGCATGTGTGCGATGATTTAAGTGAAATACCACAGTGAGGACCGGTTGAGAGGAGTATTGGCTGTATCCCGACTAAAACTCTATAATGGCTGGTTGGGGACAGTGTGTGTGTGTGTGTGTGTGTGTGTGTGTGTGTGTGTGTGTGTGTGTGTGTGTGTGTGTGTGTGTGTGTGTGGTGCATGTGTGTGGCAGTGAGAGATGGCAGAGACAGCAGGCCACTCTGGACTCTGACCCTCATCTCACGCTGGACTGCACACACAAGACTCCCACTCACATTACAGTCGTCTTGTCACCCTCCTGCTTGCTCCCTGGTCCCTTTAACGGCCCGTTTAGCATTAATGACCAATTATATGCCACCTCCTGTCTGTTATGAGGAGGAGAGACGGAGATGATTACGTTTTGTCATCTTGTCTCCTTATTTGTGTGTTCGCCTTTGAAGGAATATGTGTGTGTGTGTGGGTGTGTGTGTGTGTGTGTGTGTGTGTGTGTGTGTGGGTGTGTGTGTGTGTGTGAAGGAGAGAGAGAGAGATTTTGTTTGTGCACGTTTCATGTGTGAAGGGTAAGTGAGAGAGCGTGCGTTTGTGTGACTGAGCAAGAAAGAGGTTTAATTAGACATCCCGAGGGATTAGAACCCAGATGAGTCAGGATTGTATAATCTGGCCAGGGTGGCATGAGCCGTGACACACACACACACACAGACACACACAACCACACACAGACACACACACACAGACACACACACACAGACACACACGCACACACACACACACACACACACACACACACACACACACACACACACACACACACACAGTAATCCTCGCACCTCCTGTCTGCTCTGCTGTCCCGTCTTTCATGAGCAATTATTTTTTTCCTGCCTGGTCCTTCCCTTCATCTCCAACCAAACCATCTCTTCCTCTCTCTCTCTGTCTTTTCCTTGACCTGTAGCAACATGCTTTCTATATGCCTGTCTTTCCTCTTACTACTTTTTCGTCCACTTTACACATCTGACACCCTATTTCTCTCTCATCTGCCCTCTTTTCCCTGCTGCCAACCCTTTCACACCATGGTCGCCCTCTGACCGATCCATCTCCTCATTATTTGGCAGGATGCAGAGCTCTGTTGCCATTGGCTCCTTCTCCAAGCCCCCTCTTTTACTTTCTTCTCATGTCATGGTCGCCCCGTGGGCTTTTTTAACCCTCCTTCTTCACCTCTCTTTTTATATATATAGCTTTCCCCGGTGCCTGCACTTTGATCCCTTGTCTCTCCACTTCACTTCCTCATTTTTAATACCCTTTGGCACTTCAGTTTTTTACTAGATGTGGAATCTACGAGGGCTATTAGTTCGAGAGATAGTTTTATGGTCATCTCTGCTGGAAGGTTTTACGAACCATAACTCACTGAAAAAGGAATTACTTCAGGGTGCTAATTACTAAGCAGAAAAAGTAATAGGTTACATGAATTCTCAAAGAATTCTGAACAAAACCATGTCATTACTGAATGTAGGCTTGCCTGTAGCAACCTCTTAAAAATCCATAGGTACATGTAAAGTGACAAAACATGTACACAATGACAACTTAAGTTAGAATTAGAGTTATCGGAAGTCATATTTGATCTATTTATGGTGGAAGCTTACTGCTTCCCCACACCTGCATGTTTGGATATCTTTGTGAATGTGCATGCATGTTAGAGGTTATGTGAAGCTGACTCGAGGTCAATTATTTTTAATTGAAGGTTACAAGCAGAACAGGCCACAACTGACAGTTATTTTAAGTATCAATAAATCTATTGTTTTGACTAAATGTATTTAGTCAATTTACAACCCAAAACCCAAAGATATGCAGTTTACCGTGACATAAAAGACAGTAATGTAAATCAGTAAACCCTCACATTTGAGATGCTAGAAACAGCAGATATTTTCTTCTTTGGTAATTGACTTCTAACAAATTATTTGATTGCCGAATAATTTAACTTCTTTCTGCCAATCGACCAGCCAATTAATCCACATATTACCCCCTATTAATTAAAACATTAAACCTGACTCTGTCTCCCTCCCTACCCTAGGCCCAGGAATATCCAGTGGTCCAAAATTAACGAGACCTTACCTGAGAGAGCAGAGATCTCCGGCCCCACCTTTCAGATCTCCCGTCTGAGCCAATCGCACAACGGAACGTACTTGTGCCAGGCGCAAAACAACTTTGGACGTGCTGCCGATCATTACACCCTATTGGTATATGGTGAGTAACCTTGGCTAACCATTTAATATACTATACAAATGTATCTTAGAATTTCCCCTCAAGTGCCTGAAAGGTTCGCTCCATTGATTCAGTTTTTCATTTGCAGTTTTAGTATAGGGCTATTGTTAACTGTTCTGAATTATTGAATGTTCTTTGTTTCTTGTGGTCTTGCGTTTTGATGACATTCTTTTGAGAGATGTTTTAAATTGTATTGATCCTTTTATCTTTTGCAGTGCATTTGGAGTCTGGCTTTATAGTCAGGCTCTGGACAACAGGCCCATTAAGTCGTGATGTTATTTTGTTAATAATTTTTTTTTTTTTGGTGATTCGGTACACAGCGGGAAACCTCTGTTAATCCCCCCCCCCCCCCCCGTGCAATTTATTCAGCAGATATATTGATTGTACTGGAAGAGACACATGTATATATATCATTATTCCAACATCACCAACAACATCATTATTCAGGCTCTATCTGGTAAAAGAACCAATTTACCAAGTCCCCTGTGACCCAATCCTCTCTTCAAGGAATTCAGAGTAACTTGAAATTGGCAGGTGCAATAAATAAAGATCCAAGTTTGTTGTCTGAAAGAGATTTTTTCCAATGTAAGCTGGCTCGTGGGAGTCAAAGGAAGAACTAATAATGCATTCCTGGAACTGCTGAACCTCTGAATAGTACATGGTAACATATGGTAAAAAAAATAAATAAACAACAACAATGGTGTAACATCTGTTTGATTTAAAATTCAACCATATCTAGTTTTTTTTTCTTCAAAGCAGAGGTCTTGGGGGAGGGAGGGAATGTGTGGCCTTTTGTTTTTTTTTCTCCTAAGATGTTGCACCTAGATTCGCTGTTGGTTGCTTCAATTCTTAATAAGGGGTTGACCCAGATAAACTGCATAAACTACCGCGGATGACGGTAGAGCGTGCAACATCACATGAAAACCTTGTATCGCCCCGTAAGGTTATATTTTTCCGAAAATGTGACAAATTTGACAACTTTCTCTCTCCAAGTTTGAAGCACATTTGAAAGGGTGTTGTATCGTGCAATAGACAAAAACAACCGAGTAAACTTTACGTCAAATATGGACAAAAATTGGAATTGTGAAAATTAAAATAGGGCAGTAGCAAAGCTAGTTCATAATTAGAGGCTTGTGATTTGGCCTAATTACATGCAAGCTGCTGTCACTCAACAGGCATAGCCCTTTTTGATCCACACCCTCCCCTTCCTGTCAATGCATTCAACCACCTGATTTACGGGATCACAAGGAACATAATAAGGGATGAAGACAATAGAGACATGATATCTTATGTAATATTTTTAGGCTTGCTTTATGTTTAGCGACCCCCTCATCTATCCATCACACCAACGCGCTCTCTCTATCGCTCTCTCTCCCTCACAACAATCGCACACTCATGTACAAGCACGTCTAGCATCAAACGCCACACATAATGGCATCCTTCCACGGGCATCAAGGCTGGCAACAGTGGCAAGATGAAAGGTGACATCCCCACCCACTTCCCTCCTCTCTCTTTCTGTCTCCCTTTGTCTCTCTCTCTCTCGCTCTCTCTATCCTAGAAGGTTAGACACGTCAAGCTTTGATGTGCGCTGCCACCTCTGAAGAAAAATGTTCCGTCTTCCTTCCTCCTCCCCTGCTTCCTCCCTCGCCATTTTTTAGTCTTCATTTGTTTTTTCCCTGTGCCTTTTACTTTTTCCGTAACATTTAATCATTTATCCTCTTCATTTCATGCTGCCGATAACTCCTTTGATATATCTTGCCCTTTTTTTATTTGTATCATCTCTAATATTGTAGGTACACTTAAAGGTGCACTATGCAGTATTCAGGGAGGGGGATTTGTTTACATTTGCATTTGTCTGCAGGTAGTTTACAAACAGATTTTCTCTACATATAATTCTTAGTATTTATTTATTCTATCATCATAGATCAAAACTAAATTATTTTGAGGCACCTGGAACCAAACGAACGTAAGACTAGAATAAATGTGTGTAAACACAACTGTGAGCCCTGCTGCTGTAAACAACAACAGTGAAACAGTAACTTGTCAGGTAGCTTTCTAACTTCAAACAGTGTTCCAGGGATGACATTTTCCTCTGTGGAAAGTGTGTTTATTCAGTTATGAGAATATACCTTAGAAAAATGTTCACTTCTCTGACACACACAGAGTTACATAGTGCACCTTTTAAAGTAAGGCATCTTGCCTCGGCCAAAATCCATAAAGGACCTAGAAATACACAGAACCATCATAAGGTCAAGCTTCTGCGCCTCTGCTCCGCACCACGGATTTCAGGCAATCAGCTTCTTAAGTCCTCCTGCTGTAGCCGCACAACAGTGGTGGTTTGCTGAACTTCAGAAAACACGTAGGCTATACTCGCCCACTGGCCAGCCTGTTTCAAACCTTATCTCAAAGAGCTTAGAACTGTTGATTCAGCCATTATATTAATCGATAGAAAGTCACTCTTGATTTTCCTGTCCGTCACAACTAATAATCGGCCAAACGTGTTCAGGCGATAATAATTCCAGTGATATGTGTTATTTTTCTATTTTTAATGTTACATAACTATGGACCGGTGTGTTTTATTAGACACATCATTGCCAATGCAAATAAACCACTGTGGTTGAGTTAAAATGTGTTAGTGAGGTGCTATACTATCTGATGATTTAAATATGAAGTTCATTATTCAATATTGTAGAATAAATATGATTTAGCTGTGAAAGAAATATGTTAAGATGACTCATAACTCTAACACTTAGCCACAGTGTAAGTATTTTCTCTTCATTTTTTCCTTAGGACTTCAGTGAAAAAATATACACGTACAGTCTTGTCCTACTCTCGCTCATCTTCTTTGGCTTCACTTTTCTCATTTTCTGTGAGCTTAATTTCTGTTTCAGGCAGAACTAATTCTCCTGGTATTATAGGCTCCCCCTCTCCTGTCATTCTCTCTTCTTCTTTGTTCCTTCTCTTTTCCCTGTTTCCTTCTTCAACACTTTCTTTCCCTCTTCTCACCTCTTTAGCAGCACTTGTCCACTCCCTCGCTCCACTCCTCCTCCCAGCCTTCCCTTCATTCTCAGTTCAGCTGCAGTTCAGTCTCTTTACCCAGGGAAGGCCTATAGGTTATTTGACTATAGCACCGAGAGTTGGAGAGGGATGTACAGTAAGTGGAGGGAGGGTAGGAGGAAGTGATGAGGGGATGGAAAAAGGAGGGCAAAAAGACGACGGAGGTTAGACGATATTAACATTCAGAAGCGCGGCCTGTCAGATAAACGGAATGTCAGTTTCATTGGCTCCCAGTCCTCCCGGAGGGGAATCCCAGGGTGCACTGGGGGAGGGAGGGGGAGCATTGGAGGAGCTCGAGGGTGTGTGTTGTGAAAGATGAGTCGGCAGAAAAGCAAGCATTCCAAAGCAGGTGCAGGGAGAGTACCAGTGTGCTCTCTCTCTCTCTCTCTCATCTCGTTCTTCTCTTCTCGTTTAATGACAACCTTCCCTCTGTGAGAGTTATCTGCCATCACGGGCTGTACACTATAGGTACAAACTCAGGCAAAAGTGGAGGCAAATTTGTCGCAGGTGCTCTAGGTGCTGCCATTTTATGAGGGGAGACTGGCTTACTGTAATGCTATACTGAAGGAGAACAGAGTGAGAGGTGGGAAACTCTCCAAAGGGCCATGCAAAGACATGCGTGAGGCTTAGCTTTATTTGACTGGTGTGTGTGCGTGCGTGCGTGCGTGCGCGCACACTTTCGTGTCTGTTTTTTTTTAGATATTTCTTGTAAGTGTGAGCATATTTAGATTAGAAAAAAATCAGTAATGATATAAATTTGAGAAATTGTTTTAAATTAATCAAAGAGTACACACTTTAATAAATATTTACACACATTACTCCCCCCCCCCCACACACACACACACATACAGGGACATACAGTAGGGACAGAGAGAGAGAGCAAGTTTAAGTGTAAAGGATGTGGCCTTCGCTACAAGTGTGTGCGAATATGTAAATGAATCGCCAAGCCAATTCAACCCATTACAATTGAATTGCATGAGAGAGAGTGGGAGATGGAGAGAGAAAGAAATAAAAGTAGAGGTAGAGATAAGGATAAGAATGATTGGTTTGCATATATGATGCACTTGTATGCATTTGTGTTTTTTCTTCAAACGATAGCAGGATGTGAGCAAGGGGAGTAATAGAGAGACTTGTAGTTTTATAGAAGGATTCATGAAAAGCAGAGGAAAGTGATAGAAAGATGAAAGGATGGGTACACAGTTAAATGTAGTGGGACATGCGTAGGTAAACAGGGGTTAGTCTGTGTCTCCTAGGCTGTCAGGATACTTTGCATGAAAAACATAGACCTCCATTTAATGAAGTGAAACTTTCAAAAAATATAGAATGAGAATGAAAGTAGAAAAAGGTTGGGGCCAAGCGGGAGTGGAAACCAGACTGGAATAGCGCAGGGTCAATTGTGTTTGAACATTTTGTCTTGAGCACTTGTTTTCTTCCACACTCGACAACTCACCTCTATTGGCGTCTGAGTGAATTTTGAATGAGTTTTCAGCCAATCAGTGTTGGTCTTCTATGGCCTCAGCAGTGGATCTCTGACCAGTATCCAGCAGTCAGTGCAGTGATTGACAGCTGAAAGCCACCACTGCTCTGGTGCTAGGCTCCTTATAATCAGGGAACACGGTACATGAAAGAATAACGGGGCTCCTCCAAAATGGCCGTGCTCTATATCCTCAGGCGCGCATACTGCCAGAATGAGATACGAGCGGAAACGTCATTATCGGTAGTGCCGCCACATTCATTCCTGGAAATAACATGGGCTGTGTGCCTGATTGGCAGCCATGGAGTGTTAATGAAAAACAATATGATGTAAAAAAGAAGGGAAAAATGTGGGGTGGGGGGGGGAGGAGGGTACATTATCAGCCAAGAGAACGACAGCTGTATGGCATTCTCCTTAATTAAGTTGAAGTGAGGCAGTCAGAGAATGTGGTCATGGAGGACTGGAACCAGAAACACAGCTGAATGATGGGAAGAGAAGGAAGGAGGGGGGTTGCAGATGGAAGGAGGAAAGGGAAGGGAAAAGGAAGTGAGAGATGTTAGCAGGAAGATTAGAAAGAAGTTGGAAAGACTGAGAAAGAACAATTTATAGGTCATTCATGATAATCAAGAGAAATTAATCAGCAGCCAGTTAATTACTACCAGCCCGGAGCCATTAATCCTCTGGCTCAAGTGACAAGTACATGGACACGAACACGAATGCAATGTATAAGCTCTCATACAGGAGAGCAGTTTAATGGACACACTTACTTACTTTGTTGAAGAAAAGTCAGCATACTGCATTGTTTGAAACTTCAATATGTTCCAAATAAGAATTAATCATACGCCATTGAAATAAGGGGATCATTTTTTTATATAATTAGGTAATTTCTCTCTCTTTCTCTCTCTCTCCCTCAGTCTCCCTTTCCCTCTTTCTCTCACTTTACTCACTGCACATCCCTTTGTCTTTCCCACAAAAATATACCCCACATCATGTACATTTCTTTACAGAGCAAAGACCGTGCTGGGCATAAAGGGGGGGAAAAACAGGACGGGATAGGCATAGTGCTGACATAAGAAGAGTGCAAAAAAAGAGATTGATGATCTCAGGGCCATTGGGAGAAAGGGAGAGAAGAGACAGGAATACTTACCAATAAATTACTCCTAAGCAGAAAGGGCAGTGTGTGTGTGTGTGTGTGTGTGTGTGTGTGTGTGTGTGTGTGTGTGTTTCGGTGTGTGTATAATATATCTCTCTTCTTGCCTTCATGGGTGGTATTGTATGTGTATGCATGACCAATTATGCATTTGTGCCTTGATGTGATTGAACATGTGGTCCAGGTATGTGTAGGCTACTTTATATATTTCAAGACAAGCTGTGTGTGTGTGTGCGTGTGCGTGTGTGTGTGTGCACGCGTGTGTGTGTGCGTGTGTGCGTGCGTCCTGAGACATCAAGTACACAGACAACCTCGCCTGTCGTGGGTTTTATAGACTGTTTGATACAATGGCATGCTTTTCACCCTTAAAAGTGCTGATGCACAGACACACACACACACACACACACGTTCACAACCACTCCTCCAACTCCCTTTTTAGTTCTTGTCAGCCATTATTTTTTTGTCTTTTTTAACAGCAACACGAACTCTCTCTACCTCTCCTATACTAATGTGTCTCAGCCATTGATTTCAGTGAATGTGTCAAGATCCAAGTCATTGTCCTCTATTGAATGAGACAGTCCCCGCATGGCATTGTTCTGTCGGGGGAATGCATCCGTCACCGACAATGTCTCTGTCTCTCCTGCCTCTCCTGCCATTGTACCATATAAAATGTGTCGGCGATAGAGAACGTGTGACTGCATATTCCAATTGCCTCGCAGATGAATGTCCATGTGCCAGGTGTAATTCTCTTTGGCCCCCTGCTTTAAAGCACGTCTTTCCCATTGTAAACCTCTTCCTTAACCCCCCTTTTAGCTGGCACAGAGCTCTGCCAGAGAATATCATTTGTCTGTGTCCTTATCGCTTTTAAGGGGTCAAGATCGATTCCACAGTCAATTTGGGCTTATAATTAGTAACATTCGTCTCTGGTGTCCAAATGGCATCGGCTCCTCAGTTGCTGATCAGCATGTTTTTAATACGTCTCTTTCCTTCAGTTCTTTTATTTTACATCTTCCCTTCCTCCTACTCATCGAAACGCTTTGGAACGAGCCTGTGCTTGCTTACCATGGCAGGATGCTGAGGTGGAGCAGCCTCGGACGGAGAAGCTCAATTAATATTCCACAATAATAAAGCAAGTGTCATGTTTTACGGGCGGTAGTAACTTTGCTGTAAAACCCCTGCGACGCCTTTGTTGAAATGTCACTGCATGCTGTAGATAATAGCGTTTGTGTATGTGTGTGTGTGTGTGTGTGTTTGTGTGTGTGTTGTCCCATTCCCCTGTCTGTCTGTAGATAATGTGTCTGTCACTACCACGGCCCCTCCCACTCCTACCACCCAACCAATCACCTCCTCCCATCCCATCACCCCAACCCTCCTTACACCCAGCTTCGCCCCGGACCCGGAAGGTAACACACACACACACACCTTTTTTTTATTCTGCATCCCTCTCCTCGTCCTTCCATGCTCTCCTTTGGTGTCTTTCACTCCTCTACTCATTTGATGGCTCTCAGGTGGGCCACACACACACACACACACACACACACACACACACAAAAAACACACACACACACACACACACAGACACACACACACACACACACACTTTTTCTGCTGTAACCTTCCTTTGCCCCGCATCTACATGAGCGTACGTGCCTGCTGCCACAGCTTGGATTTGCACCGTGCGCAACCATCCACTCTCTCGCTCTTTCTTATCACTGGCTGTTTAATACCCCCCACACGCAAAGGCATACACACACACACAGATTGCCCATTCAGCATTTGTGTACGTGTGTGTGTGTGTGTGTTCATGTGATAGTAGTTTGGGATTGCTGTCTTGGTGCTTGGCGGATACTATTAATGAATCTGCGCTCAGAGTTTGCGGAACTGGCGACACACACACACAGCCTTTAGCTGACTGACACTGGCCTCTGGAGGGACGGGGGAGATGCTACACAAACATATATTTCTGCAAACACACACACACACACACACGCACACACACACACATATGCAGAGAGGGAGACAGATAGTGAGGGGAAGAAAGTAAGATCGGGGATCCAGGTGGTAGTCTAATCGTATTTTCCCGTATCTCTTCTATTCCTTTTCTTTCCATATAGCTTTGGCGGCTCTCTGTTACCGCAGAGGAGAGATGAAGCGAGGGGAGCGGGGAGCATCCTTCTTATCTTTATTCTTCTGTTGTGGCCGCTGCACACTTCGCGTAGAGTTTGTTTCACCTGCTGGGCATGTGTGGACATGGCATATGGAGTCTTAGGTCTCAGTCCATGTTGATGTATCATCAGAGGGGGTCCTTTTTTTTCTTAATACTGTCACAATGGGGGCTGCGGTGGATTAAGTACACGGTGGCGTGGTGGTAAAGGTACGGGTTGCTTTTCATCCCCTCTGTGAAATATTGCTTGGGCCGACCGCTCAATCTTATCGCACCTGCCCTGTCGTGTGTGTGTGCCTGGAGATGCACACACACACACGCCACCACTGCTTGATCACACACACAAGATGCAAGGGATGTGTATCACTCACTGTGTCACAGGGGCTCAATGGAACACTCGTCCAAGAAATACATGCATTATAAGAGCACGCCCCGTCTTCTGTCCAGCTGTCAATCCCTGGCCCTCTTCCTCTCTCTATCCACCTCCCTCCCTCCATTTTCTCTCCTGATCTCTAGATGTTCGCTCTCTGTATTAATGATTCATGTTTTAATTCCGCCCTGTCAAGGTCCAGGAGCTGCATCAATAACTCTGTGTCCTTGCCTCCTATTGGCCTTTCCCAGCTCCGACAGTATAACCCCACTGCAAGCCCTGTCAAATCAAAAAGATTGTGTTAGAGTCATCCACTTGGACACTGTCTCAGTATTTAAGTCCAGATTCAGCGCTGATAACCTTACTATGTGCTTTACCAACCATTATTCTTTTTCTTTTCTACATACATCCGCTCTATCAATCACCTGCTTTTGTTGTCGTGCTAATTTATATCGACAAGTGGTTTGTCTAAGTTTGCTGCATGATCTTATATTAAGGTTGCAACCGACAGTTAATGAGCTGCATAGATTAATGTGTTCAGTCCACAAAATGTTAGAAAATATAGGGAAAAAACAAACATTACAATTGACCATGCCAACCCTTGTGTCGTATGACAAGCAGGTAATAATACTCGGTGTATTCAATTTAAAGTGATATAAAGCAAAGACAAAGCAGTAAATCCTCTCATGTGAGTAGTGACCACTAAATATTTAGCCTTTATGCTTGATAAATTACTTAATTAACGGCTTAATAAAATGGTCTCCCAATTCTCTGTCAGTAGATTAATAGACTAATCAGTTCAACACTAACCTACGCTCTCTTTCCATTATTCCTCTGTTTTATGTTTTAGTTTTTGTCCTTAGCCTTCTAGCTATGTAAAGTTGGTGACAAAAAAAACGGTGGGATTGACATGAATAATTCCTTACCACGACTTCAATTTTCTATCTTACAGAATGTCACAGAATTTAGCTTGCCTTCTTATCGTTTTATCTTTTTATCTCATCTTCTTCACTCATCTTGTTTGTGAAGTGATTTCATTTCCCTGGGCTCCACTACTTGGGGGTGTAAACACACTCAAAGTTTCCCTCATTCAAAATGCATTGTGATCTTGACAGGTGCTCGGCTGAAATGGGTTTTTTAAAGAGGCTGACACACTTCTTCATTCACTCTCCTCATTTCTCCATCTTTTTCTCTCACCCGTTCCTACTGTCTGCCGTTTTGCCCAGCAGTAGAGGGTGATGAAAGGTGATAATGCGAGTTGGTTGGAAAGATATCGACTTCTCGTCTCTTCTTGTCTCGCTCCCCGTACACTCTCTCCCACACTGGTGTTTTAATGTGCTATACCATTCTCTCACTTTTTATCTTTTTCCCCCTCCTTTAACATCTCTACCTCTGTCATTTCTTTTTTGATCCATCTCTCTCTTCGTCTCAATTTCTTTGCCTGCACTTCTGAAACCGACTTTATTTCCATAATATTTCTCTTTATTGACCTCTCTCACTCCACGCGCTCACACACTATTTTGTCTCCTTTGTTCTTTTTCTCAGATCCTGGTGCAGTGGTAGAGACTCACAGTGCCGTACCGTATGCAGTGATAGGCGGTGTTCTGGCACTGCTGGTTTTTACCGTCATCTGTGTCCTCATTGTCACCATCTGGTGCTCCGTCCGACAGAAAGGTAAAATACCACACACACACACACACACACACACACACACACACACACCAAGTAACAGAAAAAAGTATCTCAAAATCAGAGTATTTTATCACATTTTGTCACAGGCTAGTTTTCAAATATTTCCAATTTCTGGCATAAAGTCTGTGAACAAAAAATCCTTACAGGCCAGTTAGACTCAGATTCTTTAAAAAGGAGTCTTTCAAAAGCAAGGTGTAAATATTGTCAGTGCAAAGCATAAAGGATGGGATGCTCCTCTCTGGGGGTGCACTGTCCATGATGGACGACCTTGGCCGGGCTTTAGCAGAAGAGATAGGGTTGAGGTGGGAAATGTGGGTGTGGTCCCCATGTTTTATGACTATATGTTAGTGTATCAGGGCTCATCTATTAAAAGCCTAGCCTCTTTGCGTTTCCTATCTTTTAAAGTGCCCCCGTGTTGGCAGCCTTTGACTGTACACCGCAGGCTGCCAAGAGAATGATCCGGGGGGAAAGTGGTGTAGCATGCAGGCAGCAACCATGCCATTGCTTTAGTAGCCTATTGCTAGACGAGCCGTCCGTCAACATTCAGTATGGCTTGACCGCCCGATCAGCACAGAGACAGAGTCATTACAACCACACCATCTTGAGGAGGAGCCATTAGGGCTTTGTCTTTGGACTGTCAGCATGCCAGTCAACCTCTGTGCTACAGTGTCACTCGCCCCTGGAGTGAAGTGACACTGGAGCAGTTCTTGCTCTCCGTAACCTGTACTGCACCCAGTCATTAATCATACAGACCTGAGGGATGTTAAAATGTGTTTAATGGGTTCTCTGAGTGACGCAAAAGTGCCATTGTTCTCTCGCACCTAACCTCCCCCTCCATCCTTTTTCTGCCAATCTCTCCTCCCTCCCTCCCTGTCTGTCTTTTTTATTCTCTATTGTCTTTCTCCACCTGCCCATCCCCGTATGCCTCTTCTCTCTATTCACACATCCATCCCCCTATACTTTTCATTTCCGCCCCATAGGCTCGTACCGTACCCGAGAGCCTATTCTCGCTTGGTACTGACCTAACAATCAGTTAACTAATGAATTAATCAGTCACAGGTATGATACGTGATGATAATAATAGGGCTGATTGGTTTGATAATGCTGCATGGCACTACAATGATCATGACGCTTTGCCAACTAACCTTCCCCCTCCAATCCAACTCTCTCTCTCTTTCTCTATCTATCTATCTATCTCTCTCTATCTCTCTCTCTCTCTCTCTCTCTCTCTCTCTCTCTTTCTGCATCTCTTTTCATACAGGTTCCTATCTTACCCATGAGGCCAGTGGGTTGGATGAACATGGCGAGGTGCAGGAGGCCTTCCTCAATGGGAACGACGCCAGCCAGGGCAAGAAGGAGTACCTACTGTAGCCCTTCCCCTACCCTACCCTCTTCTCTTCTGACCTCATCCCTGTAACTCTTTTCCTCTCCCTATCCCCCACCTTATACAGTATACACACACACACACACACACACACACACACACACAAAAAAAAACGCACACACAAAAACACATTCTTACACACTTGTGTACAAAGCGCCATTACAGGCGGCCTTCTGAAAAACGACTGTATACGGATACTGCACACAGCCAATCCATCCCATGCATTTCCACGCACACACACGCACGCACGCACACACACACACACACACACACACACACACACACACACACACACACACACACACACACATTTAAACACAAACACACACACACACACACACACCGACAGACAGACAGACTGAGAAAAAGAGAGCCTATAGACCCACCAGCCATTAACGACTGTGCCATAAACTGTAAGTCGGACAACCATGGGGGGAAAAGGAGAGAGCAAGAGAAAGGGATGGAGCGGGCGAGGTGAATGTTCACAAAACTGAAATGATGCCCTAATTATTTTGATAGAGAGGGACGTGGGGAGCACAAAGAAAAATAGACGCTTGGACCGTGCAGTCACCAAAGTGGAAGGAGAATTAGAGGCAAATGACTGCTGTAAATCCATGCCTGGAGAAAAAACCTTCCATTTCACAAAGCTCAGCCCGTAACAGGTGTATACAGGGGAAGCAGTGTGGGGAAGGGGAGTGGGGAAGGTGAGGTGTGTAGTGGACCTGAAGCTATTGAGTGCTAGAAAATTGTAAAATTTCTAAGATTGCCAAAGCATCTTGCCTACAGAACACGTCTCATATCTAATGACTTAACAACTCTGTAGTGCATAAGCCCACAGTCCCAGGAAGTATACAGACTTTATAAACGGGCTAACCGTCCTGTTTTGCTATCCCTCTCGGCAGGCCTGCCAATTATTTATGGGGGAAAATATCAGCTTTTTTTCTCTCTCGCTGCAACAGCGAGGTAATGGCGGTTCTCTTTTTCATTCAATTTACCCACAATCTCCTCCTTCCCTCTCCAATCACCTGTTAGCATACCCTCCCTTATGTCTCTCTCTCTCTCTCTATCTGCCCCCTTCTATGATGGCTCCTCCTTTGTTGGCCCCTAATAATGAAAGGATTAATGTTGGGCTGCTTTCCCGACAAAGAAGAAAGGAATATGACTTGCAAAGGCATTAAAAAGAAGGCTTAATTATTTTAGAATGTCATTAAGAGGATGAAACGGTTTGAACGTCCTATTAAGAAGGGCAAAGGGAGTAGATACGGATGGATATTTTTCCTGAATGCTACCACACATATGCCGACACACGCACACATTCATACGTACAGTAAACATGTCGACGGAACAAGTATACATATCTCAGAATTCTTATTTGTATAAAAAAAGAAGAGAAACATAAATTAAAGGAAACTTTTAAGAAGAAAACTGTTTACTATTGAAATGCATTATGAAGCAACTATACTAACACAGAATATTAGCCTATAGAGGCGCAAAGCCGAACAAAATACTGTCCAGTGATCTTTAAAGAAAATAAAAGAAAATCGTAAAAAAAAATCATTTGTCTTTATGAGAAACCAGAGGTCTTATTGATTTTATATTAATTATTGTTTGAACAATTATGATTGTTGTTAATGTTATTATTATTATTGCTGTTGTTATTATTACAATTGTAAATGTTAAAGAAATGTACACTTCCCATGGTTTGTTTTTGGTTATTCTACTGTAGAGAATTTGCTGTCTTTTTTCATTCTTACCTTTCCTCTCTTTCCCAGTCTTTCTCTCTCTTCCTCTCTCTCTTTGTTTCCTGTGCCTAGTCGTCTCTTCTCCTGTATTTCACTCTTGTTTATTTTAGAGTCCCATGTGTTATTGTTGATATATATAGCTAACTATTTCTTTATAGGGGAAAGATACAAAGCACGACAAAATAAAAAAAAGAATTGGAAAAATAACTTTTGGGATCAGACTGAGTTTTTTTGCATTGTGTTTTACGGTGTAATTAGGAGCTGTTGTTGTTTTTGAAATCCTGTGAAAGGAGTAGGGCTACAGCAGACGGAGGACTTGATTAGATCAATGGGGAATAGTGGAGCTATAGGTGGGGAGATGAGGGTGAATGCGGTGGAGCTAGTTATAACTGGCAGCTCATTCAGAATAAGTAGAATAAACAAAAAAGTAGGTTCTGTGGCGCTGCTAATGAATCATAAGAACAGATAGCGGGGGGAAAAGAAAAGCTTGACAGGAGGGTTGAGTCAGATGCACCCAGAAAAATATGACTGCGCTATTAACTTCCTCACAATCAATACCCGATTCTGTCGTGAGGCACTCAACATGTCCATCTGTGCACAGGGATAGATTTGAAAGCCGCCGGGAGGTCGCCGGGTGATAGATCGAAGTGTTTCTCTTCCATTCGATGGCAGGGCTCCACGGTCGCCTGTCATAAAGACAGATTGTCAAACGGCAATCAAAGTAATGGACTTGCCAGGCGCTACCAGCATGAGTTGACTCTCTGGCCAACAAACAATACACAGACACACACACACACACACACACACACACACAAACAGTCGACAGCAGATATGTCTTTACTTTATGATGACACAAAGGTAGAGCAGGTAGCTGCTGCTTTCAGACTGACCGTGGTCGATGAGTAATAAAACTGAGAATATTGTCCTTTCATATGTCTTCCAATCAGAGGTGTATTGTCCTTCAAACGTGGCTTCCATCTGTTGTTTTCCCGTGGGATTCACAGCACTCACTCTAGTCTTGTTTGTGTTTGTTGCTTTTTAGGTATTGTTATTTCTGTTTCTCCTCACAGGTACGAAAAAATAATAATCAACAGAAAAGTAAACTTTTTAGTTCAAGCACTATTCTAAAACCCGTAAACAAAGATTTGAATCCACATTAAAATTCACAGTTATTATTGTTTTGTAATTGCAAATGCTGTTACTGCTTGCTTTTCTTCATTCTGGGAAAATGGCCATTATCTGGCTATAACAATGATTCAATTCAGCTGCTAGAATTATGACAATCACACCACCGCTGTGATCAGAGAGGGTGATTATCGGATCAATGGACTTCAGCAAAAACATTTGATTGGAACAAGCCAGACAAAAGTCAGTTGTATTCCTGCCCAGGTTTATGTCAGGCAGTGAATGTAGTATCACAATCTGGCCGGTGGCTCTGGTGGCTTCTCACCGATGCCAGTTTCACTGATTAACTCCCTGGAACAGTGTCTGAGACATTCCCAGTTGATGACCCATTTATGAAATGTTTAGTCAGAATATTTCATTTCCAGGAGTCTCAGTAGATATCACAGCAGTCCATCCAAACAAAAACACTGTATATATTTTCCGTGGCTACATGGTGGATTAGACAGCATGTCGGAGACCAGATAGTTTTATCCATCTGTTAAGCCAACCCTAATGACCCTATAGGATGGGTGAAGGCAGCTTATGTGCACCGATCTTGGCAGCCCGACCCGATGTGAGGCGAGGAGGTGTGTACAGAGTGCCAGCATAGCATGAGGCATTGATTGAGGTGCCTGTGTGTGTTGAGGCCTATAGCATAATCAGGAAGCAGAGAGGCGGACAGAACAATTGAATGGGCAGCCGCACCGGGGTAGCTGGGGAAATCTTTATTTTGATTTTTTTCCTCACTTTACCAGATTTCTCTATCAATAATGTGTTCCAGACGGATAATTTTTGTTGTTGTGATGGATGACATGGTGTACTGTGTATTTTTTGAGCTCTTCAAGCAAAGGTGGAAAGCTGGGGAAAGACATGACGTGTGAGAAAATAAATGAATAATAGACACAAGAACTTTACAGAGAGAGAGAGAGTTGGAAAATGATCAACGAACAATATGAGCTCAAATGAAATCAAACCCCCCCAGAGGAAAGTCAGATAAAGAGCTGCTCTGGGATCAGGAGAAACAGCAAAAAGAAGAGAGCAAGTGAAGTTAAAAGGCCACGCCCATGTTACACGCAGAGAGATGAATTTCCTTCCTTTTAACTCCATCAGTGATTTCTTACTCCAACACGGTTCAAGATGAACAATCCAATTAGTGCGAGCAAGGCCCTTTTTATTAGGAGAGAGTATCACATTGTATTTACAAGTTTAATCAAAACAACCATGAAGATTGTGTCATAATCAGGTTAATGATGTTTTCCCCAACAATGCTGCGTCCTCTCTGGACCACTGTGTTATTATTACTGCATGTTTAATTAAACGCTGTCACTCATATATCTACATTACTGGCGGGTTGGCTTAGCGGATACTTAGAACAGGCTTAGAATAAGACCCATAGGAAGGGCATTGAAAATAAATCAGACATATGTGAACAGGATTGCAATGCTCATCCGGAGACTTCATTTTCTCACTGACATTTGGTGCGGGACC
This sequence comes from Ammodytes marinus, assembly GCF_949987685.1. Taxonomy (NCBI): domain Eukaryota; kingdom Metazoa; phylum Chordata; class Actinopteri; order Uranoscopiformes; family Ammodytidae; genus Ammodytes; species Ammodytes marinus. The sequence goes on along the minus strand of NC_137217.1, from coordinate 23,587,810 downwards.
TGATAATTAACTGGCCTTTTCATTTGTGAGTTATTTCCTAACGGCTGTGCACAAGGTTGCTGATTAGTTAAAAGAGCTAACAACAAACAAGGAACATACTATATTTACTCTTATTCAGCCTGCTGCAAGCTGTTTGTTTCAAACACTAGATTTATTTTCCTCATGTACACAAAACAAAACATGGAACATGTGGGCTAATCAGAGAATATAATTGCAGTGCTTGAGGTTCATTAAGCTTTGTTGAAAAAAAAAAACACCTGCTCACGTCTTCCATTGTCGTCAGGAATTTCAGACCTCCGGGCAGACTTTGGCTTTAAGGGAGTGTTTGGCTGAAGACCATGGAGCTGCCTGCATTGCCTCACGCAGGGCCAAGCGGACAGATTTTCCTCTGGAAGAGGCCACTGCAGGTGGAAGGTGCCGGGGAACAGAAAGGGGAAAGGACCCAAGACCTTGCCCCACTGTTGTCTTAGGAGGAGTGAAGAGGATCTGTGGCACCAGGCTGTAGAGATGGAAGAGGAACACAGCGACTGCATGAGCCCAGGCAGGAAGATGGGTATCGGGGGTGAAAAGCAAGAGAGCGTGGATGATGTGGATGGGCAGGCACAGCAGAACCAAAAGGGAGAGGGACAGAGCCAGGGAACGAACCCGCCGGGAGTCCTGTTTTGAGGGGTCGCCCGCGTGAATAAAAGGAGTCTCTTTGCTGGGCTTGACGCGTAGCATGTCGAGGTAAACGGCCAGCAGGCAAAGCAAGGGGAGAATGAACACTGTCACCCCGTGGACGTAGACTAGGAACTGGGGACTGAGGATGGTGTCGGTGGCGCACACTCCCCAGTGGCTGCTGTGGATCTGGGCGTAGGTCAAGTTGTGTGTGTCTTCCACGTAGAACTTTGACAGGAAGCCTCCGTAGGGAAGGAACTGTCCGATGACCTTGCGTTCCTGGTGGTACTTAGGGGGCGGGGCAGGGGTGAGGTGGGGTATAGAGGAGGTCCAGTTGCCGTTCAGACCCAGGCCAGCTGTGTCCGTATCGCTGCCACCACCAAACCTCCTCGTGTCCAGGTTGTCGGAGCCGATGAACTGGGCGAAGGAGGCCAGGACGGAGCCCACCCAGCACAGCAGAACCACACACACCGCGCGTTGACGGGTCATCACTGAGGTGTACCTATAGAGTTCACATGAACATGTGGAGGACGGTGGACATATTTGAATTTTAAACTTAAACAGGCAGACTCAAATGTCCTAAACTCAAGAATGAAATGAACCGAGTCATTTTAAAGTGTCTAGACCCATACACCGGCCTCAACACCCATCTATCACCAACACCTAAACATACAAAATGGTTCACTTTGATCCTAGGGAACTTTTGCAGTTCATCTCTGACTTTTGGCAAACCTTTTGGGAGAGATGTGCTGTTGCTATGATGTGAGAGGGCTCCTTAATTGACCCCAAATGGCTGCTCGTGAAAATACTTTTGGATGTGGTGCACAAAAAAAATCTTCATCCTACTTAGACAAATTGGCTAACTGGGTAAGAAGCAAATGGAGACCATTAATAAAAAAAGACATAATGCTGACTCTATTCCACTGAAAGGCTGGATTTATAGGTCATTGTCAATCAAACAACTAAGAGCCACAGAGCCTATTTATACTTAGGCTACTTACCCACGTCTCTCGGATGGCAGTATAAGCATTTTGTGATAAAAAAAAACAGCCTTAGGAGCACTGAACAAACAGCCTGTTTTGTGTAACATACAACATACAATTTCGTACAATTGTGAATCCTGTGTAAAGTGTTTTTATTTTTTTCTCTTTTACCCTTACATCGATTTTTCGTTCTTTACTGCTGAGAGCACACTTGAGAGCGTTGACTCTTCCCACCCACATATTCATCCTCTCCCACGCACAGACAAGAAAGCATAAAAGCATTGTATCTCATTGAAATGAACAGTACGTGATGCTTTATTATACTTCCCTGAACAAATCTCATGAATCTATCATAAAGTGTCTAATCGGTATTCATTTGTACCATGTTAATATCTGACACTTTTCCACTTTAAGTCACAAATAGGATTTGTATAGTTATTTGTCGACTGCTTTAAAGGTGCCACGAGGAACTTTTAAATATTTCTGAAACCGTCTCATTGTTCCTCTGTTGATCTAAAAATACATGTAACAGCAAACGATACCATCAGTGCAAAGAATGCTATTTTTATATCGTTTTTTTAACGCCTTTTTCAAGGGTATACGGATCTACATCTGGCGTAGTAAAAACACTAACGCTTTTGTCCAAAGGGGGTGCAAGAATGAACACAAACTGAAAGTTCCTCGGAGCACCTTTAAGCTATAATTTAACTTTCTTCTTCAAGACTCACCGGTGTGCCAAGTGATGCTGCAGATGGGCGTCCAGTGTGAGCAGCATCAACAGGAACATGGTAAACTGCCTGACCAGCAGGGGGCAGCACACCAGGGTTATGCAAGTGTACAGACACTGTGGGGTTCGCAGGTTGAGGAACACGCTCACAGGGACCCCGATCGCGCCCCCAATAGCCCCCACCCAGCCCAGGCACAGCCGCAGACAGCAGGACACGCTGCCGGGTTGGGGCCAGCTGCTGGCACCTTGGCTTCTCTCCTGGACGTCTCCCACTGCGCCACCACCACTGCTGCTGACCGCCATGCACAACCGCACGCTCAACACAAGTACGGAGACCGATACCCCGCACTCGCACAGGGAATACAGCCACATGAATTCCATGTCTGGGAAAGATATAGAATTAAAAAAGGGACACAGAGAAGCTGATAAAATAAAATAAAATATATACTGTATATCACTACATTTTTGTCTTTTTTATCATGGCTGAGTATCAGACCCGTATTATCCTGTAGCGTGCCTATGGGTGACCAAACTTGACATATACCCCCTCCTCCGACATTTAGGCTACTATGGCTATAAAAGTGTATACTTAACCAAATAGCAATTATTTTTCTTTGATTATGTCTCAACAGTTCATTTAGTAGGCCTACCTGTTCGTATATCTTCCATGTCAATATAGCCTAGGAAAATTAAATAAAAATATTTTAAAGGGCTAGTCATTGTTCCAATCAGTTGGTGACCCCCTATTTGCTCAATTGTGCTCAACCCATGCTACAGTATACATGGATAATTCAGGTTGGCTTATAATGTGTAGGGGTCATAACAGGTTTATTCACTACAACACAAGCTGCCATTCCTGCCCTATATGTTCCCATGTGGCTGTTTCAGCAAATACTACCCCTGCAGAGTTAACGTGAGAAAGACAAAGAATAAAGGGAATACAAATAAGAACCAAATGACAAGGGGTGAAGTAAATTGTGAAGTGAAGCATAAGGCGTACAGGAGTGTAGGTCAGAATAATAAAAACAGTCTGCAAGACAAGAATAAAGCGCATGTGTGGAAGGACAGAGTATGTGTGATGTTCGTGCCAGAGAGATGAGCATGGTAGAGAGTAGATATCTTGAAATGTATTGGAGAGCTGTAAACGTGTCCGGAGAGTGAAAAGGTCAGGCCAGAGCAGACTTGACAGAACTTCTCCACTGAGGGATGTGAGCACCATGCAAACAAAGCAACAAGCACCAAGCTGGGTGGCAACATAGTGTTAACACAGTGGGGTTTTTTCTTTGTCTTAGTTTTCCCTCTCTCCCTCCTTCTGGCCCACCATGCGTAATATGCACACGCATACTCTGAAACACAAATATTCCTAGACATTTATGGGTAAATACATGAACACTGACAATCAATCACACAAAGCGCGCGCTCCCCAGATGAGCAATTTCCAGCAAATGCATTCAGAGATGATTGGCAGCTAATTTCCGTGCATTTTCAAACAATAGCCCATGCATACAGCGTCCTGGGCGAATATTGAAATAACAGACTTGCCGCAGCATTACGACACCTGTCCATTCCACGTAATTAGTTTGACCTTTTCAGAACATTTGGTGTTAGTCGTCAGTCACTCTTCCATAATAATCACGACTGACTCAAATAACCTCTTCATACAGCGTCATAATCCCTTTTCCAAAGTTGTCTCCTGTCTCACCACTTGAAGGGGCCTCAGCCAAATTGATTTACTGAAGTAATTAATGGAGTTTAATCCACCTTGTGAGAGTTTTCAATTCAAATTGGAGGCTGGTCATTCCCAGTGTAATTAATTGCCTTAATTAATCAATTACGCTCTTTGAAACAACATTCGAGCAATACGGCCAAACATTTCAGCATGGTCCTAGCGAGGAGAGTCCGGGGTGCCTGGATATTGATGTAATGTCAAATAAGTAAATTAGGATAAAAATGGTATACAGTTACCTGGTGTGAAGCCCTGCGACCACGTAGTTTATTAGCTTTATAAATAATATATCCCCTGTACGACTTGGCCTTTTTTATTTCCCTCCAGGATCTCTATCTCTTCCTCTCACTCTAAACTGTCTGCCCACACTGACAGAGTATAAACCCGGATTCATAAACCTCTGCTTATCCACCTGCCTTCTATCTCGCTCCTGTGTCTCTGTAAACATATCAATTGTGTCAATGTTGGAGCATGGCTGCCCTTTCCATCTAAGATGTGCAAAGGGCAACACCACCTCTGTCAGCCAGGGAAATATGTAAAGGTAAACAGCCACACATATGAGCATGGACACATACATAAAGCATAAAGCATATTCTTTGTTTTCTTTCTCTCTTAAATGTGAATGCAATGTGCATTTTGATGGAGTGGGCATGAGTTGGAGGTGATACAGATGAACAGTGGTGTTTGAAACAAATTAAGTGTATTGGCTTTATTGCTGTTACACCTACAGAGGGAATTCAAGCTCTCAATAAAGAATATGGAGACTTAACTTTTGGCTACTTTACATTATTCATGTTATTCCATGTGATATTTGACAGTTGATTCAATGATAATACAAAAGACACAAAGAGCTATCGCCAATTACAATTTGGTTGAAAACTGAGCTTTGTGTGCTGTGTCTATTTTAGTGTCCCCAGTTATCTATTTTAGGCTCTCAAAAAACAAGTTAGGGTTCGGGTTAGAGACCATGCATGAGGAGGGCATGTGTGAATACAGATTAAACTACTAGAATTATAATACACGTTAGGATCTTTATTAAACTATATGTGTGGATACAGTTATTGTAGCCTATAGGCCTAAGGCCCCTAGCTGAAAAGGCCTAGCCTATCTAAAAAATAAAAATAATTTGCCTCTCTCATTTTGTTTGATTTTATTTACAGATCAACCTTTAATTGCTTCATATTCAAGCAGTAGGCTACAATTTGTATTGTGTTCAGTATGGGACATCTCAGTACTTGAAGGTGCTCCGAGGGACTTTCAGTTTTTGTTCATTCTTGCACCCCCTTTGGACAAACGCGGGAGTGTTTTTACTACGCCAGCTATAGTTCCTGCTTGAGCGTAGGCCTATATATAGAGACTATAGGCCATGACAAAGGCATTAAGAAAAATAATATTAAAATAGCATTTTTTGCACTGATGGTCTCATTTGTTATGACATGTAATTTATGGTCATCAGAGGAAAAATGTGACTGTTATAGACATATTTAATAGTTATTTGTGGAAGCACCTTTCAAGTTAGAAGTTGTTATCTGTCTCAATTACAAAGTGATGAGATCGGATGAGAGGCATCGGTGGAAAAAACAACGCTCCTGTCTCGCGTGATGGAACGAGATTTGCCCGTTTTAACATGGGTTGGAAACCCCTTTCCACCCTCTTCCCTTCGCTGTCCACAAGCAAGGTAAAGCGCTGTTTTTTGTCCTCGTTTATAAGACTCTAAATAGCTTCAAATCTTAACAGTTTGCCCTCGAAACGTAATCTGGTAGAATATAACGTACAGCTTTCTAGAGTGGTTGAGCTTTTTGTGGGGTTATTGGATGCGTTTGCTTAGTTTTTACTTCAATATTGCGCTTATAGTATAGCTCTGGGTAATGGCTGCCCCCATACTACCTCGTTGAGGCCTGCTAACTAATGGCTAGCGTTCCCGATTTAGTTTTATATCTATCGCTGTAGTACATAATGATGCATTATTGCCAAACCGATTTTGTTTCCAGGGCTGTGTGATTTCAGTTAGTTGTGTTTTATATAGTCTGATATAACCACTGAATGAGATATGTCCCGAAACGTGATTGTTAGCTTGAAGTTAGCGCCGACTCTTGTGCTTCAAGGCAAGCTAATGCCGGTTGAAAGCGTGTAGCCGAGAGCACCCACACTTGTTCCATCCCAAAAGTGTTGGCTTTCTGCTTGGCTCGATAAATTGGCATTCCTTTCGAAACCACAATACGTTAAATTGAGCTTGTCGCACACACAATCGCAGCCGTTTAATCAGACTGCACTTAAAATAGTCCTTACCAAAATCTGTATTACTATACAATGTGTTATTGCTACCAGACCGTGTACAGTCCCATTCTGAAGGAAGAACTTTACATTCATGAGTCGGTGGTCTATTCCTTGTGTATGTCGATACTTAATGTAACGTTTGTATCATCTCATCTAGATGCCTGGTGTCACAGTGAAAGACGTCAACCAGCAGGAATTTGTCCGTGCCCTGTCGGCCTTCCTGAAGAAGTGAGTTATGTTCATACTACTCTCGTTCTTGGCATTCCAATACAAATGTATAGTAAAGCTAGTTTTCTTGGTTCTGCACATCATTTACAACGATGAAGCTTAGTTGTAAAGAGTACCACACCACATGGCAAGCAAGTATTTTCTATGGGATCCTGTTGTGGTTTAGTTCATGCAGACTCCTCTTCTCCTCAGGTCAGGAAAGCTGAAGGTGCCTGACTGGGTGGACCTGGTCAAGCTGGGCAAACACAAGGAACTGGCTCCAAGTGATGAGAACTGGTATTACATTAGAGCCGGTAGGTCCAATAACATGTTCATTTTGGGTTTCCACTAGCCGTGGTGTCACTTTGATATTTAGATATCGGACTTGTTATTCAACCACATGCCAATGCTGATGCTTGAAGAGCTTTACTGCATTTCCTAACATTTAAGGGCAGTTTTGAATTTTCACAAGGTGGTTGAAGGAATTATAAATGCTTACTTGAATAAAACCCTGCTGGGATTGATACTCAGTTGAATTTGCCTTCAAGTGGCCCACAAAATGTTTAAATTTCAAGAATGGATGATAGCCTAAGTGAAGAACATTACTTAACATTAATAACACTTATTTGGCTTTTGGTGCCGGATCAGCTTTTGAATAACTTGAAGCTTGTGTTAGGCATGTGCACACTAACACCAAAATATGTATTTGAATTAACTTTACTGCTGAATAGACTACCACTGATACAATACATAAATACAAATTCCTTGAGTTTTGTCCATTAAACCAAGGACAGGCAAATGTGTAACATACTGGCCCCAATGTAGTTACCGCTTGCGTGTGTGTGCATACCCTGCTGTTAAAGGGTGCTTTCATTCATGCTGAAAAACAAAGGTCCCTGCCAACTTTGCAGCCAATTATATAGCCTCCTCGAACAATGTTTCTCAATCCTCTCCTGACCACGTGTCCTGCACATTTTAGACTGCTCCCTGCTCCAACAGCTGATTGAAATGTGCAGTGTATTACTACTGATGGTGCTTAACACCCTCATCTTTTCTGATCCCACAGCATCCACGGTGCGCCACCTGTACCTCCGTGGAGGTGCCGGCGTCGGCTCAATGACCAAGATCTACGGTAGCCGACAGAGGAACGGAGTCTGTCCTGCCCACTACAGCGCAGGGTCCAAGAACGTGGCTCGTAAGGTTCTGCAGTCCCTCGAGCTGCTCAAGATGATTGAGAAGGATCCCAATGGGTGAGTGCTTCTGTCCAATTGGATCTACTAGATTGTACATTTAAAGTACTCTGGACTGTTCTGTGGGTTTCGTTCAGTTGTTCGGATGTTTATATATTATCAAAACAAAGTTGACTGCACATATTAGTTGGCTTTTGTGTGACGTGGTGGTTTTGGGGCTACTGTGGACACAGGGTAGTTGCAACCCCCTGCAGTCAAAAATGCAAATGTCACTCTTTCTTGCAATACTGTCATACATAGTGCACAATTTCCCCTCTGCAGTGCAAACTTTGTTGAACCGTGATGGAGGAAAAAAGTGATGCCAGATAACTGAAACCTAAATACATACGCTATATACGCTCAGGGCTATTCAATTAGTTTTGAATGGGGTCCGGTTGGTGGAAATGACCCAAAATGAGGGGCCAGAAAAAATGCCTAAAATTGATGAGCATCACATCAATAGCTACATATACTGTAAAACACTACAATGACACAGGAGTGCATATATTGTCTTTATTTTATCAAATAGAGTTCACCAGCTTATCAAAAAAATCCCTATTTGATTAACATAGGCTGCCTGTTTAAGTGTTTAACAATCTTATCAGTTCAGGAAAACACAATAGGTTAACTCTTCAACAGCTTATCAAAATACATAGAAATAAATGTACTCTAAGTGCAACAGCTTATCAAAATACAGGTAGGCCTAGGTTTACTAAGAGTGCAACAGCTTATCAAAAAACATAGAAATAAATGTAGGCTACTCTAAGTGCAACACCTTACAGTGTTTCCCCCCAAAAATGTTTGTCAAGGGGTCACTGTCCAGGGTCGGCGAAAATTTTGGCTGTATTTTGCTCAAAGATGCCAATGCACAGTACAGAAATAAACAACTGCTTATTTGAATACAAAATAACTACAGACACTGACTTTACAGTTGTGCAATTTTGTTTGCTATGTGAAGGTACACATTTTGTGCAAACATGCAGATAGTACAAAGCAAAGTTCTACTGGTGCAATATTATGCAGACGCACTAAATACAAATAATGGACCACACACTCGCACTGCGGTACAATCGCACGCGCAAAGCTGCATACACAGAGCAGCTGATAGAGAAACGCTTGGAGACACGTGCACATTTATTTACTGCGGATCGCGGCCTTTCGCGCAGTTATGACCATGCAAAAGCACACGCGCGTGCTAGTACATTAATTGTGCACCACTAAAGGGTCGGTCGGTCGGTAGTTTTCCATACACTTTATGGGCAAGGAAAAAAAATCAATTTTGAGTTGCCTTTGGTTTGGGGTTAATAATGACTTTTTTTTTGGCTGTGTGGATGTGGAATTGATATGTGGTTTTCCCTGACTGCAACACTGTTAATATGTTAGAAAGAAGTTATTGAAGACTGAGGCATTTCTTGTATTGATCTCTGACCAAGTTATGTATGTTGATGTATTCTAGTATGTTCCATTATTTTCTTGTTTACATCTTTTGCTTTCTCTCCATTTCCCTCAGTGGTCGCAGACTTACCGCCCAGGGAACCCGAGACCTGGATAGAATTGCTGGCCAGGTGAGAAACTAATGCTTTCTATAAATATTGTGGTAATGTGCACACATAACTTCATTAATTGAGTACCAGGATTTTAGCAAAAAGTCAGCAATATTATACATAGTTGCATAATCTTTCTAGTTAGAGCTGTCAATGCTTGACTTAATACCTGTGCCCTGGATTTTTTTCATGTACACGGTTAACCGTGACGTCATTGTCCTCGTGCGCCCGCCGTCTTGAAGGCGCGCGCATATACACACACATACGCGTTCGTTCGCCTGTAAACACACAGTTGACTTGAACTACGCTCGTTTACACACCTCTTATAATAGGTCCATGGCACACACACACACAAGTTCGCCTGTCATGTGCGCCATCATTATCGCCCTTCATTAATTTCCTGATTAATATAGCCTCTCGCACAAATTTCTACATGTCCACGTTTATGCAGGTTGAACAGGTGTTATAAAGTTTGGGCTGCTTACAAGCGTAGTTCACGACAACCGAGTAACTTTAATATTTAGGTTATCTTTCATCACTCGTCCGTGGCTGTGAGTCGAGCCCCAGCACGGCGACTCCCCGCGCGTGTGTGCGCGCCGATACACACACACACACACACACACACACACTCTCACACAGACACACACTCGCCGAGGGACAGACCGATAAGGCAGACTAGCTTTTATCATCCCCAATTAGTTTATTAGTGATGTAAAATCAATAAATGCGTGTCTCCAGAAAATTTTTATAAACTTTGGAAAAGGGAAAATTTAAAATTTGAAAAAAAATTAAAAACGGTTTCCGTTTATTGATTTTTCCCAAACGGTTATGATTTACTAAACGGTTACACGTGCACACCCCTAGTGCCTTTTATACAGTAAATATTAAGAGGTTTATCATGCCAGCTGTGTAGTCTGATGGTTAATGTTAACCTACAAGTTACAATAAGAGCATTTCCTTAGTGCAGCTACTGTCTGTGTTGTGCTAAAGACCATTTTCTTCTGGTTGCTAAGGATTGAGACCCACACAACCTGTCTCACCTCTGCCTCAATTTGTTTCATTAATTAAAACCCCGAAGGCTGAGTAAGTATCTGCTAAAGCCTGGTCTAACCTACTGCTAGAATTTGAAATGCTCAGAATCATTAAATCAGTCTTATTTGCCATTAACTGGATGTCACTGCAGCCTAATAAGGCCAAGCAACTTTCTTTTTGGTGCCGGACTGTATGACATACAGTAGCATTTTATGTGATGTTGAGGTGCACTCTGGATGCTGACCTAAGCATGAGTGATCAAAACAAAATGTCATCCCTTTGCTTTGATGCAACACCTTGTCTGTTGCCATGAGTACACAGCACGTGTCTGTGGGCAAATGTGTTGTCTTATGTGGCATTTTACTGAAGAAAAAAAAAATCTCAGTTGGGCCTTGTCAAAATCAGGAGAGGCAGCAGCGTTGTGATAATCCAAGGGTAAAAGGGGTAAACACGAAGAGGGAATTTCATGCTTGGCAGGTCCACCGTATGGCACCAGTTTTCTCCCTGTTTACCCATGCTAATGAGCACTATGCAGATGAGCAGACTTGAGCACAGCCTGGCAGTAGTGTCGAATCCTTTTTTGTTTTTAAAGGGATGCTTTTTATTTCAAACAATGTTTAAGTCCCTTAAAAATTGCATTTTGATATACTCCCTTAAATAGCATATTTCTGTTCAACACGATATTGTTTGGCCTTTAATATGGTGAGAGAAAATGTACACAGTAAATAGCCAATATAACAATACACGATTAGATTAGATTGCAACTGATTCAAATTAGTTTAAATTGTTTGGCTCATTTGCACCAACTATAGCAGCACGATGAAAACATTAAAACACAATTTTTCTGAAGCAAGTAATTGGATTTTGATTAGAAGACATCGTTGATACTGCAACACCTCACCTGCATTACTTAACTTATGAATGCAGGGTACCCACAGATCCTCAAAGTCTTAAGTCATTAACTTTAGGTTTTGATATTCAAGGTCTGGAATTGTTTGAGGGGAGGCATCACATTTCAACAGGGGAAGAATGAATGAGCGTACCTTTTTTTAGTTCTCACTATTTTTCTAGTATAATTGCTAAATTTCATGTTTTATTGTACAGGTATTTTATGTCCTTCAATGCTTAAGTACATTGAATGTGTACATCAAACTTAATAAAAACTCTTAACGTAGTGTAGTTTGTTTTTTGTTGCTGCAGTATTGCTATTTTTTCCGAGGTTTAACGGTCATTAAATGTTTTTTTAAATTATTTATTTTCCACAGGTTTATGCTGCAAACAAGAAAACGGTCATTCAAGCGGCGGCAGCAGCAGCAGCGATTGTTGAATAAAATCTTTTTTGGAGAAAGTCAAATGCTTTGTGCAGTTTGTCATGTGTGAACAATGAAGATGAACCTAATACACTGGTAGTAATATTAAAGGCAACTGGAGGTATATTGCTTATCTTTGTCCATTGCGTTGCTTGATTTGGCCTTTGCTATTTGAATGGGTAATATGGTTGACCAGATGAGCTACTTTCAACATGGAACAATGAAAGTGTTTTGCAAGAGGAAAACAAGCTGCTTCATCAAATCCTCCAAATCTGTTTTCTGGCTATCTGGTTGAAATGTCATTTAGTTTAAAGGGCAGCAATTGACCATTAGTAGTTTTGTTTTCAAATCCTTGCATCATCTAACCAGCAAAAGCCTACTCCATGGTTCAGTTTGAAAGGTTTTCTGGAGGCTGTTAGCATCATAGTTAATAAAGCTTCTCATCAGTGACCAACGAAAGCACTGTGCTTTCACATTACCTCATGCACTACAACTTACTCTTATTTCTTCCAATGTCCATCATTTCTTAAGTGATCCTTGAGACCATGACAGCCAAGGATGTTTAGTTAACATGAGCAGATGGTTTCATTTTCATAAACACTTGTTGGTAGTTCAATAGCTGGTATGGTATGATGTCATGATTTAGCTGTTTGATTCAGGGCCACAGTGCCACCTACAGACTAAAACTGCCAACAACTGCTTCTTAAACTTACTTGACCGCGTAATTGCAAACAAATGTACTTAGACTGTTACTGCTAAGATAACTGGGATATTTGGTAAACTTAAGAAAAACCAACCCTTAGGGCATTGAATGCTAGGGTGATGAGTGTCCTGTATGCAGGTCATAACTGCAATCTTAAGGTGTGCCTTATCTCAAAAGAGTAAGAATTAATGTAAGTTCATGGTTGAATCTAAAATCAGTCTATTAAAATGTATGCATTTTAAATATTTAACTTTCAATTTCTTTCAAGTTTGTATCGTGCTCTTTATTAACGAGATACTTGCAAATTACTTTGGACATAGCCCACTGACTGACTTATTTTAATTTGGTGGTGCTTCTGAATTCCTGTAGAGGGTGCCAAAGCCTATAGAATATATATCAGGGCTATACATACATGCACTTTTGGTGATTGTTTCTAAGGTTCTTTAAGTCTTGCAATCAGAACCTTTCATTAATCTGAAAGCCTCTGTTTCCAAGAAATGGCTATATAGTCAGCCATATCATTTAACATTTTAATATGAGGAGCAGATAGTTTTTAAGGGACACTTGATCTATCTATCCAATCAGCTGTTTTTTCTGACTTTGTTTATCTTCAGCAGCTTTATTTATTGTGAAACTGTCAATCTTTTTACTTTCAATTGTGAAGGTTTGTGTGTGTGCCTTTTCCCTTTCTTGGCTATAGCCTTGAGGCAACATAAGTACAAGCACAACCAATTGAGGTGAGGGGGAAAGAGCAGTGCACGGTTCACAAATATCTGTTTGTGTCCCTTGAAGATAATACAGATTGCTTTTGTACTGTTACATCAATGTCCAGATTTGAGGAACAGTAACCAGCAGGCATTGTTTAGTGTTTAGCTGACGGAGCTGAGCTGTTGTTCACTGCCAGCTGTGTTCAGTGGATGGGTGTCTGTGTGTGAGAGAGAGATAACTTGTGCTTGCTTCCTGTGTTTGCATTATGTGTTGATCCGTGGACAGTGAGACTGCTGTATTTGCCAGTCTGTCATCAACTGTAGGCCAATCTGTGTTTGTACAGCACAGTTCAGATAGTGCCCCATCAAACTGAGCACGTGGCCCTCGCCTTTCCTATATGTCAATCATTATGAAAAGCATCCGTCACTTCACGTCTCTCAGGAAATATTAATCTCCTGTTTTTTATATGCGCCACCTCATTCTCTCACTCATCTCCCTGTCCCCCCACTCCCTCCATTTTTCATTCGAAGACCAGCTGTTCCTGAACACCTGAACCTATATCTCTTCCTCCCCATCCCTTTCTCCCGCCCCCCTTTTCTCCCCTCATGATCCCTCCTTTTCTTCTACCCTGTAATTTGGAAGAGAGAGAAGGATAAACATGTCCTTGAGAGAAATGTGTGGAATCCACTAGAGTAGATCTGCTATGTTGGGTCTCTGGCTACTGTTCCACTATGTGCGTGTGCCCACATGTTTGCACCCTGTACCTGTGTTTTGTGTTACTGTGTGCGCTGTTAGTCAGGGTAATTTCCGTTCCACTCAATATGTTTGTGCACATAGCTGTCCTTGTGCTCAGTGTAATTATCAGCAGCTTTCAACATAGCAATTAATGTGGAACAATAGCCTCTTTAACAATTGCACATACAAACGCTTTGTGTGGATGTGTGTGGAGGTGGCTGCACCTACTCATTCTCCCCATTCTTTGGCAGTTCTGCGTGATCACGCCGAGAATGGATGTAGACCTGCCTCTCACCTCCTCGGGGCTGGAAACAGCAGATAGCCAAGAAATGTCTCCGCCGCACAAGTCTCTCTTAAATAGGACCACTATCAGGAGAGCTTCTACATACACACACACACACACACTGTCAACCCACAGCCTTATGCCCTGTGGCATGTTACTGTCGAAAGACAAGTCATAGGCTACTGTAGAAAGTTTCCCAGCATTCCCAGTTAACTGTGTTTTTTCTCGGTAGAGCCGACAGATCCCATAGAATATGTTTCTGGCTCTGGCCAGATAAGATCAGCTCTTCCTGTCGAACAACACAATGCTTTTCTCATAAACCACATTTCTTATCGAATGCATCGCTGCTTTGCTTCTATTCAGTTCTTGAACACTTTCAGAATCTCTCCGGCTCATTCAGTTGTGCCTTGACAAACGTGTCTATTTAATTCTGTCTGTGTGAATATAATTTGTAGTAAAAAGAAAAGGAATAGCCGAACTATTTTACATGCCAGTGGTTAAACACAACACAGCAGTATGCCGGTGGTGTAGAGGGTGTGTGTTGATGCTGTCTAGTGTGGGGGTCTGTCCTAGTCTGCAAGAGTGTGTTTATAGAAATTAGTCAGAGGCCAAAAGGTCGCTGTTTCTTCAGTGTAGTACTGGGCCGCTGCCCTCTGTATTTCTAACAAGTATTTTAAGTGAGAGAACTCCTTAGCTACAAGAAGCCTGCTTTACACACTTATCTATCCCAGTGGGTGTGTAAAAGCTGATTGATGGGTGGGGTTGGTGTTTTTCTTCAGTGTGTGAATGTGTGTGTGGAGGGGAAATGATATGTTTGACCTTGCTGACTCCTTGGATAGTTTCAGGGTTTCCTATACATCTGTCTACTGTATGTGTCTCTGTTCTTCTGTGTGCTGTCAGCTCTAATCCCTCATCCTAAAGGCAGGTGGTGTAAACATGCAACGCGCCGCTCAGCCTGCCTGGCACCATAGGGCACTGTTGCACTGCCCCACAGCAGGTGTGTGTGTGTGTGTGTGTGTGCGTATTAGGAAAACACTCACCATGTGTCATTGACTTGGGGAGGGGGGGGGGGGGGGGGAGAGGGGGGTTGTTTGTGTGACTTCTTAGATCATGAGTCTGAATCCCGTCCACCTGTCACAGAGGGTGGGGTGCAAAGGGAGGATGACAGGGCACGGAACAGATGCTGTCTGCAGAGCCAGCCAAACTGTGTGTGTGTGTGTGTGCCATAGTATTTCTGTGTTGTGCGCCCGTGCTCGCGTGTGCACACTTCTCAGATCACAGCTTTTCAAGTCATTCATACTTTGATGCTGCCGGCCCCTGCGCTTTCTTCAGCCCAGAACAAAAGAGTGACAGCCAGACACCAGTGTGACACCGACTGGGCCTGTGGAGATATAGTTGACATGGTGACAGAGTGAGATAGGAGGGAGAGTGCTGTTTGTAGCTCTGTGCTTCATCATTTCACTATCTCTCTCACAGTCTCCCCGCCGCTATCCGTCTAAGAGTCTGTGGGAGGGAGGAAATATCTCCAAAGAAATGCCAAGCAGAGGTGTCAAGACACTGGCCAAGCCGCCATGTATGAACTTAACCAACAGACCCGCTTTAACTCACTTGGCAAGCTGCAGTGTATGCAGGTGTTTCGACAGCCCTTTCTCATGTGTTATTATACTGTCGAAAAATATAGATTTCTAAGTTTCGTACAAGCAGGAGAAGATGGCTGAGATCCTATTTAGAATGCTCTTTTTTTTACGATGATTGCTTAGGGCTGACCTTGCACTCACCTTATACCAAGTTTTCGCGGCATGTTGGATTTACTGTAAACACGAGCACTTGACTGGAAAATTGTTCACTTTAGGCTTCCGGGCAGTGACAAGCTGGAGAAAATCGGTTTCAGACTAATTTACTGTATCTCCAAACCCTGGTAAAGAGCGTGTGGCAAGATCATTGAATCAATTAAGGATATACATGTACTGGATAATCAAAATCAAAGTGATCAGTTTTCACTAGCAGTTTTCAACAAAAAACAAATAAGAAGTGGCTGCAGCAGTTAGCCACTGGTCAATTTAGAGTTAATAAAATGGTTGTGGCAATTATTGTGTCTTTTTACAATCTTACCTCCACAGATATGACATATCTCAACAGCTACTAGATTAACTGCCTTGAGATTTTGCACAGACATTCATAGCCCCCGGGAGAGAGCCACCACCATGAAGTTGACATTTGTGGTTGAGGGTGAAATATGTCAGCATCTGCTGGAGGGATTGCCATGAAATGTACAACCGATATCCATGGTCCCCCCTGAGGATACATTTTAACGAAGTTTGCGAACCCTTAACTTTTTTTCTCCCGATCCACAATCAGGCAGAGCAAGTTTTCATTTGTCTTGTCAAATATCCATACATCTATTATAAGCATTGACACAAATATGAGAACAGATATCAATGGTGCCCACTGCTGCCCAGATATTATATCCTGTTAACTTTTCCTCCAGGGCAATGAGGCTGGCTTTTTAAATTATGTATTGAAATATCCTGAAAACTACCGGAAGATATGCTGTGAAATATGGTACACACATCCACCGTCCCCAGTGTATGGTTTGAATTTGGTCTCCTGCATTTTTTATGTAGGCCTAGTGCTTTCATATGGTCACAAAAATCTATGTTGTGAGATACTCACAAGGTAAGGTAAATGACCAGAGAACTACAGAACCCATGCCATTCCAATCAGCCACAGCTGTAGTGTGTGTTGCAAACATAGTTTAGTGGTGTAGACATTAAACCATGCTAAACAACAACATCACCGTTGAATGTTAGCATGCTAATGTAGGCTAAGCATTAAGCTCACGTACCAGACTCACAGAGGACCCTAGCATGGCTGTAGAATATTATGTCATACGGCAATTTTTGAAACTTAAAGGTGCTCCGAGGAACTTTCAGTATGTGTTCATTCTTGCACCCCCTTTGGACAAAAGCGGAAGTGTTTTTTACTATGCCAGCTGTTGTTCCCAGGGAGTGTATCCATGACAAAGGCATTAAGTAAAACTATATACAAATAGAATTCTTTTGCACTGATGGTCTCGTTTGCGGTTGTCATTTATGGGAAAAATTTGACTTTTAAATATTTAAACATTTCTTGTTTTACCTTTTAAGATAAGTTTCAGTCTGACAAGAAAATATTGTCTGACTCTTCAAACTCATTCCTTCCTTTTTCACTGAATCCAAGCCCCACTCTCCTCCTCCTCCTCCACCTCCAATCTAAACAATCCCCCAGACTCTCACTTCATCGCTCTAATGATCTTCCTCTTTCAACCTGCCTGTTGTAAGCCTGTGTTCCCCTTTTTTCCTGCTATCTTCTCTCCCCTATCCCCCTTTCATCCTTTATCCCTCAGTACCATTACTAAGCCACCCCTTCCCCCAGCTTCACCCTACTTCATCATGACTAAAAGCCCTCAGCGTCTTGCAGTGCCATTGTGTCATGCTTTGCCTCTCATAAAAAAGGATGGTATGCTTTACCCCCCCCCCCCTTCTATTCTCTTTTTATATCATATCAAACATGGAATCAAATGCAATATTTTCTGTTATTTTAAGGGGGAAACCTTATTAAAGCTTTTTGTATAATCAAAGGATGCAGCTGTTTTTCGGTCGACTACTGCTACCCACCTTGAGACACAGAAATGATTCAACAATCAGAATGTCCACATCTTTAAGCATGTGTGCTCATATTCAACATGTTCTACCTTTCATAGTTTATGAAATATTTAGCTTTGAAAATGATTAGTATTTTTTTACAATAAAAACCAGTGGTAACAGTCCTCAAATATTATTTAACTTACTCCACTTTACATTGTTTTTCTTCTTCGCTAAGCTAAGCTAAGCTAAGCTAAGCTGCAGACTTGTGAAATGTGAACAGGTCCCAAGAACTTCATCTATCAAAATAGTTTTCAATTAAAAAAAAACAATCTTCAGATCAGATTTATTTTTCTGCCCTTTTCAGCCATTTGCTGTGTTTTACATGGGTGTGTACATTAAACAGGCACATATTAAACTGAAACCTATTGCACTACATTTATCGTATAGCTGGAGTTACTACAGTATAGGTACTGTGCAGATTTACATCGACATAATAAATACAATACATTGTTAGAATTAAATTGCCTAACGGATGAAGAAGTTTCTTTATTTTGACCAGCCACGACATTAATGCTAGCCTATCTCAGTCTTTTTTCAGCAACAGTAACAACCAGACTGACACACGATACAGTTTATCACTGAGGCAAGCTATTGTGTTGCCTAATGAGTTCTTTAACATCTGATACTTTAGGTCCATTTAGTAGAGAATACTTCCTTATTAATGTACATTTAAGCAGCAATTTTACTTATTATATACGTTTACAGAATTAAAGGATCTGATTACTTCTTCTATCATTGCGGAAATGACTTATTTTGCCAGATTATCTTAATCACACAAGTGCACCCAGATGTGTCCAATAATCCCCGATTGCACATAACAACTTTGTGTATAACTAAGACAAGTACAGTTTGTCAGACAAACATTTGACTGTAAAAAAAAAATGCAATTACATTTATTAGGCCTATGTTTTGGTTTTCTGGCTGTCTCTTGTCCTCCTTGGAGTTCTATTTTCAGTTTAGTATTATTTCAGCATTGCATGATAGCAAACACTACAGTGCCTCCTCACATGAAGCTTCTTTGTGAATATAGCTTAACCCTCTATGGCATGGCGTTGCCCTCAGGCAACAAACCACTATTTTAGTCATCACACAGGCCCTTTAATTGAAAAAAACCCAAAACTTATTTGTAATATCACCTGACATGTCTCTGTCCAATGAAATGAGGGACAAAAGTGGGTGTGGCATTTTATCTGGGGTTGCAGCAGTCTTCTAGGAACCGAAGTTGCATGGGACACAGCGCCTCAACTTGGCAAGATGAATATCACTGCTAAATGTCTTTTGATTGCAATAATTTTATAGTAAAAAATATGGGCATGTGCACAAGTATGTAAAGACATATGTTTGATTGTTTAAAGACTAATTTAGTTTTTATTTATACACTAAAACTGTGTTTTTCTGTTCGTTGCCTGAGGGCAACAATATGCAGTTAGACAACTTTTGTTCAGCAATATCACTAAGTGAAGCTATGTGCTCTCATACATAATTTTTATGATAATCAATGTTTTTTACTTTACTATTACTACTACAGGAGTGTGTCTATGTTCCCACAGCCTGATGGTCCCACATGTCTAAGTAATGTAACTACATAATAGAGAATAGTTGTGTGTGTGTGTGTGTGTGTGTGTGTGTGTGTGTGTGTGTGTGTGTGTGTGTGTGTGTGTGTGTCACTCCTATTCTAACCTATTCCAGCTGTGATGCCGGAACCTAATCGCCAATTTCTGTGGGAACATAGGGATGACCCCCTCACAACACACACAGACACACACACACAGACACACACACAGACACACGCACACACACAACAGATACACACAACCCAACACATCCACACTAACAACTCTCACACACAGATATACACAACACACACACCCATTCTCACACAAACCCGGCTCACCCAGCCACACACACACACACACACACACACACACACACACACACACACACGCACAACACATTCACAACTCACACACACACAGATATAGACAACTAGACAACACACACAACGCCACCCACAAAACACACCCATTCTCACACAACACAGACACACACTCAGACACACACAAACACACACACACACTCATAACAGACACACACAACCCAACACACCCACACTAACAACTCTCACACACAGATATACACAACACACACACATTCTCACACAAACCTGGCTCACCCAGCCACACACACACACACACACACACACACACACACACACACACACACTATTTTGATGCTCATTTTGCTTGTTTTTCTATATTCCAATTATCCTGTGTATTATAGCAAACCTTGGTGATTTTGTACCCTCATAGCACAGTGTTGCCCTGAGGCAACAAACCCAAATCTGAGTGGGGGGGTGGGGGGGTGCAGATTTTATGATGGCTATACCAACAGGGACCCCCAAGCTCCCACAAAGTGGGGTGAAATATTTTTTTCCACAAAAAATAAAAAGTCATGCCATAGAGGGTTAAGTGTGATCACCTTGTGACTTTCTTATGTGTTTTCTCAATTGAATTTCCTGGGAGTAACTAGATTAAGCGGTAGCACAGATTTTGCATTGGGCAAGACTGGGCTGTAGTAACTGTACAATGTGACATTTGCTGGGCTTTCATTCATGACATCCCAACTCCAAGTAAATGTGTGTATGTGCCAGTGTGTTTGTGGCGCAGGGTTAGAGAGGTTAGGGAACTAATTTCAGGCTGCTGTTGTGCTATACGCGTCTCTCACACACACACAGCGACCTCCCCGGCTCAATCGGAATTCCTGCCTCTGGACTAGTTCCAAACTGCCCTCACTTTCTCTCGGCCTTGCTGTCTTGTCCCTTTTCTTATCTTCTCAATTTCCTTTACACAATCATATCAGTCTGTATTCATTCTATACACTTGCTATATTTGTCCCATTTGTTTCTCTTAGGTTGTATTTCCTTTCTGCTTACATGTGTCTGCGTCTATTTTCATTTTTTTTCATCCTTTGCAAATGATTCCAAACATACTATTATTTAATAACAAATACGTGTCCTTGGACTCAGGCAAACCTTCGCTCTGTCAATGGGCTTTTGTTTTGTGTCTTACCTCCCTGAAGAGATATAGATAAAGTAGCCTATCCTTCACTGTTGTCAATAGGCTACTGTCTTCCTTCCTTGTGTGTGTGTGTGTGTGTGTGTGTGTGTGTGTGTGTGTGTGTGTGTGTGTGTGTGTGTGTGTGTGTCAGAGAGGAAAGCCTGTGTAAATGTGTGCAGTGTGACAGAGAGGTGAGGTTGCGTTAGCAGAGAAATCTTATTATCTGCTGCGCTGCTTTCAAAGCTTCCTCTTCTTTACCCACGGTTCTCCCAGTCAAGACATCTCCTGGAAAAACCCTCTTCACTCTGCTCTGTGACTGCCAGGAATACATGGCATTTTTCTTTAACCAATATGAAAATGCATATTGTGCACAATTTTTCTGCACACTTCACAAAAGATAAATGCAATTTTCCAATTTCACATAACGACCCCGGTTACAGTATTTTGCAATTGTGCTGGTTTGTGAACCGTGATGAGGTGCCGTTTTGGGACCTGTTGGATTAGTGACTTCGGGGCTGAGAGTGAAGCTGAGACCAAAAACTGCGTTTGTTTCCATATCAAAATCCAGACACACACACACACACACACCACAGGGACCAATCTTCTGAGAGAGCATTTAATTTGACTAGCATGTCCTGCTGTGGCAGAGGTTTGGTACAACATTAGGCTAACATTATGCACCAGCCCCCGGGCCTGCCCAAGTACAGGCAGGCAGCAAAGTACACACAGGGGTCACGCCTCTGTGGGTCCTGATAGAGAAAGTTGTCCCGGTTTCTCTGTCTCATTTTCTCTTCTCGTTATTTCATTTTCAATTTAACGTTTTTTCTCTCACCCTCTGTCTCTCTCTCTCTCCTTCTCTCTCTGTCTCTGTCTGTCCCTCTCTCCCCCTTCCCTCCCTCCCTACCTCCTTTTCCCATCTGGCTATTCCAGCTGAGGTCAATACCCAGCGCTCTGCTGTAGCACCAGGACACAAGAAATCTCATGAATACCAATTGTACCAAACTGGCAGGCCCCCTGACATTTATAAAGTGGGTGTGAATCTGAAGTTCATTTCAATATTTTGATTGTAATATGAAGAGGATCCAAACAGTGAATCCATTGAAATCCAATGTCAATGAAATCAAAAAGCCTTATTTAAAAACAAGACTTTTTTTATAATTTTCCCATTGAGACCTTTTGAAATACGGTACCTTCATTTATATTTAGTCTTCACCGTTGTTTCTCTCCAGCACAGTTCACTTTCGTAAGCATCATCAGCGAGTGTCCTTTCGCCTTCAGATGGACCTTGTATATTGATATAACTGTGTGCTCTTTTGTTACACTGTGTATAATGTTACACACACAAATGTAACCTTTCTGTCTGTCTTTTCACACCAAATTTCGAAGTCCAAGGTCTGACCATCTGATAGGACTGTCTGAGTTTATTCATTAGAATCTCAGGAGCTTGTATGTGTGTGTGCGAGTGTGCTTGCGTTCGTGTGCCTTTGTGTCTGAGTGAGACGATTTGGTGTCTACCAAGGTGGCTCATTCAGCTCTGCCTGTGCACTCAGTCGTTTACATATACCAACCTCACTTATTTCTCCAACACATTTCCTTTCACTTTGTAACTGTCTAAACCTGCTTCCCTCATTTTAGCCCCTGTCATCCTCACACCCATTCTCTCTCTCTCGCTCTCTCTCTCTCTCTCACTCTCTCTCTCTCTCTCTACTCAGCTGGTGGGCCAGTCAGGAGGCAGCGCTTGCATTTGAGGAGTGTAATCTGCTCTTTCTACCCTTCTTCTATTTCCATTTCAATCCTGTGTTCACAGCTGGAACCAAGGCGCTCGGCATGCAGATGAGCCAGAGTCGACTTTTTCCAGAATGTAGATACAGATGAGAGGAGAGGGAAAAGAGAGAGAGAGAGGCAACGGAAGTAGAAGATTGAAAGATTAAGTGATGAATCAATCAAGCAGATACTGAGAGAGAGAAAAAAACATTTAGCTAAACTTCAATGTCATTCAACCTTGCATGAGTGCCCAGAGGAAGAGGAAAATATTTTTTAAAGTACTAAAATGACAAGAAAACACAGTCCGCCACCTTCACTGCAGGTCATAGCACAATCAAAATAAAAGCATAAAAAAGTGAGGCTGGTTTTGTGTCAGACATAAGAGCAATTTTTCTTCTCTGCAGGTATTTCTAGGTTAAAATATCACACTTTGGCTTAACACAAAGATGAGGATAGTTTTGATGTTGCTCTCTTAGTGATTCAACTCGTTTCATACTTGGTTAAATTTGACTTTATGTGAAAGGTAAAATCTTCTTGAAATGTATATTATAAAACCGCCCTGTGCTATTCTTTGCAATCCAAAGTGCTTGGAGGCTATACAACCTTCAACACGATCTCTTGGATTTTTTATGAATGCTGTGCAGAGTTTCACAAAGCCTATATTTCGCTCAGGGAACCACCACGTAAATAAGCCCACCACAAGATTAAACGCATCCAATTCAGTTGGACACGCTCGGTCCTGCTCACGTGCTTTGTGACACATTAGGATAAGAGATCTCTGTTCATCTCTGCCCAAGGTCAAGTGCTTTCATCGCCCTCCCTTAAGATCCTGGCAACGATGACGAATGACCACGAGGTCATTGGTGAGCGCACCACTGAACAGTCTCGCGTTGATGACATCAGAGTTCTCTTTAGCTGTATAGGGGCTGAGTCATGCTGGACTGGTGATGGCTGAATATGGAGGATTGTTTCGGACATTCATAGTCATATGATCATGATCCAACATCAGCATCTATCATACTGGGTGCAGTTAAGGACGCCCTCACAAACTTACACACTTATTGATGTTATATTCGTGGGATGGGAAGGGGCCTGTAATGCACACAAATGCTTAAGTGCTGTGTAGCCGCCTACTCGAGTTTCAGCCGAATCCCATTTGTGGCGGAAACCATCTGGTGCCAATTGATTAGAAAAACAGTTATTGATTCGAACGGGGAATGCTCAGCAGACAAAGTAATTCACTCATAAGGAGGGCAATGAGCTGTGACTAAATATGTTGACCACTTAATACGGCTGTTTAATCTTTAATGCCATTGTCCACTCCTTCAATTGTGTCTTTGCTTTCCAGTCGAGCTCCCACTGCCAGGCCATTGCAGAGTTACGTCTCGTCATGACAAACTTCAGGGCTGCTCAGCAACTGGCCCACAGGCTTTGCGAGTGTTCACTTTTGATTTGTGTTTATTGACAGAAACCTTGTTTTTCTTCCATATCCTCTGTCTTTTTTTCCCTCTCTCCATCTCTTACCTCCGGGTCGATTTGCCGCAGTCTGAAAAGCATTGGTTTTTCCCGCTCTCTTCACCTTCCCTTCACTCAAGCACTTTCTTTTGATCCTGGCTGGACTCGCACTCTCGCCTCTTGTCTTTCATTCCCTTTGCTGCCATTAAAGCATTGGAGGAACCCACATCTCTCCCCCTGCCTGTTCTACCTTCTCTCTATTACCCTAATTGACTCTCCACACATCTGACACCCACCTACCGCTGTATTTTCCCCCCAAAATCTCTCTTATTCTTTGCCCCCCCCCTTCCCTCCATCTCCAGCTTTTCCTTCTTATTGTCCTCGCCTCCCCATGCCCCCCTGTGGAGTCAAAGAAGTCTGTATTGTGGGCAGCACTTGGCCACAGTGCGTGAGCGTGTGCTGCAGTTCCTTGAGCCCCTACTGCAGAGTCATTGTGGCCGTAATGCCCATAATTACCCTCCATTATGGGAAAGGAGGACAGAAAGGTAGTTTTAAAGGGAAAGAGGGAGGGGAGAAGAAATGAGGAGAGATGGATGAGGGGAGAGATCAGTTTGACAGTGTGATGATGACAGAGAGAGAATGCTGGACTCTGACAGAGGGAGTGAGGAAAAGATGTTTGAGGATTACGCCGGTCAGTAGATCAATCAGATTGGTGTCTTGTGTGTGTGTGTGTAAAAGAGACAGCCTGGAACTGTGCGTCTCAAGGGGACAGCCTGCTCTTGGCCCCTGTCATGGGGTGGCCCCCCCATCAATAGAGATATAATGGTTCAGGCTTCATTGGACATGCACAGATGGGTCCCTTACTTATAGGCCAAAGCAGACGAACATACACACACACACACACACACACACACACACACACACACACACACACACACACACACACACACACACACACACTGTATGAACACACAGGTGGAAAAACCGATCAGTCAGCACTATAGAGGCATGGAGACGACTAGTATAATTGGAGCGGATAATGAACAGTTGCCTTGAAGTCTCTGCAAACCTCAGTTCTGGATTCAAAAGCTTCAGCATTTCACTGACAAGCTACATCACAAAAGTATTAATTTTGATCTGTGCCTGGCTGCCTCAACCAAGCATCTCCTTTCACTCATTTATTATTCTAACATCAATATTTTATGAACACAGTTGGATCTGTAGCAAAACATGTACTATTTGGTGGATGACTTCAATTGCCTTAACTTCCCTTAATGAGATTCACAATCATGTTAGCATCCATTTCTGTCATATCAGGTGTTCTCTAACGCTAAACATCTCATTTTGGTTCTTCTTAGGCTGAACATGAGCGATACTGCTCAGTAGTTACACAAGCATATGTATGCATATTTGAGATTGTACACAGCGTAATTCTTTTTTAAATGACTTGATACAACTGCTTAAGGTCACATCAGTAAACCCACCAGGATTGCGTAAACATGCAAATAAGAATGCGCTCACACACATACTGTATAGCTAGACCATTTAAGTTTGACAGAGGTGGTAACACTTTCCTATTCCTTTCCCAACCCCGGGGCGAACGCGGAGAAAAACGCAATTGCCTGCAATTCATTCGGTGGCGAAGGATGATTAATATTCTATAAAATGGTTTATGTATTCACATTTAGAGCCTGCGGGTTCCAGTGCAGAGACGACACCAACGTTGACGATAGAATCCACACAGCCCGGCAGGCAAGGAGGAGGAGGAGGAGGATTGTGAGTGTGTGTGCGTGTGCGAGTGCGTAGGCATGTTTGTAAGCAACAGAAAGTGCAGTGCTGAGACATTGGGAGACTTTGAAGGCAAAAAGCTGATCCCTAATTAATTTTCCTCTGAAAGCTACATTTACATGTATTACTGAGAAAGACGTCTGAAGCCAAGCCAACTGTGGTTCAAAAGCATTAAAGAGAAGGCTCCATGAAAAAAAAGTAACGCTATGAAAATATATTCATGTAGAGAATTTTGTAGGGAAGTCATATTCTTATGGCATTACTCTTGAAACTCATTTAACTCTTCATCCTGTTCCTTTTCACAGCCTGACTGTTTTTTCAAGAAGATAACTTCCTTTTGTAATTTCTTTATCAGATTGTGACCTTGCAAGATGAGTACAATGACACTATAATAAGCATTGAAGTAATAAGAAGGCCACGCTTTATTTCTACACCTGATATGGCATGAAGTCATATCATTATAAACGGGGAAAAAGATTTGATTTTGAAAAGCCACTGATGTTTGAAATCCTGCTTAATGGTTCTTCAGCTAATGATGTCTTTAAAAGGAAAATCTTAGTTGATGTTTCTGAGATTTTTAGGCAGCATTAAGTAAGTATTTATACATTCACGGTCAACTGTTTAATTAGGCTGTACATCAGGGCATCGAAGCTTTTAGTTATGATGCCAGGTGGTTATGTAGGTTTATGTATGTTCACTTTATTACCATTCAATGATGAGTTGACTGTGACTTAAAGAGGACCTATGATGCTTTTTGACTTTTATGACCTATAAACGTTGTTATGATGATTCATAGTCATGCTTAACCATACTAAATTATCAAATAATGACTTACATGCATTTCGACGTATTCCCTGCTGACCGTCTGGGGTGTCTGTGCAGAGCACTAAACACTATTCTAGCCAGTCGAGAAGTCACGTCTTCAAAGCGGTCTACCCTTTCATAATTTGTGACGTCGCAAAAAAATGTGTGAAGTCACCACGCGGATGTTTCCATGTATGGTAATGCTGTCACTTCCCTGTTCGCGTCTGCCTCGCGCCCTTATAGGTCCATGCTCGCGCTTCCCGCCACTGAAAGTGTTCCGGAAGGAAGGTAACCAATCACAACGGAGTGGGGTTTGCAGGAGGGGGGGGGGGAGGGGAGCGGAGATTGCCGAAGCACAGGCGGAGGGAGCGGAGATGGCCGATGCACACACACTCAAGTGTTGACAGGATGTGCTGGATCGCCAAAATAAGAGAAAGAGCTTCCCGAAAATCTACATAGTTTTTTGTGATGTGATTCGTGTCAGGTTGCTCTATAGCAGTGTAAAACAAGAAATTAAGACCAGAAAAGTAGTATAATAGGTCCTCTTTAAAGGAATAGTTAAACATTTTAAATTTTTTTGTGATTTGCCTCACTCCCCGGCTCAATATAAGGCGACAGAAACCTTCCCTTTAACTGTGCGTGCATTTTTGATGAAGTCAGGGGCATAGGTCTCTCATCTGGGTTAGCTTAGCTCCAACGCCGGTAGCTAAGAGGGGCAATAGCGTGCCTTATTATGTTGTTGAAAATGTCAAACTATTCCTTTTTACGGATTGCTCACCAAAATATTACCACAAATAGATTTGCACAGTGTATTAAAATGAATGGGTAAAATGTGTGACAAAACAAAAACACACTGGGCTAGTCTTTGAAGAAAAGCAAGACATATTCCTCTGTATATTAAAGCTATTTGTTCCCCTTATGGTCCTCAGCTAAATGAATACTGAACAAATTGGAATAGAACAAATATAATTATAAAACACATTACTTGTCCTACGCTGAAAAAAAAAGATGATCCATGGGCGAGGCTTGGGGATATCTCTAAAGGACATTGAATTAGTCAGTGACTTAAGGCTATTAGACAATTTATGTTTGAGATAGACGGCCACATGAGTTTTATTTGAATGTGGGGCTTACAGCTGTGAATCAGAAATGATCCCCCATATCCCAGTTTAATCACCATGGCATTTCTCATAGTGGTGTTGGAGTGGTTTCATTATTCACCGTCAATGGAGCAGCTGTTGGATATAACTGTAGATTACGTTATCGTTACCACGTCCATGTCTATATCATTATCAGTTTGAGCTAAACTGCAGAATACAACAGAAAGAGAACTCAAGCGCTCTATTGGCTGTATTTTCCCCTTTAAAAATGTGTAAAGATTGCACTTTTTTCCTCATGAGTATGAACTGGGTTGAGTATTTGACCCAGTTCTTGTAAACTGTGCAGCCAGCAGTTGACCACACAGATGACCTTTATGATGCAGTGACCTGCTGTATAGGCCAGAGGCGGGTATGTGACTTCCATATTGTTCGGTAACCATTTCCCGTAGCTTGGCCTTATGAAGCATGACAGATATCCCTCCTACACAGCTATACTGGAGAGTGGTTGGCATTATTGTGCCTGGCACCAAGTCAGGCAGAATCCACTGTGGCACACAAAAACACACAATAGTAGTCCCAGTGAAACTCTTCAGCAAACATAAACACAAACAAGCAGCAACTCATTTGATCCTGATATAACTGACACTACAAAACTGTACATTGTCTGTAGATCATAAGGTATTATACCGTCAATCTGTTGCCTCTATGGCAGGTAAATGGCACACTAAACAAAAAGGTGATGTCGGGATGAATCATACTAATGACTTCATTTAAAGTGGTTCTATTGTTGGGTCTATTGATCATCGGCGCCAATTGGCAGTAAATGTTTAGTTTTCTGCATATCGTACAGTACACAGTGTTGACTTCCCAGAGAATAGCTACATCACTGCACAAATCCTGCCCCGTGACTCATGCTCCGCTATATATCATTGCCTGGAAAACAGCTGTGTGATCGAGTGTGGCTCGGCCAAAGAGGAAAGAGGCCAAGAGAGAGAAAGAAAGAGAGAGAGAGAGACCGATAGGCCTTTCACACCAAAATGAACCAAGAGTCAGTTCCAGGCTGGTGTTGGGGTCAGTTCAAAACTGGTTACAGCCTTATCCCAGTTATGAACCGGTTGGTTTCACATCGACCGGAGACAGCCATGGAGCCGGCAAGAGAGCAACGTCATGACGTCACTGTAAACGTGTGTGTACGTCACCCGACGCCGCTGCTCTTGTGGCTAACGCTAAAGCTACCGCTAGCTTTAAGCACAACAACAGCGGCGAATACGTCTTATTTTTACACTTGTTGGCTCTCGCTTTGCTTTCTTAAGCAAACAGGACCCATACAGCGTATTCTCGCCGGTCAATTTGATCGCTACGTTCGGTAATTATGTTATGTTTACGTCTCGTAGTAGCGGTGTTTTTAAATATGGCGGGCATGAGGTTTGAGTTGCTCTGGTTGGTCAGGATAATCCCTCCCCCAACCGTTCGCGCAAGCAGTTCTTATCAAACCCTGCTCAATCCTGGGGTATGAGTTCCCCCGGTTTTTACGGCCCGGAGCAGGCTCTCTGGCGGTGTGAAACCAAAACACTGGCTCTAACTCCGAACAAGCCCAGAACTAGCTCCGATTTTGCGGCGGTGTGAAAGGCCTACGAGAGAGAGAGAAAGAAAGAGACACAATAAGAGCTGGAGGGAGTCGGAATAGGGATAGTAATAAAGATATATAGTGAGATTAGAGTGGACAGAGATGGAGGGCATAGATATACAGAAAGAGAGACTAAAAGAGTGAAACAAAGGGATAGATCAAAGGATCATAGGAGGAAAGTAAAGGATGGAGCTACAGCTACATCTTTCATTCATTCTCCCCTTGAAATGCCGGGACCAGACAGGAGAATTCATACAAGATCACAGCTACCTTCACTTTCTATCTCTTCCCCCACTCTTTTTTTTTCTCTCTCTGCCTTTACTTTTCTATTATTCCCCGGGGCCATATGTTACCCATCCCCTGACTTGGTATTAAAGTGCTGCTTCCCTCCTCCTCCACTTCTAATCTTTTCTCTTCATTATTCTTTCATTACACATCCCGGTTGCCTTTGTAGTGCCTCCGTGTCTCTGTTTCTTCTTTATCCCGTTGCATTAGGCTGACGTGTCAAATATTCTCCCTGTCAGGTAGCCTAATTTTTGACATGGGGGGGGGGGGGGGGGTTAAATCTCATAGAACAAGGGACTATAAAGTGGGCTGTCTGATACATATTTTACAAGGTGTGCGACAATTTGCCTTGAAGGCCATCCAACGAGTATCAAAAAACTGCTTTATTTTGTTTCTCTTATGTATTATAAACATGCTGACAAGGCTTGGTCGTTTTTTTTTTACATGGATTAACATGATATTTCCTACAGATATCCATGGTGCCCAGAGGATGAATAAGAATTACTTTAGTGATCACAGTCCCTCTAGCAGCACCGGCAGATCAAAATGTTCACATATCTCATTAAATATCTCTTGATTTGTATAACATTGGTAACATATATTCTCTACATCTATTGAATTGACTTTAGCTGCATGAATTGCCATACCATTTGGACAGTAATTTCTCCTTTGTGATGAATTGTAATAACTTTGGTGATCCCTTTAAGGGGAACTCCAATCAATTAAAACATCAAAGTTTGTTTACAGATCTTAGGGGAATACTACTGTATATGTGAAAATAAGTTATATAAAACCTTCATGACTCCAGAGGAAGTTGTTTTAAATCTGATACATTGCTTCAAGTGCAGAGTCAACGTCACCTTGGGGACTGATACCCATCAGGGATACTAGCATAGGAATCAAATCTAATGCAATACTGTCAGTGATAAACTTGCAGAGTTATTTAATCTTTTATATAGAGCCCTTATCAATTCCTTCTAAACTTCATGCCTGGCTTTAAGCGTTGTATGCTTCCCTATGCTAGAATACAGCATATATCAGGCTTGATTGTCGCAGGTTACTTTTCAAGCAGAAGACAGGTATTGGGAGGCAGCAGGACAACAGATTATGTTGTTGTGGAAGCAAAGACTTGGGTGATTGATGGAATTTTTGGTTGGTCTGAAAGAGTTGTCAACTAATTACCAGATACGATATAAATGCAACAATGTACCGCAATGGAATGGCAGATTAGGGTTTGCGGTTTCCATTTTTTAAATATTGTGGACCTCCAGCTGATTCATTCCTGGTTATGGAAGCATGGACCTTCTTTGTATTCTTGCAAGGATACTGGTAGTTCATAGGAGTTCAACCATTCAGTCTACATGTGTATTGTGGCCTTGGAAAAGACCTTATGACTATGTCCCTCTGGATTTACTGTGTGTGTGTGTGGGAGAAGGAGGGGGGCATGTGGGAATAAGGAATGTCGGGCGACAGGGCATTTGATACCAGCCATGTGGTTCTTATATAACCAGAGTAAAAAAGTGTGTCTATACACTACTCAGGGGCACTCTCGTTGGTCATTTCGGGATCTACCAAGGAGTTTTACCTCTCTTATCCAATTCTGTTGTCAAGGAAAATAATCTTTAATCGAGATTGCAGCTGAGGAGTGGGGAGTGTCCTGATCTGGTCATCTCAGCATTATTTCTCTGGTATTTGCTGTTGATGCAGTTCCTGATAGTTTATACTGGACACTGACCTTTTGGATGATTTTTATAAGTCCAGGTTCTGTTCTCCAAAATGGTGGATTGCACTATTGGAGGTTGGAGCCAGCTGCTGTCATAAGTGAGGCAGTTAAAGTGTTTCAGTGTGATGTAGAGAGTGGTGATGGTAAGATGTGGAATAGGATCAACAGGCAGGTGTTGTGGCATCTGTAGTGTATACAGTCATTCTGCCAGCCTGCTGTGGTAAAAAGCTAATACAAGCTTGACGGCGATGTTCCTAATTTTTTGTCCTGTGGTCATGGTACGGTACCAACAAAATTAGATAACTGATTTTCGTTGATAAGCTGAAATATGTTTTCTTTGCAGGGCTAGTAGCTTGGACATCCAGAGGGTGCTTCCAGTGCGACTAATGCTCCAAGTATTAAAAGGAGAAGCTGGCAGTGGTTATGGCATGGTAGGAAGATTATTTCTGGATGTCTCCCTGTGGAGGTATTCCAGGCATGTCTGTTTGGGAGTAGATCCTGAGGCAGACCCAGTACACACAAGACAGATGACGTCCTACCTGGCCAAGGACCTTGTTGGGAGTTAAAGGAATATGGCTGGGGAGGCTGATATGTGGACTACCTTGCGTAGTCTGCTATAATTGCGACCTTGACCCTAATGAGCTGCATGAAACAGATTGACGGAGGAGTGAACTCAAACTCTTTCATAAACAATAAGATTAAAAGGAAGATTGTTCATATTAAGAGGCCAACACGATAGACTTGATAACTGTAAATTCTAGGGCTGGCCCGAATACCATTTTTCAGGCTTCGAATATTCGTTGGTTTTTCCGAGCGAATATTCGAATATTCGTTCCAGAAAAACACACCATCAAAAACAACATAAAAAAAAAAAAAAAAAAAATTAAAAAAATATTTTTTTTTAATTTAAAAAAAAAAACTTTAATAATCCCTATATACTCCCTGGAACCGATTTTGACAGTATCTGCATATTTTGTTGAAGATTTACGCGCTCGGAGGTGAAGTAATGGATGCGCTATGACACTTAGTGATGTAATATCCTCCTAAATGAGCAATACTACTACTACTACTACTACTACTACAATATTACTAACTTTTACATCCAAATATAAACTTATTTGATGACATTATATTGCAGTACTAGCTTCTTGCAAAAAAAAAATTTGAAAAAAAAAAAAAAAAAAACGAAGCTCCGAATACTAATTTAAGCTCCGAATACTAATTTTCCGAACGAGTATTCGAATAATTCCGGCCAGCCCTAGTAAATTCAGCAATGGCCAGTTCCTTAAAAAAACAGCTCGTTGTTTTTCTTTGGCAATTTGCATTATATGTACTATAGTTCTATAGTATGACAACAGTATGGTCACTTTTGTTCACACCAAGGGAGCATACAATTGAATACATACTGTATAATCTTTATGCCAAGGATGGGGATCACGCCTCTGAAATAATAGCATTTGAACCGTGCTCTGCCGATCTGCGGATTATGTCACAGGACACAAAACACGGTCTGTCTGAAGAAGGACGACAGCCCTGTTATTTTAGACTAACCTTGTCTAACACCGCTTTTACAAATCGGGTACAGATACATATATCCTCCTTGTGATGCTCAAGCCCCACCTTTGCTCCACCTGCGGTAACTAAAGGAGCTGAACTCTGACCCAATAAGCAGCTGTTTGTCACCAAGATCACGAGAATCGCCCTTTCTCTTCATATATCCCCTTCGATTGTCCTTTACTTTAACTATCCTTCTGCGTGTCCTTTTTCACCCTCAATCTCCTCTCCCCTCCTCTTCCCTCTCCTGCAGATCCATTAGGTAATGAGCCAATACAGTAAATCACAGCGATTGCTTCTGTATGTATAATGACTAAAGGCATTACGTAAGATTCCCCTGTGCTTGGCTAAATCAGCATTGGCCACAGCTATGCGGCATGATATAGGTCTTATGTAAGACAGTGCGCTAAGCCCTTCACCACAGGACAGTATACTTGTTAGTGGATCTCATGTCTCTACAGCATGGAGTGATGATTATGAGTTAGTCGATATCAGGGATGAGTGGCCCTATTGATGTGAGATAGTCAGCCGGGAGGCCTTTTTTCCACCCCTGCTGCCTAAACCGGGAATAGACAGAGAGATTCAAGGAACAAAAATGGTTTGTAGGCAACCTAGCTGCCAACCTCCATCCCAATAAACTTTACACACTCCTGCCAGTGTCCACTTTCTGTGTAGAACAGCTGTCTGTGTGTGTGTGTGTGTTCCAGGCAGCTCAACTATCAGATCCCGTCCGTATAACATTGACATATATGCTTGGTTGAAAAGTATCACTTCTCCTCTTTGAACGGGGCTGAGAAAATATTAACCAGCTGTTTTGGACCAACTATGCTTGGAATGCGTCTTTTAATGCAACTGCTCTGCAAGGGACTATTATTACCTGCAGGGCGTGGTGCCGATTATTGAGTGTTGCTCCACAGCCAAACGGTCTCCAGTAGTAATACAAGGAGATACGTAGATGTTCGGTTTGTGCACTTGTTGTAGATGTGTGGTGGTATCAATAACAGTAAGCCCTCAGTAAGGTGGACTGACATTGTTTATGCTTAAGAGCTAGCTTTATGGGATTTGGCCTAAATCAATTTCATAGGTCACAAAATAGCCACTCTGAGCACTCAGACTGGTATTATGGAATTGTGAATAAGCCCCTTAGCTCCTCATGATAACTGTATAACTTAACTTTGAAAACCCAAATAGCCTGCACCATACCACGGTAAATACCCAAACAGATTCTGAAGGGATTACATGTCTAGGAATGACTGGCATGTCTGCTAATGACAGACAGCTTAGGCTACTCCGAAGAAATGGCCTCCAGTAGCTTTCAAAATGAAAAAACATTATTTCAGACATATGCAAGTTGGGGATGGACCATGTTAAAGGTCTAACCAGGACAGGAAATTTGTCTATGGAACAAAGTTGCAAAATAAATTAGATTTCCAATATATTTTACTTTTTTAGTGATATAAAGACGTCAGAGTTATGATTATTAACCTGCCATATTAATTAAATTGCCTATAATGGATGAAAATAATTTAAAATGTCTACAATTGCAAAAATGTGTAGCCTATATTCCGATTTACCTAATCAAGTCTATTGTTTTACAGCCTAAAAATCCAGTTTTGCAGTGCATTGTGTATCATATCATGGTTTTTGAGTTGCTATGCGTCAGAGCCTCGTGATAAAATCACTTTTAACTTCCTTTAGAGAAATTCTGCGGGCCCCAGTAGACCTACCCGATTAGTCAAGCAGCAGGTCTTTTCACTGCAAGTGCGGTGGATAAGAGAGAAAGAGCGAGAGAGTGCGAGAGAGAGGGGAGGGGTGGTATTGGGAGGAGGAGTTGGGGGGTCACCTTTTGTGCAAATATATCAACCACGCAAGAAGGCTACCACCAGCATCAGATTTCTGTGTGTGTGTATGTGAGGCTGAGGCACTCCTTTTGCAGAGAGAGAGGGAGAGAGAGAGAAGTCCAGAAAGCTCTGCAACATTGAAAGAAGAAAGAAGACCTGCTTTTGCCAGATTTCCAGCCTTTACCACCAAGACCAAAGTGAATACTTTTCCTTGAAAAAGTTCGAAAAGCGGCCATGGAGGGGATAACATTTGGACGCGCGTCGCTCGTATGCACCTTGCTGCTCTGGGCATTCCAAGGTAAGCTATACGGTCTCTTCGGTACTTTCCGCTACAATGTTTAAATGACACCCACGCTTACTAACTTTACAATGCTTTCGACACGGCGCTGGTTAGTTTTTCATGGCTTCAGGCTGCAGATTTATACTTTTCCCCTTTGGCATGTCTCCCGAGTTAAGAGGTCCGCTGTTTACGGGACAAACCTGTCCGTACATGCCGCGGTCAAAAACGGCCCATTACGTTTATACACTCAAACAAACACTTCTTATTTTTATTTTTTTACTTTTTCCTTTCTTATGTTGCGCGATCCGTTACCGGCTGCGCTGACATGTCGTAACACGCAGACAGCAGGTGGAAAACCGGATTTATCCCGAAAATCCAACTAGTGTGGAAAAGAACAACCTCGGCAGCATAGACGTCAGGTTGCGCAGCCACGACGCACCTATTACAGTGGGTTATATGTGCTGATGATGGGATGTAGTAGGCTGTATAGGGTTAATACTTGTTCTTTGTAGTTCGTCTCAGCACCGCACCTGAGTTAACTTTTCTATAACGCACAGTGTAGCGGCACTCTATTTCCCTCTTGACACCGGCGCTTCCAATCCAATATAGCTTGATAAATAGCGATAAGTTACGATGCAGCCATAACAAGAGATATTGGACTGTCAAAATAAGAAGAATGGAGATAAAGTGTATACATAAAAAATAATAGAAAAAGAAAAGGAAAGCTTCCAAAATCATTGAACATCACACATATTTATTAAACAGTTTCAAGACCATGTTGCCCGTCTCGCTCAAGTCTGGCTGCTGGGTGCAATTCCACGGCTTTGATGTCTGATCTGCAGGATTTGCCTCTCCTTTGCTGGCAGCGCGCCTCGATCAACCTTATCACCCCTGGGTGCTGCCAGTTAGACTAAGCCAATTTAAATTCAACTAGACTACGTTTTCTTTTATGAATTTTTGCCAAAGAAAAGTTTTTGATCACTGCCCAAAAATATCAAAGCTCATCTGAGGAGTTGTTGTGGTGCTATACAAACTCATTATTGATCTAATACATTTACCATAGAGATTATAATATGTCCAATGCTTTCCTTTTGAATAAGGATATACAGTATCACCACCATTATGGCCCCATTGCACTTTATTGTTGATAAAGTCCCATTTTAATCTCACTGATTTTAAAGTCGATGTCCTTATGACGTTTAAAGTTAATTGATTTATTTTGATATTAGTCGTTTTTCATCAATCAAGAACAATTACATTAGGATGCTTGGTGGGCATTTTGTGAAATATGTTTTTAATTCCTCATGTGTGGGGGTTTGAAGAAGCAGGATGAGCTAAAGGGCGGGGCTGGGGATATACTGGGCGACTCCCCTTTCTCTCTGAGCTTTCTACCTCTTCTTTTCTCACTGTGCTCACTGCATCAATTTATTTTTCTCATACATTTTCCCCTCTTTAACATGTTTTAATTTCTTTAAATGTTTTTATTAATTTCTTTGCAAATACAGCTTTCTATAGAATAGATCAGCTTCCACCTCAAGTTGTACCTGGCTATGAGCTTTTCCCTCCTGTTTACAGCGGTTCATTTTCCCGGTCTTCTTGTCATACGACCACCCCCTCCCTCCCTCCTATCTGGCCGCCAGAGAGACAGTTGTTGCGTCTTGCTGTCTGTCTGCTCCTCTTCATGGAGCCTTTAAACAGGTGCCCACTGAAAAAGTGCCTTGTAATTTATGGATGCAGTGTGGTTCACACATCCCCTTCCTACAGCTGCGGTGCGATGATTTGAAGGCTCAGCTCCAGGTGCTGAGCTCACCCTGTTCCCCCCCATGATGCTCTGAAATCTGCTACAAAACTTCTACTGCACTCTCTCTCTCTCCCTCTCTCTCTCTCTCTCTCCCTCCCTATCTCTCTCCATCTCTCCCTCCTTCTCTCTCCCTCTCTGGCATAGTTTTGTTTGGTCTCTGTGGGATTCAGTCACACAAACCCACATTCTCACAATTGCCGGTCACACACTTTCAGCTTCCAACTATGTCAGCGCTGAACACATGGATGTGCACTAAATGGAACCAGGGGACACACTTAACACTCAAATGTCTGTTGTCTCCTAAGTAAGTGTGACTACATATTTCAGAGCATGTATGCCTTTCATTTATGTATGAAGTTGTGACACGAGGATATATGGTGTATGTATGACATTGCAGAGTGCCCCAGGGTGCTCTGCATGCCTGTGCCCGGGACCACGTTGACTCTATGACCTGCTCAGACATGTCAGTAAACGACTCCTGAGATGCCATTGGCTTTTTCCATTACAACATTGTCATCAACAGTGGAAACATGCTGAAAAATACCTCAACCTCATGAGGTATAGTAATAAGGTTACAAAGTATAAAGTTACATAATGTGTTTGCCTTTTTCAGGAGTATTTTATAGAAGCAATAACTTAACTCTAATCACTCTAGCACTGCTTTTGTTTGTACGTAACCTGGCTTTGTGCTGGTTTGCGGAGATATAAAGAACAAGGTAACATTCAGGTAAGGGGATAAAAGGAGAGTCACATTGTCAGGGTTAGGCTGATTTTAAGCTAAACTGCAGAGACTCCAAAGTGGTTCAGGAGAAGGTGGAGAGAATCGTAGTGACAAGCATCGGCTGGGTTCAAGGTGTTAAAGTCTAACAAGCGGTGTCAGCCTCTTTGTCTATCATCGCTTTAATTCCCACAGTCATTTCCTCACTTTTTAATTTATCTGCCCCCTGCAAGCGCAGCATCAAAAGTGCACCCCCTGCTGCCATGGGTAATTATTATGGTATTAGGGCCAGGAAAAAAAGGAACCATTTAGCCTCAAGGAGATAAAAGCGAGGGGGACCTCTTTTACAACTGTCCAGGGGCACTTGGTTTGAATCTTTTGCAAGTGTTGACGCATGTTCTTTCCTGAATGAATGAATGAATGCAAAAATATTAATAGACATTCACAGGTAGCGTACACTGACAGGCCAAAAGGGGGTGTGCTCACTCAAACACACATTAACACACAGATGCACATAATGTGCATGGTACTGTTCATGGAAGCCCCTATACTGTTGACTTATGTGTGTTACGCAACACTGGGAACCTTAGCTCATGTTGACGCTGAGTGAAAGATTGATAGTGGCTGCTTTGGGAGAACAAGTCCATATTTGCCCCATTGTCCTTTAGGCCTGTGGGGGGAATGGGCCTTGGAATGCTGGGGCCGTAGTTATTGAGGTGATACATTATCCTCTGTGTGTTTGTGTGTGTGTGTGTGTGTGTGTGTGACAGTGATGGGGTAGGGTACTGAGTAGTGGCATTCCTCTGGACATGCGATGTGTTTGTTTGTCACCACCTCGGATTCTGTTGGAGAAGGGCTTCCTTTCTGGCTGTGAACCCCCCTCTCACCACAAGTCACAGGCCATAATCCACATACAAACAATCGGCCACAATGCGGCTGCCATGTCACTGACAAGAGGCAGCGTCATAGGTGCAAAAGCAGGAGTCCGTTTCACAGCCAGGGTGCATTCTTGTGGTCTGACCGGGTTTCACTTCGCTGAACAACACAGGGGGAGGGGGGGGGGGGGGGCACCGGTTAAACATTAGTCGATGATTATACATGGTTGATTTGTGTTGGGAAGTCCATAAAGTAATTAGGCCTACTGATTTCTTGAGGATAGGATTTGAGATAACCAAGCCTATGCCTATATCACATACCCATTGGTGTTTATTAACTGCAGTGAATGAAGTCAATTAGAGCGGTTTGATAGTAAACTGATGTTGGCTGGCAGTGACGGTAGGTTGTGCACGCACATGGTTGATCCCGCCGGTTTGAATTCAGTTGATGTGGTTCACACAGCGGAGACGGAAAAGTTGTATCCCCCTGCTTTTTCATCCATGTATCCTCATAAGAGCTTCAAAAGAGCTGCAGCCAAAGCTCTGATTACGAACACACACACACACACGCACACACACACACACACACACACACACACGCACACACACACACACACACACACACACACACACACACACACACACACACACTCCCCCACACAACCACACACTCCCACACGTCCACAGGTGCTCATACATAAACAAAAGGTGTATTTATCCAGATTAGCTTTGTCTATGTTCCTGTCTCCTTCTTATCTTTGTTAGCCCGTCACTCCGTCTGTCTCTCTTTGCCCCCCACCTTCTCTCTCTTTTTTTGTGTCCTTTACAATGACACTTTAAATGAGTTTTTTTTTTGTGTCATGCCGAGTTGTGTGTTTTCTTGCTTTGATTTACCATGTTGTTGTCTTTGCCTGTGTGTCGACCGCTGTGCTTTTGTTTGCGCGGTTCTCAGGTAATAACCCCGCGGAGCATCAGGAAGATCACCCTGCTGTGTTTTTAGTGGGAGAGGGCTCTGTTTGCTTTTTACGTCCCACGTCTAAAGACGACTCCCTTGTCAGATTTATGGGTCGCCAAGCATTGACGGTTTTAAAATAAGAAAGACCTCTCCTTCCCCACTTGGCGCACTCAACGTTTCTCACTTTCCAAATTCCACATTCCAGTTGGGTTGTCAGCCTGTGCCAATGACTGCAGTTTGAACCTCGGTCGAAAGCTTTTTAAAGTGTCACACATACATTGCAAGAGAACACAAGAGAAAAGTGGCAAGGAAACTGACTATGGGCGCTGTTTTTGGTTGGTCGTTTTTTTAAAGGATGCTTTTCTTGTCATTAGTGGGAGTTGCAGGGAGGGAAGGAAGGAAGCAGAGAGGAAGGGACGGGATCAAGGGAAGGGATGAGACATGATTACAGCTGACTATTGTGTTGCCACTGTGCAGTCTTGTTCTAGTCTCGGGGGAGGAAGATGGAAGATGATGGTGATGGGTAATTTCAAATGCAGCCATGAAAAGTGGCTCCATGTCTATGTATGTGTGTCCTTTCTCTTCATCTGTGATCGTAGTGGTGGGGTTGGGGGAGGCAATTCACGATTGGAGCAACATTTTTACATTTACAGGGCTCTTTCGGGAGATGAGGTTAAGTGCTACCAATCCATTTAGCAGAGGAGTGCTGTAGTAAGATGTGGAATAAAAGCCCCTCTATATCTCAGTCTATACAAAGCAAGGATGATTGACTTGGGGATTTTTCTTAGCTGCACGTTTTACAAAAACCTGTGTCGGAAAACGGCAAGGCTAAAATAGGATGGCCTTCATGTTTTGTGTCCGCCACATGGCATGGCTTTCATATACTTCCTCTTGTGCCCAGTTGTTTGGATCAATCATCAAAAGCATGCAATCCAGGGATGGGATGAAAAGGAAACAAAAGCGATTAAGCTAGAGATAGCAGCAGCAGCAGTGAGGATCAGACATATAGACAGAGGAGTATGTCAGGATTGAGGAATATACCAATTAGGAATGGGGAATGTCGTGGAATATGCCTGGATCTTGGGCCAAAAAGGAGGATAATTTTTTCTGGCAGCAGAGAAGAAACCCAAACCCCTGCGCCCCTCCAACCCTAAACCCTCCATCTGACTGTTGGCTGGCAGGGGGCATCCTCTGGGAGCCCCGCAAGCTGTTGCCTTTCAGACATCAACAGTTGCTTCAGCAGCAGTTGTTAAAGGCACCCCATCCAGAAGAGCCCTGTCACACACCCAGCCACCCCCTTCCACGGGTTCCATTACCACCTCGTGTCTTTCCACACCACTGACTTGGCCTGGTGTGGGGGGGAGGAGAGAGTACAACCGTATATTTGCCATGAATGAACCCCCCACCCCCACCCCTTAACTTTACTTGTTGGTGCCTTAGTATTTATTCGGCATCCTTGAAAAAATGCCTCAGCAAAAATTAATCATTTCCCTTGCCACTAAGGCCCCATTTTAAGACCCATGGACAGATATTTGAATGCACCTCTGACCCAGTAATTCCTGCTTCCTAAGGAGTGGTTTCAGAAATATGACTGTGGGGCCTCGGGGGGGATTGTTTTCCTTCCTTATCTGTATCGCATAATGATAACCATGAGAATGAGTGTGACTTAAAGTTCACCAGGCTACAGAATGGTATGTGTTTACATACGTGTACACATGTGCGTGTTTTGAGCAAATTTACTCAAACCACTGCCACAAAGGTGGGCCAAAACCACGATCGTTACTCTTCTCTCTTTTTAAACAACCTTTCATGCGCAATCTCCCTTTTCCATCTCTTCGGAGGAAACATTCCTGCGCCCACTCCCCCTCCCATACTTTAATCTAGTTAATGGTTAAGCAGCGGTGGTTAACCTCTCCAGTGGGGCTGGTCACTGTTTGACAATCAGATCGTATTGCTTTACCTGGGCCGTGGGGACCTGAAAAAGGGTCAGCCGTGGAAG
This sequence comes from Ammodytes marinus, assembly GCF_949987685.1. Classification (NCBI taxonomy): domain Eukaryota; kingdom Metazoa; phylum Chordata; class Actinopteri; order Uranoscopiformes; family Ammodytidae; genus Ammodytes; species Ammodytes marinus. The sequence continues at coordinate 23,546,378 of NC_137217.1, read as the reverse complement.
TGTTTGCGCGGAAGGTTTAGAGGTAGAATTTGTATTACAAGTGTCTCTATGTGTTGGATGATCGCTATGACCTCATGGCTGTGTGCGTGAGAAAAGGGGGTTCCCCACGTTACCTGAGAGCCAGGCCTAAGGGTCATCACTGAACGGATCCAGTGTCAGTTTTCAGGGCTTCCGTATAAGGAAGCCCGCCTAAGGACATAACTGGTCTTTGTTTTATTGAGGTTTCACTTACCTTCGCCCCTCTCAAACAACGACCAAAGCACTAAAGTTCCCTCTGTGTGTGTGTGTGTGTGTGTGTGTGTGTGTGTGTGTGTGTGTGTGCGTGTGTGTGAACTTGACTTTGAAAGGGAAGAGCAGAGGAGTAGAGTTACCATGCTCAGACTGTTAATATTCTCCCCAAGTCACATCCTGTTCTTAACTTTAGTATGAGTCTTTTTTCTACTTTGAGTTTAATTTCTCCTTGGATTTACTTGTCGATCTCTGTATACCATGCCCTACTTTGCGCCCAGCTCTTTCAATGATTGCTTTTATCCCTGAGTTTCTCTTCTCTGCATCTCTCAAACTCACATGTCTCTCTCTCTCTCCTACTCTTACTTTGTCTTACTCCTCCCTCCATCATTTGTGTTTCATCCGAGCCAGGGACGGACACAAAATACAGGTGTCCTCCTGACCATGTGTTGTTGTCTAATCACCACAGTGTTGCCTGAACAGAAGGAGCTACTACTGTACAAGCATGGTATCTGAGATCCCTGGGGATTCTTAGCAGTAGGGAATTAGGAATCTTTTTTAGTTTGGTTTTTTTACTGACAGTTCAGCAAATGACATAAATCAAGACATAAGACTTCCACTGATGTAATACTCTTGATAAAGTTGACTCACTTCTTCTTTTTGCAGATCTATTTAGGCAAGTGCATTCTGTTGGCAATCAGTTGTGTTCATATTCCGAACAAGATGAGGGGACTCAAGTTTCATAACTTCATTTTGATTCAGTCTAGCAGGAAAGAAGTACAAACTTGCTCTCCCATCCAAATACATATTACATCTGAAATCAATGGCCCTCAATTGGATTATGACTCCATCAGGCTAAATGATTCCCAATTACATGTCTGTGCGATCTGCAGAACAACAAACGTGATAGATAGTTATTGTGGGGATAATGTTAGACTTACAGCGTGCCTAACTGATTTAGCCTCTTGTTATTAAGGGCTAAAGTAATTATAACCCCAGGGTTTTGCCTTGAAAGCATCTTCCATTCTGCGCTGGAGGACATGTTGCGACATCATGACTAAATTCACTTAACGATTATATGTACTTCTGGATGATTATAAAGCAGGAGCCAGCTGAACATACTGTACATTTACGTTGTGTGTCTGCGGAAAAGTGACCATGGCTAGGTACTCAGCCTTTTCCTGGCAGCCCTAGTGAGTGCTGAGAGAAGAGGCAGCTTAGA